>NC_138184.1:43752122-43777122 GCF_964194105.1 Spermophilus citellus | reverse complement strand
TATGGTATGTATTGATATTATCTTCAACATCTGCAGCACCTGAGCAATGGCATGAGAAGCTTTGTTTCTGAGCAGTATAGATTTGTGATTTTTATCTTACTTTTTCCCCACTTATGGTCTCTAATATAAAAACTATTACTCAACAAGTAAAATTTGAGTACAGTGAATACAAATGCTTCCAAATCAATAACACAAGGACCTATGATATTAAAGCGGGGGGGGGGGGGGAGGTTAATGGCAATCAAAGAAGCAAGTTCTTTTAAAGAAAAGAAAGCAACATGGCTGCAGAAAGCTCCCTCCTGATCTTAATCAAGTTTCAAAACTGGAATTCAACAATTCTGGAATTTTGCTAAGGAAAATTAAAATAATCACTATAGTTTCTAATGAAATTAATCTGTACATATCTTCTTTCCTACATCAAACAGTACACTGAAGGATGAGCAGGACTTTGTGAGCTAGACAAGGAAAGGCTAAAGGGAAGAGAATTCTAAAGACAGGAACAAGCAGAAAAGCAAATCAAAGAAAATGACCTTCATTCTAAAAGTAACGATTAAAAAAGTAGCACATGCCCAGCTCTGTATCATGCCCTAGGACACAGCACTAAACAAGACACAAGGCCCTGATCAAATGGAGCTTAAATGCAATGGTGGAAAATGAACAATAAAACACTGTTAAAACACAAGGTGGTGCTAATAGCTATGATGAAAATTTTAAAAGTTGATGGAATGGAGAGATTGGGGCTATTTTAGACTGGGTATTCACATGTTTGAGGAGATAATACTTTAAACAGAGTTGAGTGGCAAAAAAAAAACAAAACAAAAAACAAAAAAAACTGTCATGGGAGTCTAGAAGGTTATTTCAGTGAGAAAAAAACAGCTAATACAGAAGCCCAAAGGCAGAAAGCAGAACTTGGATAACTCCAGAGTTCTTGGACTAGAGAAACTGTATGTCCTAATATGTAATGTGGAATTTTTCCATTTATCACTGCTTTTGTTACTACTAATGTTCTAGCTCCAAATTCTGTGTTAGACACAGAAAATATACTTAAATTATAAAACTCTGTGCCAAATATGAAACTGACTATATGGTAACAGCCTACTATTTATTAGATCAACAGATTGTGTACACATATAACCTTTAGCCACCATTTTTTTTTTTTAGTTGTAGATGGACACAATGCCTTTATTTTATTTATTTCTTTATGTAGTACTGAGGATCATACCGAGTGTGTCACACATGCAAAACTAGCACTACTCTGAGCCTCAACCCTAGCCCCTAGGCCACCATATTTGAAACATGAGAGAGATAGGTAACAAGGGAGAGGGAATAGTGTCATGTGTCCCTGCTACTATTCAAGGAATTCTTCATAGTAAATGTAAAGAGGTTATCAATATAAAAAGTCCTCAACCAAAGCCATAATCACTACCATTTTTATAATCTTAAAACTAAAGTGAGGTCCATTTTTTTACATATTACACTAGCAAAATACAAAAGTCTAGCAGCACATATTAGTGGTAAGACTGTGTAAGACCAACTCTCCCTCCATAGATTAACTAATGGTAAGACTGGAAAATGGTATAATATCAGGGAGGACAATCTGTCAATATTTGAAAGAACCATGAATGAATCTTCTCTTGTTCCAGAAATTAGCACTGCTAATTATTCCCCAAATGTTACCCACATATATGTGTATGAATTCACAATCTCAACACCAAAAGCACTATCCTAACTTTAATATAGTCATTTGGATATAAAATTTGACTTGAATTGACAAAAAAGGTATTTGTAGACTTTAGTTAGCCAACAATATCAACAACCGCACATTTTTTTCATCAGAAATAGCAATTAGCTTACCAAGTGCTGCATCCACTGCACTGTCTGGTAATTTTTAAACATGTATCACATTTACACCACTAAAGTAGGAAAAATAAAGAATTCTGACTTTCAAACCATCCAGTCTCCCAATGGATTTCAGCTAAAGGACTGAGGCCCTGCATCCATTTATTCATTATAACATTATAAAAGCAAAATGCAAAAAACCATCAAAATGTTCATCCAATAAGGAACTTATGGAATACTATTTTCTCCTTCCTTTAAATTCTATCAACATTTCCTAAACACTTAGCAGGCAATGGTTTAACATCTGCTGTTAGTATAATGTACTATTTTTACAAATTTTTACTTCATTTCATAAAATGAAAGTCTTATAAAGGAACGACTACAAAGACATACAAGATAGGATTCCTCCTTTACATCATCATAGTCTATTTGGTGAGAAAAGATTTCATAAAATAACCTCAAATATTAAAATAAGAAAGATGACTCAGTAAGAAAATTGATAGTCAATACAAATAATCCTTACCCAAGATCCATTATGTATTCATCCATTCTTTTAAAGGGAACTAACTCAGAAAAATCTTTTGAAAACAATCTTGTAAAGAATCATATTTGGGTAATCTGGGAAACTAATCAGAATTCTACAGGCTACTCAAGGCTAATGTAATCAGTGTGGAGGCTCTCATGGGGTGGAGCTACAATATGCCCTTAAATGATGGGGAAAAGGCAAAAGAAAACAGTGCTTATATTGTTCTTGTGTTATGGGATATTCGGAAACACATTCTAGAAAACCAATAAAGGTAGTTAGTCGGCAATGAAAAAATTGATAGGTTATTTATTCTCTCCCATCACATAACAGTTTTCTACACTTGAGTGCTAAGTAAAACTTGACGCAGATGGGATTTGTCCTGGATACTAATGGACACATAGGATTTGGGTATTAAAACACACATCTACTTTCTCCATAAAAATATTTCTATACTAGTGTAACTGATGCTTTCCTTATGAATCATACCTTTATTGGTTATCATGTTTAACAATGTGCTCTGCTGCTACCAGATTAAAACTAATAATATATTTTGTTTGCTTTCTTGACAACTTCTGATAGTGCTCCACCATCTAGCATTCTTTGTACTTGAACATAATCACATGAAGATGAAAGAAATTGAAATGTTAAAAAGCAACATTTTATAAATATCAGGAACTTAAGTAAGAAAGATAGGATACACAGAGAAATAGCCCCATCTCAAACACACAGGTTATTTTGAATTTGTATGGATGGGTCAGTCTTGGCTTTCTGATTATCCAGATAACTACGTTGTGGAAAAAACAACAACTGGATATTCCCATGATGCAAAATCTACCCTTTTGTGGATTAAAGACTCACTCATACTGATAACTAAAACTCTGTTCACTCTCTATATATACATAATATATATTAGCAAATTCAATTTTTTTCAAGACTCATTTGTTCAATTTTATACAGCCTTTAGAAACATTAAAAAAAACTGACTTTATAAGCAAAGAAAGTCACCTCTAAAATTCCATCTATAATAAACCATAGTCTTGTCCCCAAACCTAAGAGGACTTACTTTAAGCATAAACTAACAATCGATTTGTTTAGTGAAATTGCAATATGAGTTCACAGAAATAAGAGAATCTTTATGGAAAGCACAAGCATGACTGTACAAATATAAAATTATCACCATAAAATTTAATAGTAATAATGGTCAAGACTCTGTATAGTATTTAGAAAAAGACTCTAATGTAGCAAGCACAGTCAATATCAAGTAGTTAATATTAACTATTTTATTAATTACTTCTATTTTAAAAGCATTCAATAATTATATGTAAAAGACTAAAAAGAAATGAGAAATGAATTAAAAATTCATGGAAAATGAATTTCAATGTTGTCAGAAATTAATAATCATGAGCAGGGTTTCATTCATACAATTATAGATGGAAGAGTTTTAAAAAACCAGTTCCATAAGAAATGTTTTGTTATGGGAATGAGGAAGATGAAGATAAAGTTATCTGCAGCGTAGTTTTGCAAATTTATTCTCCAAAAAGTCCAACAGTAAGAATATTGGCCTTTGTGGACCACACAGTCTCTGTTCAAACCACTCAACTCGACTAAAAACTAATGAGCATGGCTGTTACAATAAAACTTCATTTATGGAAACAAATTTGAATTTTTATGTAACATTCATATGTCAAGAAATAGCACTCCTTTTTTCATCTTTTTAAACATTTAAAAACATACAATACTTCTTGGTTTGTGAACTATATAAAAATGGACAGAAGGCCAGTTTTAGCCCATGGACCAGATTTTGTCAATCCCTATTCTAAATCATACACTTAATCACGCTGTACCCTTAATCACAAAATAGAAACTTCTCTTTCAACTCTCATATTTCCACATCTATTTTCAAAATACTTTTGGATCTCCTGCCGTCCTCAGTGTTCCACTTTGAAGAGTTATTTCTCACCTGAATAGTTCCCAAAAAGCAAAACAAAAAATCTATTTGACCTTCTCACCATCAGTGATGTTTGCACCTTCAATCCTAAGAGTTGACTGATCAAGTAAAGATACACAAGAACAGGAACCATTTGAAGAATATGGTAAGTTTGATCTAATATTTAGTAGCTATATAAAAACTTAAATAATAAGCAAAAGAACATAAATATCTTTAACAAATACCAATGGGACATTTGCAAAGTTGACTATATGAGACAAAGAAAATATTTTTTATTTGTTAATTTGTTTTTAGTTGTATATGAACACAGTACTTTTACTTTGTTTATTTTTTTGTGGTGCTGAGGATCAAACCCAGTGCCTCACACATTCAAGGCAAGCCCTCTACCACTCAGTCACAACCCCAAAATAATCTAATGCATCACAAAAATGTGAAGTCTACATTCCCTGACCACAATACAAATCTACAGTTGTTTAATGCCAAAAAAAACTCACAATCAGAAACTGAAAAAAAAGAAAAGTTCATTTCTAGCTAATTTATATAACAAAAGCACTGTATAACATATGCTAATGGTTCCAGGCTTTGAAGCAAAGATGGCTGTAAGCATTTGAAATGAAAAAGAGACAGTGTGCACCTCCTAATGAGGACACAAATAGCACCTCTAGTCTTCCCCAGGAATGAAGTCTAAATCCAACTAAACTCTAACTTACCCAGCAACTAGGAGAAAACATAGAAGAAAATGTTTAGTTGCACCATGAGTATAATATCAACAAAATCCTGACTGCAGGAAACTCTATAGGTCAAACAACCCAAGTTCTTCAGTAGATGGAACAGGAGGGAAGGGGAGTAAAGCAGAGGGAAGAAGAGGGGAGGGGGGAAAAAGGGAATCTGGAGGGAAGCACCACAGATAAAAGACTTGACAGGCAAACATAGCTTTTAAAAAGAATAACACTAAACTGTAATGTCTAGAGATGTACATTTGAGTAATAACAGCATTAAGCTGAAATGAATTACTACTATAAAAGTCAAAAGAATGGTTACTGTGGAGGGAAAAACTGGTCTGTGATTAGCACAGAGCACCTGCGAGAACTTCTGCAGTGGCTAGTAAAGTTGTATTTCTTGACCTGAGTGGCATTTACAAGCATACTTAATCTATAATAAGAATAGTAATAGTAATAATAATAATAACATTTATTGGTTTGAGTAATTTCCTGTATTTGAGTTCAATTTGATAATGAAAAAGTTGAAAATTAAATAAAAGCAACATGTTATACATGTCACATTCTTTTACATATATGTAAAAATAGCAAAACTACAGTAAAAGGAAAAGTCATAATTTAACATTGTTAGAAGTAAAATGAAGAAAATTTAACAAATAAATGAACTATTACTTAAGAATATCATAAAAACAAAATAAACCAAGGGCTAAGGATGTAAATCAGCAGTACAGCAAGTCTTCTGCATACCCTAGGCCCCAGGTCCAATATCCCAGCACCAGAAAAAAATAATTAAAAAATTAAAACACAAATAATGACAATAAGCCAAATAAATTAGCAAAGGGGAAAGCAAACAAGCTAATTATTTCCTTCTTTGAAAAGTCCAATAAAAACCGACTAAATTTCAAGGAAAAGGATTAAAAAATATTACTAGAAACAAAAGTTTATAACAGCAAACCAAAATAAGATTTTTTTTAAACCCAGGAGTTAGGGAGTTATTATATACAACTTTATGCCAAAAAATATGAAAATATTCATTGTGGTATATACACACAATGGAGTTTTACTGAGTCATGAAAAAGAATGGCATTAAGGCATACGCTGGTAAACAGAAATAGAAAACATCATGCCAAGTGAGATAAGCCTATCTTAGAAAAATCAAGGATCAAATGTTTTCTTTCATGTGTGAAAGCTACAGCAAAATAAAAAAGAAAGAGGGAAGGATTGGACATCATAAATATATAGGGAAGATAGTAAATAGGAGACTAAAAGGAGGGATATGAAAGGGGAGGAAATGTGAAATTAATTTTTTTTAAATCATACTATGTGCACATGCACGCACGCGCACACACACACCACACCCACCCCCTATAGGGAATTCTACCCTTAAGTACAAAGCAACAATAAAAATAAATAAATGGATGTGAGAAAGGAAAATCAGTAGAGGAAAGACAATGGGCGGGGGGAGGGAGGGGGGAAGGGGGGCAACAACTGAAATCAAATTCCATGCTTGTATAAATTTGTCAGGATCAACCCAACTACTATGTACAACTATAAGGCTGATACAAAAAAAAAAAAAAAAAAAGGATAGTTTTATTTAAAATTTCTACAATCAATTCAAAGCTACAAAGAATCTGAATGCAGTAACAGCCTTATAAGATATCAGACATACAAAGATGTTTCCTCTAACACTGCAGATTGTCCAGGAACACCCTTCCCTCAACCAAAGGCACATGCCAAGATTACAGTATGGGTAATTTTTTTAACAAGGTACTAATCATTCTTATTATGTTTAGACTATTTTATAATTTTTTAAAAAAAACTATACCAATTCATTTTACTTTAGCATGGTCCTAATATAAAAGACTATAAAAACATTTCATTAAACGTGGCAAAACTGATTTAACAGTCATTCCTAATAAACTAACCAAGACAAAAAATACAACTTCCATTCCTCAACGGAGGATTTATTATGATAGGCAAAAAATTATACACAAGTAGCATTTATAATGGCAATGGAATTTTTTTCCTCATCAAAACCAGTCAAAAATATTGAATATCAATGCCAGCGCTATTAGTTCAGCATCATTGGAGAGATTTTAAACAAATAGGTCAAGTAAAAGAAATGAGACCAGTGATGGAGTACTTGCCTAGTGTATGAGAGTTCCTGGGTTTGATCCCTAACAACACACACAAAGTATAAACTTTTAAAAAGACAACAAAACTATAATCTGCAGCTAATATTACCTAAAAAAAAAAAACAAAATAATTTAAAAATTTAAATCATAAACTGAATAAGATTGCATGACTTTAAAAAATTATTTTCTACACTAAAAATTGCTCAAAATTCAGTATTTATTGTGTTACGTGTCAGAAACTGTGCTAAACACTTAGACAAACTAAAAACAAACATAAGGAAAATAAACCAGCACAATTTCAAAAACAAACAGTGTACTGTGAAAAACCTAGATGGAAAAGATATCTGCCTTGTTTGAAAAAAAAGATTTCAATGGCACTAGATTTAATCCAGATGCGCAACATATTCCTAGATGGGAATATTTACTATTGAGAAGATAAAGATTTTCGCCAAAGTAATTGGTACATCTAATGCAATGCTAATAAATATTTCAAAGCAACTATGAGAACACAGAATCACACAAACTGATAAACATTGGATTGTCCAGGAACACCGAAAAACTTTTAAAAGATATGAAGGGAATAGTTCCGTAAGATAGAAAAACAATAAATTTACAGTACTGTTTTAAGGTATAAGAGATCAACAGATTAAAACTAAGTCCAAAACACATCTGTAACTACAAAAAAAAAAAATGAGAACATGATAAAGGGATATTTGTTAATGGATTGGTTATGAAAAAGTTTCTGGTTACACAGGTGGGCAGAAAGATTATTTACTAAAATTGGGAAAACTAAACAAATTACTAGCAAATTAAGTAATAAATTTTAAACTTGTCAAGTTTAAGGAATCCATATGAACTTCAAATAGAGAAATGTCAAGTAAATAAGATATATGGATCTGAAGGCCATAATAATGGCTAGCTGGATCAAACTGAAATTGTGGACACAAACAAGACTGCCAAGAGGAAGGCACAGAGAGAAAAGCATCCACTTTGAGGAATATAAATACAATCAATCAGGAAATGAAAAAACCAGGAATGTGAGGCATCATTATAGCAAGAAGAGCAAAAACACATCTCAAAATGGAGATAAATTAAAACTTAAGGTCTCAAAATGTCCATTGGAATTATCAAAATACATTCTGCCTGATATAAGGCTATAAAAAGAGATTCACTATGTAAAGTAACAAGGGAAGAATCTAGATTTCAAAATGGTATGTTTAGAAAGAGGTAACATATTAACATTTAAAAGAGAAATTGAGGAAACACAGAAAGATATCCTAAGGCCTGTTCTTAGGAAAACTTATATGTCTGAAACACTATAGACTTAAAGGAATATGTAATTTTTTTTAAGATACTGTCTGAAAACATTTAATTGTAGATGACTAGAAGCTTAATCTGACAATCACCTTTTCCCAAATGGTCACTACTGAGTAAGAATTCTCAAAATGCCATTAGTTTTTCATTCAGTCACATTTTTTGAATCCTGTGTTTAAAGTCCACAAGAAATATCAGTTAATGTGCTACCTTGGTTCAGTTAGTATCAAGTAATAAAATTTGATTATCAACTACCATATTTTCCAAAATGTTTCAAACACTTATTTTTAAGGAAAGAAAGATCATCTTAATTACAAAAAGAGAAATCAGTATCATCATTTGCTTTGTTAAAGTTAAATACACTATATGGCTGGCTGCTCAAATAAGAGTCCTCACATGGTATAAAATAGTAGACCAGGAACTGAGAAACACAGTCCTAACAAAGACCTCATTTATATTTTCATTTGTTGTTTTTGTTAACAATCACCAAGTATCCTTTTATGTATATGTAAATTTACTGCCCCAGATAAAATGACATCAGACAATAAATGAATAATATATTTTACACACTTAAAAAAACAGAAAGGAAGTCATCTTGTCATTTCTTACAAAGGATAACTTTCCAAATTAGAGTAATTTACGTGCTTCAATTTAGTTTTCCTTCTTTTTGTGGAAATGCTGCATGTTATAGTTGATAAATTCTGCCAAAGAAAATTTAGTCCCATATTTTCACCAAGGGCAGAGATGTTAAAAATTTAAACTTTTAAACTAAGGCTATTTCTATTCTAGACATACTTTCTTTCCTTTAAAATTCATCTTAATTGGTATAAATATAATGCAGCATCCTTCCTATAGCATAACATTACAGCACAATATTTGAGATCACCTTTTAGTCATTCAACATTCTGGGGGCAGAGTACATTACACTAAGGCCACATTGAAGTAACAATTTCCCCTTCAGTATGAGGGGAAAAAATCATTTAGTTATTTTTCCCTGAACAATGAAACAGTTCTAAAGACAATGTAAATTACAGGTAATAAGATTTCAAATCAGTAACATGTAAAATAAGCTTAAATGAATATTCATATTCACTTACATGAGCAATTCATACAAATGAAGGGTCCTGTATTATACATCAATCTACTGGTATGCTAACATACCATTCCACTATAAAGAATTATGGTACCATAAGACAAATATTTCTGAAAACTGACATAAATCAAGAATCTTAAGAGTCTCCTAAGGTTCATGTAGTGAAGGCTTGCTTCCCAGGGTACATTATTGAGAAGTGGTGGTGACTTTATGAGGTCCTTGATAGCCTGCCCTTGAAAGGATTAAGAGACCCTGGCTCTGGCCCTTTCCTTTTTTTTTTTTTTTTTTTTTTAAGAGAGAGTGAGAGAGAGAGAGAATTTTAATATCTATTTTTTAGTATTTGGCAGACACAACATCTTTGTTTGTATGTGGTGCTGAGGATCGAACCCGGGCTGCACGCATGCCAGGCGAGCGCGCTACCGCTTGAGCCACATCCCCAGCCCAACCCTTTTGTCTTTTTGTACCCTGATTCCTACCTGTGTGGTGAGTGGTTTGTTTCAGCACACACTCCTGTGATGATACTGCTTTGCCACAGACTGAAGCAATGAGACCAACCAATCATATACTGGAACCTGTGAAACCAGAAGCCAAATAATTCCTTTCTCTAAGTTGATTACCTCAAGTATTGGTTATAACAAAAACCTAATACAAGTGGAGACAAATTAAAACACAAAAAACAAGATGAAACACAAGAAAAAGCAAAGCTGTATACTGTAGGTAACATAGGGAACAGAAGGCCACTGTTTTGAAGATTAAGGTGTCCCTGTGGAGCAAATCTTAAAATCAGAAACAATGGAACCTTTTGTTTACTCTTATTCTTAGAAACTGACAATTATTTCAAAATAATCTTAGGAGCTAAGAATCAGTAATATAAACTTACTTTTAAGGTGATCATATTGTGGATTATAATAAATTTCTAATAAACTACGAAGGCTAAAAAATTTAAAGCCTTCTTCCTTTCCCTCTTTCTTACTCCCTTCTGTTTATCAGTCTCTTTCCATGCATGTATGGACAAGTAAAATTTATTCATTTGCAGAAGTTGGTAACCAAAACAATTAATAAAATCTTCCATAAACAAAGTTAGAAAGCTTTTCTATTTAGTTGACATTTACTTTCTGAATATGGAAATTCTGTTGATCAAGTTCACTAGGCACAAAAGATTGCCGATAGATATTTTGGTAAATAAGGAACTTTGTTTCTTGTCAGATTAAAAAGTCAGAGAATACCTTTGAAATAAACAACTTAATCATCATTCCATTATTTTTTATTCCAAATCATAATTATATATAAAACATTCTCTATGCCTACAGTTTACTAACAAATAAAACTCTGATTCTCTATATTAACCTAGCAAAATGCACTAAACTTCATACTAATTATACAATTTGACAATATATGCTACTCAAAAATAAGCCTAAAGTGATCCATTTGATTCTAAATAAACATCACTCATCGCAGACTTTTTTATGATCAATATTTCTTAAGGGTCCACAAAAGAATAATTACTAAAATTAGTGAAATGTTTCACATTCCTTCTTTGGGAGAATAACCTGACTAAAGCAGACCACTCACTAATAAAGTGCAACTTAATAAATCATGTGGAATCTTATTTTGTTGAAACCCTTACTAACTCCTAGCACCATCTGTTACCATCAAAACTATATGACAAGATATGATATATAATTAATAGGTAAACAACAATCTAATTAAAATGGACAAATACTCCATGTTCCTGCCATTTGGGAGCTCTAATTACAGACTAAATTTTAAGCTTGAATTAAATATTTAAGCTGGAAAATTAACTTTCCTTCTCGAGCCTTGAATACATTAATACAGATATGTGAAGCGACTTCCTGATGGGAACTTAAACATGTAATTTAGTTTCATCAAAGCAGTTACTAATTGTTAAGCAGCAGTACCTTACCATATGTACACAATAGCTATTTAGAGCTGAAAAGGTGGTTCTAAAGCACCCCTCTGCAACCCTTTCCAGGCATAAATATAAAATGTATATACATCATAGCAGCTAATACTACACATTGAAAACAAATTAGTCTTCAGATTTCAATGCTTTCTGAAGATAAATAGAATTTGGTCTAAATAAACAAAATAGTCCCTATAAGTACATGATAAGGTATAAATATAAAAGACCAAAATATATTCAAAGAAAAAAAAGAGGTATAAATTCCTCAGATTATACCAAATAAACACACTCTGACCTACTGCATTAAAATAGTAACTTAAGAGAGTTTATCAATTCTCTTTTCCATTCTAACTCTTCTCTTCATGGAACATAACAGGCCTTGAAAATAACATTCTAGAAAGATTTCAAAAGATGACCACTTAAACAGAAACTTATTTCTACACTTTTTATTCATGTTTTAATTTGTTCTTTTTAGTTATACAAGACAGTAGAATGTATTTTGGCAAAATGCACATACAGAGAATATAACTTATTCTACTTAGGATCCCATACTTGTGGTTATACATGATGTGGAGTTACCCTGGTCGTGTATATAAATATAAGGCTAGGATAGGTATGATCAATTTTCCTTCATTTTTTAATGCAGAAGACATAAGATTTCAGAACAAATGACAGGCAACCGTTTAATGAAATAAATTCTCTAAGAATATAAGAAATATCTTTTTTCATTGCTATTTTAGTTTTAGTAAACAGAGTAAGAGAGATAAGAGAGAAAGTTGAACTGGTACTGCTTAAGAAAGACATACATCACTTTTTTAAAAATAGGCTATTCTAATTCCTTAAAAGCTTAACAGACTAATAATAGCAGGTGGATAATATAAGAGTTTAGTTACAAAAAGAGAACACTGTCAAAGGGGTATAATAAAAACTACGTTTGTTTATATTTCAAATTCTTTTGTTAAACAATAAGTAGATTAACCATTAGATTTTACTAAAAAAAAAAAAAAAAAAAACCACACAATTTTTATAATTACCTAGGGAGAAGTAGTATATTACACTGTTTAACAGTCAAGGTCAAAGACATATACATAATACTTATTTGTAGTAAAGATGCAGTGTTTGAATTTTTTTTTTACCAGAACTTAAATAAAATTGAAATTATAATAAGACCTGTACTTAAGAATAAAAAGGAGTTTTGATTTTTTTTTCTGTTTTGGCAATAGAAAATATATTTAGTATATTGCAATTAATTACTCCATTTAGGTTTTCGCTCAAGGACAAAATTATTGCCATTATTTTCTCCCAACATTTCCTTTTATCTATTCTGTCTTAAAACTGCCACAGTTTTACTCATGCTTAAATTTTTACTCATTCTATAAAGCATTTCATATGCCTAGTATATTTGTGATCCCATAATGATGTTCTCTAATTAAAAAAACCCAGACCCACTCCCAACACCCACAAGCTGGTGTGCAAAATACTCATCATTAATTGACAAAATTTACCATATAGGTTCAAAGATGCCTAGTAATTACCCTAAAGTTTCAAAAAGATTTACAGCCACAGACTAGCAAACATCCACAGAAAGATAAAAGGGTACTCTTTGATTAACTCTTTGAAGTTACTATTTATTTTCTTTTAAACAAAAAAGTTTACTTTTTAAAAAATTTTTTTGGTTGTAGATGGACACAATATCTTTATTTTATTTGCTTATTTTTTATGTGGTAGTGAGGATCAAACCCAGTGCCTCACGTATGTGAAGCAAACGCTCTACCACTGAGCTACAACCCCAGCCCTATTTTCATTTATTCTATGTCATATAATGATTTGTAAATAGAGGACAATCAGTAAAATGTTACATGAAGATAAAAACCCTGTCCTAAATATCTTATGGATATACAAAATCTGGCTGGTTCACATTCAAACATCACGATTCTTCTCATATTAAATCAGTCAACTGGATGATAACAGAAGTTCCTCCATAATGTGGGCTAGAAAAGTCTATTCAATTTTATTTAAAATCTGTATGCTGTAAAAGTACATGTCATAGACTTTACTAGGATGACAACTATATAGATATTCATGACATATTGATTAAACATATTGAACTGGTTTTCAAAACCAATTTATATAAATGATTATAATAGTCTATATTATGTTTAGTCTTTGAAGGCATATGGTAGTAAATTTGAATTTAATTTTAAATAAATTTACATAAATATAAAAAGTTCAGTAATTTTTATCCACCCTGCATATGAAACAGAGCAAATAAAAAACAAGCAGAGGCTGAAGCTTGAACACCAGAAAAATGAGTTTACTTCTTAAAAAGCAATCAAAGAATGACTGACTTCTGTCCAAAAAAAGAATGTCATTGAGTAATAATGAAAATTAAACAGTTGATATTTATATATACATAAGTATAATTTATGAATACATATTTAGCAAGTAGGATTTTTTATTGACTATATTTTCAAAAACACTAATGGAATAAAATCCTGATATATAGTATACATATGTTCAGAAGAACTACTAAATAAGACCGGTAAGACCACTTTGGGAAATTTCAGCACTTTGTAAAATTTAAAAAAAAAAAAAAGGTACATGAAGTGTTTTTGATAAATACAATACTATCAGAGGTTCCATCCTTGATTTGAGAATGGTTCTACCATTCCAAGCTCTATAAAACTAAACCACCTTGAAACATATAGGCACTGAAGAAGGGGTCTTGACCTCATCTCACTATTAGGTTCTTTACTCTAATTCATGAAATAAATTCAATGACCCATATATTAAAAAAATAATAAGCAGGATCCAAGATACAATCTATCAATTTGAGGTTTATGTTTGCAATATTATCATCAGAAGCATTGACAAATACTTATCATATGCCAGTTGCTTTACAAGTATCCTTTTCTAGTACTGAAAATAATTGCAAGTCCATTTTATCTCTACTATACAGATAAAAAACCATGATATAACTTGCCCAAAGTCACAAAACTTGAACTCAAATTTCTTACCCCCAAACGCTATCTGATTATAACACTATTTTTTCTAATAATTCATTCTAAAAATTTTCAAACTATCAAAAAATTTGTAAGAATGTTACAGTGACCATCCATATGCCTACTACCTAGGATCTTATAAGTGACATTTTACTACATTTATTTTATTACTTACCTATCTGTTCACCAATCATTTTCAATATATTTCAAAGTTGTAAATGCCATACCATTTTTCAACATTACAATTACTTTCAAATATACAGAAAAAGTGAACAAACTATACAGTGAATACCCATGTATCACCCAGAATCTTCAATCACATTTGAGTTTATTGTTTTATTATGTCTATCCATTTGTCCACCCTTCCACTAATCCATCTTATTTTAATTACCTAAAATATATCACAATCCAATTCCCTTCTGCCAAAAACAGAGATGTGAAAAGCTGTTTGTGTTTACAGCTATTATCTTACCTTAATTACTTTCTGTTCAATTAATATATATCCTTGTAGACTTTAAATTTTTTCTCCATTTCTCTACCTTTTCTATCAGGAAACCTTTAGAGACAAAAATAGATGCACTAGTTGATGGGGACTCACTTGATTTTTTTTTTTGAGAAATTAAAAAAAAATTCCCTTAGGGTATCAGAGAAAATGAAAAGAACTCATTTTTTTAAAATTACACTTCCTGATGACTAAATAGATTTTGTCAAACAAGAAATTTGATAATATCTCAAACTATTTTGCAAAAAAAAAAAAAAAAAAAACCTAAAAAACAAGAGAGTATGATACCTTTTACATTTTTATGGTATTTATTGTCATGATTCTATAATGTATACATATAACACATTTTCTGCTGGTAAAATTTTCTTCTCATTTTACATGAAGGGACTTCTAAATATCAGTATTTCCTGGGGTTCAGCTATAATTTTTGAATTGCTGTATCACTTTATCATCATTAACTCCATTTACCCTTACGTTCTCTTACTCCTTCACTTTTAGCACAAGTACTTTCAAACTCACTGGAACTTCCAGTTTGTAACTCATTTCATTTCAGTCTCTTACTTCCTGTCTACTTTCACTTTCTTTCCCTTCAATCCTAGAGCCTATGAGATACGATTTTAACTTATGTCTTACTAGCACACTGCTTTATCTTGCTGTATTTATTAACTGTACTTTCCCAAAAACCTTCCAACACTCACTGACTGGACATCCAATTTGTTGAAATCATAGGAATTAATGAAACAACAGCAATTCCTCCCTCTCACCGAACTGAAACAGCCACATCCATTATGGTAGCCTAGGAGACACCATTCAAAGAGAAACTGCTCTGAAGAGTTGCAGTAAACTGACAATCTCCAGCCATTATAACTTCAGGATCCATTGTAGTTTTCATGCTAAGGCCACACACTCCCCAGACTTGCTCATCCAATGACAAGGTAGCTAGAGGAAGGCCACTGCTGCCCAAAATAGGACATCTCTAATAGCCAAAGTTGTCTGTTCTCAAGGCCAACATTCCCTGATTACCTGCCTAGCTGAGACTTTTACAAAGCTGCACTGTATTCAGTGGAAAGTCTTCTGTCTTCCCTTCCCCCCTCTTACAGGTGCCAGGCCTGCATTATAGTCTAAAGGCTTTCCCTGCTTGGTCCTGTTCCTCTCTTACTTCTGAAGACTTTCCCACACTAAAGCTCTTAATCTTCTAATTACATCTTAAAAACTATTTCTGGAGGACCCGAACTTTCATGTCACACTTCTCCTATTTCTAGCATTCTCAATTTTAAAAAATAATAATTAGCCCACCTCTTGTGGAAATTCATTCCTTCATTAGTCTTGAGCCAAATCTGTTATATCACTCCATATACGTTACTCCTATATCACAACCTCTCCTCCTCCTAGCCCTTTTTCATCAACTATGAAGTCTCTGCGAAATTAAGAACAAACCTCTTTCAGCCTTGCATCATCCTCCATTGACCAGCTCTTCAGAGACAATGGTAAGATAGTACCTTTCAGAGGTCATCTATAATGCTTCATCTCATTTGTTTATCCATCAACTACTCTTTGAGCTTACGTATGTTTTACAGCATTCCATGCCAAATGCTTATTAAAGACGTTAGGAATGTCAAATTCATGAGTGCTTTCCAGCACATTTTTCTAACCCGTCTATTCAATACACTCGCCTTATCTCTCACTTTGTCTTCAGTGACACCATCACTGTTTCCCTCCTTCATCTCCTCAACAAGTTCCTCTTTTATCATTACATTGTTTGATAGTAGTCCCTTTGGTCCAAGTTTACCTCTCCTCTATATATAATCCCTGGGAAGTCTTCTACCTGTCAAATACATTTATTTACCTTTGTTTTGCCAATGCCTGACACAATTCTTGAAAATGCTAAACAAAGAAGTTCATGCCAATATTTATGTTAATAACTCCAAGCATACATACATCTCTTACTCTAGCTGGTCTCCTGGGTTTGAGAGATCAATATATTCAACTATCCCTTGAAAGTCTTCAATCAATAAGATGCCTAAACACAAGTCATCCTCTTCCCCTTCAAACTGTTGCTCTTGTATTCTCCATTCAATGAATGGTGCTACCAATCAACAGTCACTTGAGTCTAATACTTGCATTCCTTTCTTGACCTTCTTACATGCAATCAACTAGATTTGGCCAAATCTACCTCCTTTTCCCTTACTCTGATGCTAACTTAATTCATTGTCTCAATTTCTCTCCTGATCTGCAATTGTCTCCTAACTGGTACCTGGGCTCTTGAGTTCTTGCTCCAAATCTGATGGCTAAATGTCACTTAACTATTCCTTCTAACAACCAAATCTGATCACCTCTCTCCTTGGCTTAAATTCAATAGAGCACAATGCCTAGCACTGCATACTGAAACTCTTTCTATGCAATGTCTTCCTTTCCCTTCTCCTTTTGCCTCCCAGGAAAAAAGAGTGCAGTCACTTAGAATGATCCACAAAACTCTTCAGAAAGAGCCTCAGATCTCAGTATTTCTCATGGTGCAAATCTATCAACTTGCCGTTCTTCAGATACACTTTGGGTTTACAGTTATTTTGGGGCTGGTACAGGCAATATTTTCCTCTATATGCACTGGCTTTTCTTCAACATTCTTCACACTCAGCCTTCACCTACTCTAGGAAGTTATCTTGGAACCATTCTTCAAGTCTTAAGTCCAAATTGGTTTAAAAGCCCTTCTTCTAGGACCAACTGTTTGCCCTGCATGATTCTATCACCTTATTCTTCACATGAGATGCTGACTCTTTAACTGTTTAATTTTTTTTAACAACTCCCCCATAAACTTGAAGCTGCTTAAATAAACAATCATATCTTACTTTGTTTCTCTAGCCACTAGAACACTGTTTGGTTAAGTAATAAGCAAAAAGTGTTTTGAAGAAAAAAGTTTAAAAAAGAGCTACTTTAGTATGTCAGTAAAATTGATAATTATTTTACAAAACAAATATAACCTGTGCTTGCTGCTTCTCACCTTCACCCTGAAGCAGGATACTAGACCTCTACAAGCTGTCCTTTCTGGGAATCATCCTTAAGTCCATCATACATGTTCAGAACAAGACCAGTCAGCTAACAGTCACCTATTAAGTCAGTCAGCTTTGAGATACTGTGACAAAATTATAAGAAAAACAACGTAAAGGAAGAAAGTTTTGTTCTGGCTCATATTTTCAGAGGTTTCAGCCTGAGGTTGGCTGGCTCCATTGCTTTGGACCTGACATGAGGCAGAACATTATGGTGGAAGGGCATGGCAGTGGAAAGCTGTTCTGCTCTTGGCAGCCAAAGGGGGGTGAGGGTATTGGAGTTAAGATACAGTCCCAAAGGCAAGCTCCCAAGGACTCACAATCTTCAACGGGGTCCCACTCTTATAGCTTCTACAACCTCCTAGTAGTCCACTGAGGTATAAAACAGATTAATCCACTGACAGATCAGAATCCTCTAGATCAAATCACTTCCAAAAGCTCCATCTTTGAACACTACTGAATTAGAGACAAAGTCCTCAACAAAAGAGCCTTTGAGGACACTCCAGATACAAACCATAACACCTACCATGGCACATATGTCATTTCATCCCCCCTCTTTGTGTCTCTATGTGGTATTTTAGGCAAATATGTCATTTCATCCCCCCTCTTTGTGTCTCTATGTGGTATTTTAGGTCTGATAATTCCGCTACCTCCAAAGTAAGATGAGAAAGCCTCTTCTGTTCTCCCCATTCAGGAATCTGTTTCCTGGGTTTTATACTGTTGGTTACAATGGCTACTGTCACCTACAGGGCACCAATGCAGCTTCTTTCAGTACTCTGACTCCCACTGAGGCCCACTTCCCTTCTGCTCTAACCGCTGCTTTGTTAAACAGGACTGCTCTCAACCATGGTGACTACATCTTTCACAACACTGAAGGCAAGTGGAAAGTGCAAAATGTTACTCAATAAACTGACAGAGGAAAAAAAAAGTATCTTTCATCTAGTCTTCCACAGATTACAAAAGCCATGCTATTTGCCTCCTGACTGTCTTGTTCTGATTGTTTTTTTCCTACAGCCCACCCATCTACCTCTTTTTTTTTAATTGTATTTTTTTATAGATTATTTAAAGCATTACATAGCTCATGATATATCATCTTTCATACATTTGACTCAAATTGTGTTTTGAACTCCCATTTTCACCCCAAATAGATTGCAGAATCACATGTTACATATTCACATTTTTACATAATGCCATATTAGTGACTGTTGTATTCTGCTACCTTTCCTATCCCCTACTATCCCCCCTCCCCTCCCATCTTCCCTCTCTACCTCCCCTGCTGTTGTTCAATTCTCTCCCTTTTTTTCCCTCCCCCTTGCCCCTCATAACCTCTTATAATTCTATGTATCATTGAAGGTCTCCTACTATTTCCATGTGCTTTCCCTTCTCTCTCCGTTTCTCTCCCCCCATTCGTCTTTGTTTACTGTAGTCTTTTCCTCATGTTCTTCCTTCCTGTTCTGTTCTTAGTTGTTCTCTTTATATCAAAGCAGACATTTGGCATTTGTTTTTTAGGGCTTGGCTAGCTTCGCTTAGCATAATCTGCTCTAATGCCATCTATTTCCCTGCAAATTCTATGATTTTGTCATTTCTTAGTGCTGCATAATACTCCATTGTGTATAGATGCCACATTTTTTTTATCCATTCATCTATTGAGGGGCATCTAGATTGGTTCCACAGTCTAGCTATTGTGAATTGTGCCGCTATAATCATTGATGCAGCCGTATCCCTATAGAGCGCTTTTTTAAGGTCCTCAGGGAATAGTCCGAGAAGGGCGATAGCTGGGTCAAATGGTGGATCCACTCCCAGCTTTCCCAGGAATCTCCATACTGCTTTCCAAATTGGCCTCACCATTTTGCAGCCCCACCAGCAGTGTACAAGTGTACCCTTTTCCCCACATCCCCGCCAACACTTATTGTTGTTTGACTTCATAATGGCTGCCAATCTTACTGGAGTGAGATGGTATCTTAGGGTGGTTTTGATTTGCATTTCTCTGATTGCTAGAGATGGTGAGCATTTTTTCATGTACTTGTTGATTGATTGCATGTCCTCCTCTGAGAAGTGTCTGTTCAGGTCCTTGGCCCATTTGTTAATTGGGTTATTTGTTATCTTATTGTTTTTAATTTTTTGAGTTCTTTGTACATTCTGGATATTAGGGCTCTATCGGAGGTGTGGGGGGTAAAAATTTGTTCCCAGGATGTAGGCTCTCTATTTACCTCTTTTATTGTTTCTCTTGCTGAGAAAAAACATCTACCTCCCTTGATAGAGGGAGGTCTGGACCAGAAAACAAACAGAACCCAGGTTGATTTTAGAAATGCTGTTCTTTTAACAACTAAAGCTGTGTGACCCAGTGACATAGTTGGAGAGTGTCCCCCAAAGTTTCATGTTCTGGAAGCTTGGTCCCCAGTGTGGCAGTGTTCAGGTGGTAGACTCTTTAAGAAATAAAACATAGTACAAAGTAGTTAGGTCATGGGAGCATTGTCTAGGAAGAAATTAAGGCTTGTCTCAGAGTGAGAGAGTTCTTAAAGAGAGCAGGTTGTCTTAAAGCAAGACCATTCAACATGTTTGGTCCATTCTGCAATGAAGCCAGTCCCATTTCTGTTTCTCAGCCATGTTATAATGCAGCCAGGGACTCTTGCCAGGATCTTAGCCTCATGCTGTTTAGACCTTCCAAAGACCCGAGTCCTCAGCAAGCCTCAGGAATTTTGTTTAGCATGGAAAGCATACAAAAATATCACCAGATTTAGGTCTTTGTATTTTATTTTTCTTAGAAAAAAATCAATTCATGTGCCCTTGCATCAAAGACTATGTGCAGGTCAATTCTGCTAGTCTCCATATCCCAGGTATGCCTGAACCCCAGAGTAAACACAGGTGAAAACCACACTGGTAAAACCTACCACCAAAAACAGCTTAAACATGAAAACAGAAACCAGAAAAAAACATGCAATATGCTTTTTCCTACATTCACATTCACAAATAGAAGTCTCCCATTCTTGAAAATATTTCACAAACTAACATTGTTATCTGAATATCAGTATGATTAGGCCAACAGTGTAAATACCGTCTGTATCATAGCATTTCAAGCAGTGGTAGGCACATCACCTCAGTCAGTATTCCAAAAGCTATTTCCAGGCAAAGACAAGCTGAGGAAAGGATAGCTGGAAAGATGGACAGTAGGTAATAATCTTCCCGACTGGGGGAGCAGGTTAAGGTCATTGTACTGTTGGTTACAGTGGCTACTGTCACCTACAGGGCAGTAATGAACTATCATTAAGGTTATTCCTACAACTAGAAGGTTCATTCTTTATGTCATTAGAACTTAAGTAACTTTTCCTCAATTCTACTCAGTTCCAAACCTACTTAGGAAAGTAATGTGTACCAACAAAATGTAACCATAAAGACAAGAAATAGAATCAAGGGGGGGAAAAAAATCAAAATTCTCTGAAAACAAATTTTAAACAAAGTGTGCAATGAATATTAACATTGATGAATGTTCAATTTCAATTAATAATTGAAATACATTAAGAAATTATAGCCTGCCTTTATGGTCATAAATAAGCAAATAATTTAGGTTAATATATTTTCCATCAAGCACTTTAATACAAGAAATTTTTCTTCAAAGTATCATTTCTGAGGATTTTCAAAATATTCAGTTATGAAAAATTAAACCTTCATTTTTGCCATTTTGATACTTTTGCCATCCTTTCAATCACCACTTTTATGGATTTTAACACCATGTTCTCCTGGAACTATTAAACTTTCATGAAGAAAAAGAAATTTATATCTGTTTAATTGTAATACTTTTAAGTTGACACATAAGAAACAGACCTCCAACCTTAAAAAAAAAAAAAAATAAGATGGATACACAGAGACTTTAACAGAAAAAGAAAGTAAAAACAGTCAAGAAAGAACTCTGGTATAGATTTCACTCAATTTTAAGCACTAGATAACTTTAATCTAGAAAGAAGACATCAATTCAGTCATAACTATAATTTTTAAAATAGCATATTATACCTTAATAGAGAATCTGGATAGTAGTGATTTTAAAACAAGCAATGATAACAGGAAAAAATACCCCTCCTTTTGTTGTTTTTATTTAATTTGTAAATTCCTACTGCAGGTGGTCCTTCAGACAATATCATAAAAGATTATTAAAAATATTAATAAATAAGGCTATTTATTTAAAACTTGGGCACTTTTTCAAAACTATTTCTATTCTCAATGCCTAATTATCTACAAGGTACACATGGTCTCCAATCTAAGTTAATATGATTGATTTTTTTTAAAACAAAATTACTAGCATATGCATACCCACAAATTGAATGTTATCTCCATTCAAAGTATCATTTTGAATAGTTGTACATCAATTCTACTCAAGAAAATTCAAAAAAAGGCATTCTAAAATACTTTGATTGATGAATTATGTATTCATCCCAAGAGGGCTACTTCAAATGAAGGCATTATTTTAACAAATAAACTTTGTATCTGTTACATCTTGATTAGCCTAACTAATCAATAGTCACATGAAATGAGGGGAAAAAATGAAAGACACATATTTATCCAAAAAATGTTAATTTTCATTTGAAATTTACACACTTAAAATAAAGGAAAAGCAGGTAAATATTATAAAGTCAAACAATAACAAAGGGCCCTTATATTAATTACCTTTTGAGAATTGAGTAATTATTGAAAGTAAAGGAAAAAAAACCTGTAGCAAGCAGTCTACAATAAGTAGCAATCACTGAGGGCAATCTTTAAAGCCTACACATATAAGTTTCTTAAGTTTTATAAAGCTTTACTCATCCATTAGTTTTAGTTGTAGTCTATGCAGAAATAGTTCCAAATTATAAACAACAATTCATTAAAAATGTAGTTCTTAAAATAATACCACTGCTCTAGAAAAACTGCTATCAATTACATTCTAACACTTTTAAGGACAATAACATTTTTTTTCTGATTTGTGTGGTGTTTTGGAATAGGAATAATTAAAAACTAGTCTGAAATCACTCAATGCATACAGATAAAAACATCTAGACATTTAAAATATATATAAATTTTATTCAATTCATCTTCATCAAAACTCTTCCCAAAAGTAGTTTTAAGTTTTTAAAATACAAGGCCTGTAAGTTACCTTCTTTATTTTTTATTAAAGTTGTGTAAAATGAAAATTTTGACCACAAACTGTAGGTGTTAGATGTCTTAAACCAAACTACTGCAATTAATATGAAATTCTAAATACCGAATATAATGCCACATAAATAGTATAACAGCCAAGTACTGTCTAAGAAGCCATATGTTTTTTCCCATTGTTCAAAAAAAGGAGATGACTTCCCGTCACTTATGTTTCTGATTAGCAAGGTGATTTATGCCACAATCACTAAAAATGCCAGCAAGTGAATGAGAAAATGCATAGTGACTGCACCAGATGTGCACAATAAACAGGAATCCCATTGTAATCTCTGGTACTTAGTTTATATGAAGGTAATGTAGGAAACACTCTTGGATATGGCAAAGTCACTCTTTTTTTTACATTTGACTATAAATGATATGAAATAAATTGTGTGTTTTATACTTTATGGCATGCATACATTGATAAATTAGGTACCGTTTTGTATCCCGACTTATCTACAAGACAAACCTGGCTAAGATCATGGGGATTAATTGCTTCAGAAGTGTGAAATGCAGCTTTTCCATTCTTTTCTGCACACTCAGTGAAGAAACAATGATTAATCACTGTTTAACTATTCTCTTGAGAATCTACAAGATTGCCAAAGCAGGACTTATCCTCATAAATCCAAAAAATACAGGTTTAGATTTGTTGCCAACAACAGAAAGAACATGAACTTAAACCCATTTGTTATCAGATTAAAATAATGTCAAAGTTTTAGAAACCTACTGGTACACAATTCTCTTTAGTGATTTCAGTGAGAAATTAGATTAACATGTAAGATATAACGTGTTTTAAAATGGGTAAGGAATATTTTTTAGTTTATGTAAGATCCTGTCCAAATAATATTAAATTATATACTATTAAATGTGAACAGAAAACCTTCCTTAGCTATATCAATAATTAAATTCCTGTTTCATTTATAAAAATTAAAATACACACTATCAGATGAAAACCACTTTCAATACATTTCTCATATGAAATGGCTACTTATTTTAAAATATTTTATTTTAGACAGCAACAGCTGAATGGAATTTGGGCAAAACTACTTAGTTCCAATATTACTAACAAATGCCTTATCAAGGGTGCATACAACTGAAAGTATAAAACACCAAACTTCTAAGACTATACCATGAATGATCCAAAAACATGTAATGTTTTCAACATAAATACAGAAGAACAAAAGTCTCAAACATATTCAAATAATTTAGGCTTTCAAAATATCTTCAACACATATTCACTAGCATACTGAAAACACTGCAACTCTTAAGTTGAAGAAAAGTTATTGTTCATATCATTTACAAAACTTTGAGCACATATTTTTAATAACTGAAACCTTATTCGTCTCAATAATAAATGCAATGTTAGTGACTTTCCTGTCAAATCATTACAAATTAAAGACTAACAGAAATTTCCTTTAAATGGGTCAGCTGTTCACAGACTACAAAGGAATACTAAAGTTGGGAATACTCTAAAGTAAAACTTCAAATTTCTATGACAAATATAAATGTTTGGTGAATATATTTTACTTAGAAGAAACAGCCACCTCTCAATTATAAATGGTTGTTTTTCTATTTGTCTCATTATGAGTTTATATATCTTCTCCCATCCAATTCATTAACTTTCCTGCTTCTTTCAGATCTGCTAAGTACCACAGAAGACGACTATAAATGCAAAGAAGAGAAAGGGAAGTTGTTGGTTCATTTCACTGTTCATAAAGCCCTTGAAAGAGTGAATGAGAGGAAGAGAAGATGAACCAGATTCTCTATTTTCTACATTTTACTATTATTTAGTAT
>NC_138184.1:43254622-43747122 GCF_964194105.1 Spermophilus citellus | reverse complement strand
GAGAATAAATAAGTACATTTTCTAATATGCACAACTCAAAAAATTCATCTTCCACTAAACCTTTCTAAAATTTTATTTAAGTGAATCTAATTTTATTTAAGTGAATCTAAGAATGAGGATGGCAATGGGATAAAAGAAACAATAACTAACCCAGTAATACAATAAAAGAAATCTGAGAATGGCACTTCATTGAAAGGCCAAGGAAACTCGAGATTACTTAAAAAAACAGTGTAGCCAACAAAATGTCATTTTGTGATTTAGGAGCCTGAAAAGACAACTGTGAAATGCTATCAATAAAAATAGAAGTATCTCTCTCTTGTGAGCAATAAATGAAAATAATGGCAGTTTAAAAGTCTAATAAAAACAAACAAAAACTATATGCAAGGCAAACCATGGTACAAATGTGAAGCATAATGTAGTATAATATTTTAAGCCAATGAAAAAAGTTAAAAAAAATCTTCAATTCTGAGGGGAAAAAAATGTCCACTGGTCAGCTAGCTCTGAAGAAAAAACAGAACTAAGTGATATTCTGGATTGATACATAATTGCTGTATGAGAAAAACAATCACTATGTAAGAAATAACAATTACATATAATAAAATAATAAAAGTAGAATCATTTCTCTATAATGTTCTTAGCTGAAAGTCATTTATTACTATCATAAGGTATTCCGACAATCAAAAAATGGGGAAAAAAAGTGTTGACAAAATATGGAGAACCTGCAGCCTTCATACATTGTTAATGTGAATATAAAATAGTGCAGCCACTATATAAAATAGTCTTGATAACTCCTCAAAAAGTTATACACAATATTAAAATATGACTGAGCAATTCTACTCATAGGTATATACCCAAAAGAACTGAGACAGATATTCAAATAGGTACATGTGTACACATGTTAATAGCAGCACTAACTCACAATAGTTGAAAGGTAAACTGAATAAACAAACTGAAGTATATACATACAATGGAGTATTAGTATTCAGCTAAGAAAAATAATTCAGTACCAGTAAGTGCTACAACATGGATAAAAAAAGGAAAATATTATGCTAAGTGAAAGAAGCCAAACACAAAATGCCACATATAATTACATTCATATGAAATATGAAGTAAAGCTAAACCATGGAAACAGAATACAGACTAATAGATACCACAAGTGTAGGTAAGGCAGACTTTATAAAGAGAAACTGCTTATTGAGTATTTAACCTTGATGTTATATAAATGTTTTGGGAACTATATAGAGGTAGTAAGTAGTAAAATATTGTGAATGTATTAAATGCCAGGTAACTAATTACTTTAAAGGTTGATTTTTATATTTTACAAATTTAAACAAACTATCTTAAAATAAAAAGATATTCTGCTTTTAATTCACCCTTTTCTAGTCTCATATTTGCAAAGTACTTAGAAGATTTCCATAATTTTCTTTCAAAGACTCTTGGAAAATAACATTTATGGTTTTGGGGAAAAAACATTTATTTGGAATTCACTAATCATTTAGGCTTCATTTCAGTTTCTTTTGTTAAATTCAAATAAAAATAATAGATTTTATTTTCAAAGTATTACATTAGTTCATCTCTGTATATTAGGATTAGGGATAATTTTTATCTTACTTATAACATTTCAATATTTACCAAATTTTTTAACATAAAATATTACTTTTATAATCAGAAAAAAATGCAATTTATTAAAAGGATAAAACATGAATGAGTACTTAGAAGAGACTATTGGGGAAAAGATCTGGGTTATCCAATGATGATACACAGAACTTACAAAGATAACAATGTTTCAGACCAAGAATGATTTGAAGGTATCAGAATACACATCCAATTAATGCAGATAAAAGGAAAAGAATACAGAAATATGTACCTTACCCTAAAGGCTTGATTGTATCCAGAGACTTATTCTCCTTTAAAATTCTGAGATATCACTATTTGTGTCTGTGCACCCCCACACTCGAACCCCAATAAGGGCTCTAGGCTTCCTCAATAGTTACCCTTCCATCAAGTCACTTGATAGCTTATAGTGAATGGGGACAGTGAAGAGAAGACAGACAAGAAAAAGCAGCTTGGCTGAGGCAGAAAAACTGTCTCATTCCCCTTACTTTCCAAACAAGTCAGTCATGAACAAACTTACGAGTAATCTAAAGCAGGATTTTTGAAATTGTAAACTCGACATATTATTAAATAGGAAAATAAATTTAGTTATTGGCTTCAGCATGTATTACATGAAATATAAAAGAATATAAAAGAACAAGAGCACAAAGTACATCCTATGTAATTAGTATAAAAATTGCTTCAACTTTTTTTCAGTTTCATTTATACCTATAGGAACTGGCTTACAAATGTAAAATTTTTCTTATTATTGGCTGTGGTAGGAAAAAATTGTGAACATGACCTGAGAAATTTTCAACTCTACATTTATCCTAATTTCCTATTCCTCTAAAAAAATTAAGTGGAGGCTTAAAGGATATGAAAATATTTGGGAAAAAAATATCTATGGATAGAAAAAGTATAGCCCTGAAAATTGCTAAGACTGCTGGTGAGAAATGTTTCTTAAAGCTTCCCCCACATATTTCATGGACAAAAAAATCTATACAATTACTATGGTAAAGGGTATTCACAGTATTCAATGTTTAAATGTGTATTATGAATAAATAGATGCTTACCTTTCAGAAGAACTTTACCAATCCACAAATCTGTTTGATACTTGAAAATGCATGTTTTTGTTATGGTTCAAAGATGACACCAGCTCAATACAACAGATTTCACCAAATAGAAGTCTTGACTGGTAAACAGGAATTGAAGAGGAATCAAGATCTAGAGACCAACTGACCTCTCCCTCGACTGTTGGAAAAACATCTACCTAAAAAATAAATAAATAAAAATAACTTCAATACTCCAATTCCAGTAGCAAACTAAAATGTTCCTATTCCAGTAGGGAACCCTAAACTAAATCAAACAATGCAAAATAGCAGGCCAAACAAAAATTCATGTCAAAATATTTTAGGCTCCTGGAGGACAAACATTACCCTACTCACTAATCACTTTCCATTATGTATTTTAACTCCAGGAGGAAAGTATCATTTTATAATACCAATAATAAAAGACCTCTCTCTCTCTCTCTCTCTCTCTCTCTCTCTCTCACACACACACACACACACACACACACACACACACACACAGTCAGACCTCACTATAAAAGAAATCACTTGTTATAACTTCATTTAACTTTCTCCTGAAATGACATACAAATCTACTCTAACATACAGTAAAATAATATATTTTAAAATGATATAAAAAATGGAAATTTGACATTTTGAAAACATGTAAAAATTCCATTAAAAATGGATTTCAAAGCATTAATAAAATATAAAATTAGAGTATGATTACATCTGTGATGACAAGTGAATATTATTTGTGAGTGAAAAATTAATTTACATAGCTTTTTCCTAGAGCAAAAGAAAAAACACATTACTTCATTTAGTAATGTATTTCCATAAATCATATGATGTAATCATATTTCTATACAAAATTCAAAATAACTAAAGTTCTTAAATAGACTATCCAATTTAAGTAAAACCTCTTAATATAATAAATTACTAAACATATTATCATCCACCTCTAGATTTCATTCTTAGTTTCTTAACATTCAACAACCTGTTAAGAAGTATTGGTGGCACACTATATGTGCAAAAATATAGCAGCCTTCAGGTAATATGACGTAAAATGTCAGTGGCAGACAACTAAAAAATATGATAGCAAATCGACCTTAAAATTACTGAGAGTTGAAAGGAATTCATTAGATCAAACACATTGTAGTATCATGTGCTCCTTAAACCAAATAACAGAAGTAACCCACTGGAAAAAGGATTTCCAGAAACTGTCTTATGGCATTTTAGATATTTCTATTTTATTAAATATAATTCATGTTTCATCTGTGTTTGTATTCTTGTTTGCAATAATTTATTATATTAAAATGCAGAACTTCTGGGCTCAGGATGTGGCTCAGCGGTAGAGCGCTTACCTAGCACGCACGAGGTCCTAGGTTTGATCCTCAGTGCCACATAAAAATGAATAAATAAGGTATTCTGTTTAACTACAACTAAAAAATAAATATTTTTTTAAAATGCAGAACTTCCTATTTATTTATATAATTAATTGGTGCTGGAAATTGAATCCAGGGGTGCTCTTCTTATTATGACATGATTTTGGCATGATATAGCCCCAGCTCTTATTTTTAATTTTGAGACAGTCTCAGTAAAGTTGCCCAGGTAGCCCTGAGCTTTTGATACTCCTCTCTCAGCCTTCTGAGTAGCTGGGATTATAGGTGTGCACCAACACCTGGCTTAGCATTTCCTTATTTTAAACTTTCAATCTTATCTGAAAAGTTTCAAATGATACTCTTCTAAATTATAATACACATACAGAGAATATCTTAATGTTGTCACTGGATCTTTGCACAGCAATATATTCACATAACTTTTCTTCTATGGTTGAACCAAAAATTTCTGACCATTAAAATAAAATGTGTCTTTCTCATCTTTGCTTTGTAAAAACAGACCATTTTTGTCTCTTTAGAGTGGAAGTATTCAAATATCATTCGACTACTTTAACGTTATCTGTTTTATGATTAATGTGTATTTAAGTAACACTGAATATATATTGTCATACCACTGTCTTACCATTATTTAAAGAATGATGGCTATTTACCTCAAGAAGTATGACTGTAACCAAAAGAAAAAGTGACACTACAATCAATGTCCAGAATAATTGTAATTTATTTTATTTCTAAATACATACTTTAAACCAATTAGGGGCCAACTTTCCATTTCTTACACTGCTAGGGTCATTAATTAACCTTATTTTGACATGATATATTGAATATATCATGCCAAATATATTGAATATATCATGTCAAATTGATATACAGTGAAGGAAACCAAGATGGGAGAAAAAGAGAGGGCAAAATTAGGAAACACATATGATCCTCTGTACACTCAGTAAGACCACAGCAAACAATTACACTTCCTCAGCAATTCATATGCAGAACTATTTACCAGGCTCTCCATGAAGACTATACTGGCTCTTTTTCTAGTTATTCTCTTAGGAATGACATAAATATTGAGAAATCTAGAAATAGATATACACATGCACATATAAAAAATTATTTTCAGTACGTAAGTTACTGCTGCCCTGAGACTGCAATAATTTATGTAACATCTGTTTTCATATTTTTCTAATTTTTTCCCTAATTAGCATGCATATTTAACGCATAAATGCTCAGACCACCTTTTTTCTGCTGACTGTGCCCATTTTTCCCCCTGAAGTTGTGTACTCCTAGGTAGAATTTAGAATACATGGAAACCAAAAGTTTATTGAAAGTACTAATTTTAAAATGTAAACAGTACGCAACTAATTTTCAAGAGAACACTGAAGTCTTAGGAGTTTTCACAAGTACATGTCAATCTGTCAGCAATAGTCATGTACTAAATAAAGGCCCAAATGAAACAAAAACAAATAAACAAAAAACCTACATAAAAGCAAAATTCTAATATTGTCTCAACTTTGAATTCTAACTTTCCTAAGAACTAAGAAACTTATTAAAATAGCTATGACTTCTTGTCTATACAGGGTTGGTACAATTTTTAAATGTTTATGCCTCAAACAACTAAAATAAATGGACAAATCCCACATAGTAAATATCAAGATGTGTGTGACCAACCATCTCCTTTTTAAATTGTAAACCTCAAATACAATGCAGATTCAACAAAAGGACAAAGTTTTAGTCTAAAGCTTATGAAAGTTCAATCCAAGTTCTGGAAAGCTCTTAAATCAAAATATTACTTATATTCACTTTTAATAGAAAAAGTAAAACTAAAGGCAGATCAAATCAGTGCAACCACAACTTAAGTATTCTCAAATAACAATGCTTAGGATGACAACAATGTAGCCCTATCTGAACTTTACTCCAGAATTAATCACTTTGTGTATTAATTGCTTATTTATAGACTTTAGTCAGTCATTTGCTATTTGTCATCTACTGTCAAGACTATTCTGGGCCTTTGTAAACACTAAAACTGTGTCAGCCTTCAAGGAGCTTACATTTTTACTTGGGGAAACAGCACATAATTATGCAAATGCATAACTGAGATTTTTATACCAGGAAACAGGATTTAGTTCAGAGATCAGCAAAGGCCTAAGAAACAGTTTTAAGATGAGGTCTTAGTGTTATAGGATGTATTCCAACCTAGGGCACAGCAAGTGCAAAGGTCCAAAAAATAAGTAAGACCAGCACATTTTATGTCAAGAAAGACCAGTTGCAACTGGAAAGGGAACACATGAGAACCAAAATGAGGCAGAAAAAGTAAGCAAAGACACTAAAGGGCTTAAAATAAGTTATTTCAATCAACTCTACTTTGAAAAATACCACATTTGGCTAACTCACAGTGAGGGCCAAAAGGTGGCAGGGGAAGAGTCAGATGTGAGATAAGAATAACCTAAACAAAGGTGATAGAGAAGGCAGAAGAGACTTCTGTGATTACAATCAGCTGATCTTGGTGGGAGATTAGATTATGTAGAGGATGAGTATGGCTAGCAATTCCTTTCACTGATGTACTGAACTCTGAAAGAAGATAAGGCACAGAGGGAAAGAGCTTAAATTTAGATTTAGGTATGTTAAACAGTTTACCTGTTGCTGATGTCTCATAGGCATTTCAATTTAAATGTCTGCAGTTATAAGAAATGTCTGGGCTAGGATCAAATTTAGAATTTGCCAGAATATGAACATTTATAAAAAATGAAAACCTATATTCTTTTCCCATCAGAAAAAATCTTCAAAAATCCAATGCCTTCCTAGTTTGTAGCTATTACACTATATCAGAATAGAGAAGTATTTCATATCTTGACAAACTCATTTAGGCTATTATTGGTTAATCCACACAGCATATTTGTATTTTATGTCTTATTTTGAACTGCTTAATAATAGTTATCATTTACGGAAATTATTTACTTTGAAATAGAATTGCATTTAGTACTCTAAAAATATGCATTAAAAGTCATTAATCCTCACAATAATCTTAATTATCACATCCACTTTTCAGATGAGGACAGTCAAGTTTAGGGAAGTGTAAAGTTACTAGTAAGTCACTAAATGATAAAGCTTCCAACTCAGGTTATCCGAACTCATGGTCCATGCCATGTCCACCTAAAATAAAGGGTAGTATGTGTAGTATCAAGTGTCTTGAACTGTAAAAATAGATCAATTTCAGTTACAATCCTGACCACAGAACACCACGTAAGTACTCTGATCTATGTTTCCTCACCTGAAATTCTTAGTAAAACCTACTGACATTTTAGGAAATGTAAGTCAAACATCTGAACTGACATCCCCATACCAACACATGTTCCTCCTACCAACGGGGTGAGAGGTGCCAATGGAGGGAAGACTTAGAGGCTATTCACTGATCTTATTGTCCTTCAACTAACAAACACTGACCATGAAAGCTTTGAAAACTAAACAGTATGTGGAATGGCAGGCAGGTCATTGGGAACAGCTAATCAGTTCTCCTCTGCTCTTCTCCCAAGTGGCAAAAAAGAACATCCATCAGAAAAGACAGAAGCCAAAATTCTAAAAACTGCCAGTGAAGAATTCAGCAGTGCTTCAAAACCTTTAGTGTGTATAAAAACCATCTAAGAAGCTTATCAAAGTGGTGATTCAGAATCAGACTGACAGGACAAATAGATGTGAATGGTGGGAACATAAAGGGAATAATTCTACCAACTGGGTCCACTATGCTGACCCCTACATGCTTCTTTTCCAAGAAGCAATTTACCTGCAGCCCTCCCTCACTAAAATGATGTAACAGGATATGTTATATTCCTCAGCAAACTACCATTTATCTACAGGAGAAATGCAGGCACAAAATAATTCCAATAAGAGGCACCCAAGTTACCCTGAAGGGGAAGACTTTTGTGAGATTTTCACAAACTAGATGCTGGAACTCAGGAAGAGAAGGATAATTCCCCCTAACCATAAACTCTATTAAGAAGAGATTATAATTAGAATTTGTCATCAAGGGCCAAAGTGACCTTCAGTGCTCATGGAAGTGGGAACTTGAAAATCTGATGTCATCCTGCTGTCAGCCAAAAGTCAAGAGGTGGACCTGGGTGGGACTCTTGGAAGCTTCCCTGGGAAGCTTAATATAAAATTTTCAGATTTTTTTTATGATTACTGTCAATATGTCTTTTCAGTAAAATCAATCAATCAATCAATGTGGAATCCAGGAGAGGCATGCTGTCCTTCTCCTCTGAGAGGACCCATTCTCTCCTTAGAGTGCCCCCTTTTTCCATCCTTTCTAATAAACTCAACTCTGTTACTCTTGAGTGACATCTCTGAAATGTCTTTCCAACTTGATCACAAGAATTGACATTTGGGAAGAACTTCACAGTGCGTCAGTTTTCCAGAAGTCCCCAATCCTATATCAAGATCCTCCAAATATTTTGATACAATAGATGACTTTTCAAGCCTTCTCAGAATATATCTACCAACTATAACCACTTTCCATTCTTTAGGCACAAAATTTTAAAATTTTTGAACATACATATTTTATTCAACCTAATTAAATCATATCCAACTTAATTTAAAATTTTCAGTTTTTTATGATTACTATCACAATGCGTCTTTTCAGTAAAAAACAAGAGATGACTAAATAAAAAGTTTCAACTATCCAAAAAAAATAACTGCATGATTTTCCTTAATATAAAATTTAATCTTCTGGTTAAAAATTAAGTCATTTACTGATATTTCTGGTAGAAGACATAGGAATTGTTTAACGGAGATGAATACGGAAAATTTTGTTGCAAAATTTATATGTAAATATGTAAAAGGATACAATAACAGCTAACAAAAAAGGACAAAAAGGAGTAAGAGCTTACATCTAACCTTGCTTAATGACACTAATGGACATTAACATACACTGGTACCAAAGGAGCATTCAGGACAGAAAATGTTTCCCATACTTCCAATCCAACTTAAAACGTTTGTGTCAGTCTTCTCGTCTGCATTAAACTGTCTATACTGAGTACTGTTGAACAAACTGCACTCAATAATCTGATCTGCTGGCACACCAAGTTAGGGCTATCAGCACTGTTCTGGTGGCATAGAGATTCTAACTCCAACAAAACTCCCAACTTTCCCAAGGATAACTACTTGTTTTTTAATTTTGAAATTTCAACATGAATATTTTTCTTTCAAGGCCTATCTATGAAGATGAATATAGTCCACTGAAATTTAGTTTTTTACATAGTTCTCCCTGTATTCTTCTAAATCAATGAAAATATTCAAGCGATTTTTTACCCCTTGACATTTACATACGTGCCAGAACCATGTTAGGAAATAATGTCAAACATAATAAAGTCTCCTTGAAAAATGAATATTAGTAACAATATGAAGTTATCTTATTCAATGCCTCCTCCTCGCCACCAAAAAAAAAAAAAAAAAAAAAAGAAGAAGAAGAAAAAAGGAGGAAATTAACACTAACTCCATATAGCTAGCAAATGGTATGGCTGGGAGTGGAACCCAAGCAATATGACTCCTGTCCATTTGGTCTTAACCATGCCACATTGATTTAAAATGAATTCTTAGTATAACATAGTTAAGTTTACCTGACCATAATGTACTCTGCTCATGAATTTCCTTCAGCTTCATAAACCTTGATAGATTTATATCACTGTTTTTGAGCTCTGGCTCTGTCCCTTTAGCTTTATTAAATGAAATGCTTTCAAGACGTCCTAATAGAATCTATCTTCACTTACCAAAATGACTCTTCATCTCATATTAGTATAGAACATTTTTCTCCCAAATATTCATGCTTATTTTTCACTAACCATAGTTGGTATCAAACTAGATCCCAGATTACATTAAGCTCAAAGCAGAACAGAAACCAACGCACATGAAATTCAAGAAGAGAATTTTTTGAAATTCAAATGTTATACATTCAATATTGCTCTTGATGCCAAAAATACAGTTTTTGTACTGAATAAACTAGTTCCACATAGGATCAAGCAGATATCAAGTTCAATTTAGCTTAAGAAAAACAAATATATTTATTCCTATCATTCTTTTCAAATGAACCAAAAGAGGCTGGGTCAATCCAGAGACACAGGATTCAATGAAATCTTGAAGAATACCAGTCAAAATGAACCCATGGAAAGTCAGAAAATTCCAGGAACTATTATTTTTCACTAAGAAAACAGCAGATTAATCTAACTCTGATTAAAAAAAAAAAAGAATCCCTTAAGCCAATTTCAGTCTTTGTTCATTTCCTGTGGCAAAAAAAAAAAAAAAAAAAAAAAAAAAGGCCATGGGACTTTTCAAAACAGGTATCTTTCACAATAAGAAGACAAGCATTGTCTATAATTTTGTTTCATATTCTACATTTTTAACTACTCCTTATATTACCCCATTTGTTTCAAAGTTCCTTAAAAAGAAAATCCAATGCCATTTTGTGATATCATCTGGTGTCACCTTTTATCCAATAAATACTATCTACATGATCAAATTGTTCAAAAAGAAAAGTCCGAACTGTATTTGGTTGCACTAGAGGAAAGCCAAAGAAAAGGACCATCCCAGGTTAGTCTTAAACTCTGAGGGAGTTTTGGTTCTCAGAAAATGAAAGGCAACACTGATTAAAACTAGAAAAAGACAGAGGCACAAGAGTGTGTTCAATAAAGGACTCAATCATTTAGATTTTTATTTTCCCTAGCTTATGACTCATGATTTTTCCACCACTCATTTTACTACCAAACTACTGTTCCTTTATTGATCTCACTGTCTTTTATCTCTCTGTTATCTCTTTCTCACAGAGAAATAAAGGAAATCTTAACAGGATAATGTTGTTAATCAGCAGCAATACAGAAAAATGGTTGAGAATCAATTACCAAGTACTTAGTGAGAAAGACAGCTCTAAGGGAGATAGAGTAATAAAAAAACAAACTAGCATTGTGGGTACAGAACTATAGGACTTAGAAGCAAAAGAATATGAGAGAAATGGTGGTGCCTACACAGAATGCAGAAGAAAAGTAAGTTTATTACATTCCCAAGATTTCTAATTTTTGTGGCATGGAAGGTACAAAAAGAGGGTAGAGACAAAAAAGACCAAGTTGGAGAAAAACAAGATACTCTTTTCCCAATATCTTCCTTCGGTATCTTGATCCCTAAAACAGGTATGTTGAGGATAAAAGAAGGAATGAGAGTATTATCTAAATTTTATTTTTTGCTAACTTTTATAGCATAAAGTAATTTGAATTCACTGACTGAAGTTTGGAAAACAGATGTCAGCATTTATTTCACAGGTATTTAGGATTTTATTTTAAAGTCTCCTTAGTTCTAAACAACAGTATTACAAACCTAGAAAAATCTCCAATTGAATCTTTAAAAAGTCGCAAAAAGTGGTTTTATGATTCAAATAATGTCTCACTTTGGTACTGATTTTAAATATGAACAATCCAACTGAATTCTCAGATTTGCAATTTAGGTTACTCTTTTAGTAGATTTCCAATAAACACTCTGATAAGATAAATAAGAGTATCATACATGTACTGGTGCTAGTGTTTCAATCTAATAACTCAATAAAATAGCCGTGAATTAATTTACATATCTAATGTCATTTTTGGTTCTCAGGATTTTTTTTTGAGAGAGAGAAGAATTTTAATATTTTTTTTTTTTTTAGTTTTCGGCGGACACATCTTTGTTGGTATGTGGTGCTGAGGATCGAACCCGGGCCGCACGCATGCCAGGCGAGCGCGCTACCGCTTGAGCCACATTCCCAGCCCCTCAGGATAATTTTTTAAATGTATTCTTCAAAAATATTCTTCAACATATTTAAAGTTTCCAAGAAAAATTACTACTATGGTCTCATAGTATATCAAATGTTTAAATTAAGAATATTCAAAAATCTTATGACAAATAATTTATGTTAAGCTATTATAAATTAGTGAAATGAAACAGGAGAAAAATCACAAAAATGAGAAATATAGTATGCCAAGCCTTTTGGTTCTAAAACCAAAGGATCATGATGTTGTTTTAAATTTTTAACGTTTTCCATTTGTGATACTGAAAATTCAAAAAAGGCTCTGAAGCAACTGGTTATTATTCTCCAAGGGTGGAAGCCCAAATAAAACATTCAGCTGTTAGGACATGGAAGGCTAGGAAAGGGACACCTAAAGACATGTTTTGTTTTGTTTTGTTTTTGGGGGGGGGGGGGGTGGTAGTACTAGAGATTGAACCCAGGGGTACTTAACCCCTGAGCCACTTTAACACAGCTCTCTACTTGGCAGATCACCCAAACAAAAACTATCATGACTATCATGACATATGAAGAACTAAATAATACAATCAGTAATTTAGACTTAACAGATATATAGAGAATATTCCATTCATCAATGAGGGAATACACTTTCTTTTCAGCAGCACAGGAATCCTTCTCAACAATAGTCCACAAAGCAAGTCTCAGCAAATAAGAAAAAAATAGAGAATATCCTTCATTTTATTGTACCATAATGAAATGAAATTAGGATTCAATGATAAAATAAAAATAGAAGTTACTCTAATACCTAGAGGCAAATAATATACTATTGAATGATAAATGGATAGCAGAAGAAATCATGGATGAAATTTAAAAAATACTTCGAGGTAAACGAGAATAGAAATACAACAAATCAAAATCTCTGGGATACTATGAAGGCAATACTAACAGGAAAGTTCACTGCATTGAAATCATTCTTTAAAAGAAAAAAGTCAACAAATAAATGACCTAACATTACATCTCAAAGCCCTAGAAAAAGAGGAACAAATCAACACCAAAAGCAGAAAACAGCAAATAACTAAAATCTAAGCTGAAATCCATGAAATTGAAAACAAAAGGAACAATTAAACATTGACAAAACAAAAATTGGTTCTTTGAAAAAAAATAAAATTGATAAACACCTATCCACGCTAATGAAGAGAAACAGAAAATTCACATGATTAAATACATGAGGAAAAAGTAGCTATCATGATGCGCACTACTGAAATACAGAAGATAATTAGAAACTATTTTGAAAATCTATACTCCAATAAGACAATAATAAAAAGTAGAAAATTTTGAAGATGTCAATAAATTTCTAGAGACATATGACCTACCCACACAGAATCAGGAGGACATACATTTAAACAAATCAATTTAAAGCAATGAAATAGAAGATACCATCAAAAGCCTACCAATCAAGAAAAGCAAGAGCAGACATATTTCAAACATTTCCAAACTCATTCTATGAGCCTAATATCACCTGATACCAAAATCAGACAAAGACACATCAAGGAAAAAAAACTTAAGACTAATATCCCTGATGAACATAGATGCAAAAATTCTCAATAAAATCCAGACAAATCACATACAAAAATATATTTAAAAGATAGTGCACCACACTCTCGTGGAGTTCATCCCAGGGATGCAAGGTTGGTTAGACATACAGAAATCACTAAATGTAATTCATCACATCAACAGACTTAACCACAAGAATCAGATAACCACCTCAATAGATGCAGAAAAAGCATTTGACAAAATACAGCACCCCTTCATGTTCAAAGCACTAGAAAAACTAGGGGTAGTAGCAACATACCTCAACATAGTAAAAGCTATATATCTAAACTCAAGGCCAACATCATTCTAAATGGAGAAAAATCTAAAGCATTCCCTCTAAAAACTAGAATAAGACAAAGAGGCCCTCTTTTACCATTTCTATAAAACAAATCCTTGAAACGTTCACATAGCAATTAGAAGAAAGAAATTAAAGGGTTATGAATAGGAAAAAGGCACTCAAACTATCCCTATTTGCAGGTGACAGGATTCTATATTCAGAAGATTCAAAAAGTCCCATCAGAAAACTTCTAGAATTAATAAATGAATTCAGCAAAGTATTGGGATATAAAATTCACACCCATGAATCAAAAGCACTCCTATATATCAGTGATAAATTCACTGATAGAGAAATTAGGAAAACAACCTCATTCACAATAGCCTCAAAAAAATAAAATACTTGGGAAATCAATCTAACAAAACAGGTGAAAGTCCTCTGCAAGGAAAACTACAGAACACTAAAGAAGGAAATTGAAGATGACCTTAGAAGAAGGAAAGACCTCCCATGCTCCTGGAAAGACAGAATTAATATTATCAAAATGACCATTCTACCAAAAGCATTATACAGATTTAATGTAATTCCTATTAAAATCCCAATGACATTCTTGATAGAAATAGAAAATGCAATCATGAAATTCATTTAGAAAAATAAAATAGCCAAAGCAATCCTTACCAAGAAGAGTTAAGCAGGAACATCACAATACCAGACCTTAAACTATACTACAGAGCATAATAACAAAAGAGGCATGGTATTGGCACCAAAACAAACATGTAGACCAATTGCACAGAAAAGACACAAACCCAGATAAATACAGCTGTCTCATACTAGACAAAGGTGCCAATAATATTCACTGAAGAAAAACAGCCTATTCAACAAACGCTTCTGGGAAAATTGGAAATCCTTATGTAACAAAATGAAATTAAACCCCTCTCTTTCACCATGCAAAAACTCAACTCAAAATGGATCAAAGACTTAGACACTAGAACAGAGACCTTGAGCCTAACAGAAGAAAAATCAGGCCCAACTCTTCACCATTTCAGCTTAGGATCTGACTTCCTTAAAAAGACTCCTAAAGCGCAAGTAGTAAAATGAAGAATCAATAAATGAGATGGATTCAAATTGAAAAGCTTCTTCTCAACAAAGGAAAAAAATCAATAATGTGAAGAGAGAGCCTACAGAATGGGAGAAAATCTTTACCACATGTACCTCTGACTGAGCATTCATCTCTAGGATATATAAGGAACTCAAAAAACTTAACACCAAAATAAATAAATAAATAAAAATAACCCAATCAATAAATGGGCTAAAGAATGGGACAGACACTTCAAATAAATATAATCCATCAACAAATATATGAAAAAATTCAACCTCTAGCAATTTGAGAAATGCAAATCAAAACTCAGTTCTAATATTTCTTCTCACTCCATTTAGAATGGCAATTATCAAGAATACAAGTAATGATGAATGCTGGCAAGGATGTGGGGGAAAAAAGGTATACTCATACATTGCTGGTGGGACTGCAAATTGGTACAACCATTCTGGAAAGCAGTATAGAGATTCTTCAGAAAACTTAAAACAGAACCACCATTTGACCCAGCTATGCCACTCCTCAGTTTATACACAAAGCACTTAAAATCAGCATACTACTGATTTTAAGTAGTGATTCAGCCACATCAATGCTTACAGAAGCTCAACTCATAATAGCTAAATTATAGAACCAGATCTAGGTGTCCTTCAATAGATGAATAAAGAAAATGTAATAGACACACACACACACTATTACTCGGCCTTAAAGAAGAATGAAATGATGGCATTTACTGGTAAATGGATGGAGCTAGAGAATATCATGCTAAGCAAAATAAGCCAATCCCAAAAAACCAAACACTGAATATTTTCTCTGATATGCAGATGCTACTTCACAATAGAATTAGGGAAGAATAGAGTTACTTTGGATTAGGCAGAGGGGAGTGAAGGGAGGGGAGGGGGCTTAGGGGTAGGAAGGATAGCAAAATGAATTGGTCATTATTACCCTACGTACATAGATGACTACAGGACCAGTATGATTCTACATCATGTACAACCAGAAGAATGAGAAGTTATACTCCATTTATATATGATGTGTCAAAGTTCATTTTACTGTCATGTATGAATAATTAGATTTTGAAAAAAGAAAACATAGGAAAAAAAGTATCATACATATTTTCTTTGGACTATGATTACTCTATTTTGACGTTAAGTAGATTAATATATTTCCAGTTGAATAAAACCAAGATTTGGTACCCACCAATCACTTAACATAACTTTAGTCACTATCAATTGGCTGAAAGCCATATTTTGAATTCACTTAGAGCCAGGCTACCACATCCCCGAAACCCATCTTTAGATTGCTACATTTCTCTTCTAGGCTAGTCTTCCTAAAGAAAGACCTTTCTTTAAAGTACAAATTTTTTAAAGCAGTTGACCAGCAATTTTTTTTTTTTTTTAAACAGGGCCAGCCTTCCCACGCTTCATATGATTAACAATCTCAGGTCATCTTTTTTTAAATTTTACTTAAAATATATATGTATATATGTGAGTATATATTTTTTAATTTAAAAAGAAAACATTTAAAACATTTGTCAATGAACCTTGATTTTATTCATTTATATGTGGTGCTGAGAATTGAACCAGGTGCCTCACACATGCTAGGGAAGCACTCTATCACTGAGCCACAATATTATCCCCTCTCAGATTATCTTTGCATTAAGTGACTCATCAACATGGTTTCTTTCTAAAGGAGGTAGGCTCTTTAACCTTAACAAGTATTAGTCATATAGTATTAAATATTTTTACAAAAACCACATAACTCAAATACCCACAGCAAATTTATAGCATCCTAAGGACCATGCACATCAGAAAACTGTAGAACTTTTTCAGGATGTCAAGTCTTAGTAGAACTCAATTATAAGGAATGTGCTGAACTACATGTAATAAAAATGTCTAGTTTAGCTGGAATTTTTAGCAACTAGAATTCTGCTCTATAGCAATTCTGACGTTTAGAACTTAAAAGTACCATTTTAATCATACCAGAAAGGTTAAATTACATCCTGAACAGTTTGTGTACTGGGTACAAATATTTTAAACCAGGGAAAGGATAGTCTTTTTAGCAACTAGAAAATTTGATCATGCAGGAAAACAAAGTTCACCATATCTATGTGATTCATTTGATCAACCTCCATAATTAAAGATGAGAAAAGTATGCTTCATTTTGGGAAGCATACCAGTAAATATTGTCATGTATATATTAACTCAACTCTATCCAACAAATCTCATGAGGCTTCTAAGCAGAAAGGAGGGAGGGGGACTTTTTAGGAGGGGGTTAACAGGGATTGAACTCAGGGGGCTTTTAACAACTGAGCCACATCCCCACCCCTTTTAGCCACATCCCCACCCCTTTTAATATTTTATTTAGAGACATGATCTAGCAAGGCCCTAAGGAACTCAGCTAAGTTGCTGAGACTGACTTTGAACTTGCAATCTTCCTGCCTATGTTCCTAGTGGGGGGTGCACTGACGCACACCTGTACTTAACATCCAATAATGCAACATGGAAATCAGACTTTTTCATAAAATTGAATGAACCTTTTAATTTAAGATGTAGACAACTGACCAAATTATTGCATCTTCTGTAGTATGTTCTTGGGGGAAAAAAAAAGATAAACCATATGAATATGCTCTCTGGTTTTTAGTACATTTATCTTACTCATCTCCCTCTTCCAAACTGAATAGAACAGAAGTAAAACAGATCTCTCATTCCATCACTATCATACTGATCCTCTTTCCCTCCCAATAATATCAACCAGAGACTCCTTAAAAGAGTCTAATTTTTACCAAAGTGTTCTCTCATGGGGCATTTTTACTTTATTCTTCACTCAAACCTTTGGTTATCCCCAATATCTGAAACATAAGGATATTGTAATCAATTATAAAAGGATGACAGTACAGTATCTTAATAATTAAATTATGAGTAGTGATTATTTACAAGGAAATTTTTATTATACTAATGGTGAAATATATAAATGAAATAAAAATAAGCCTAAGAAAGATTTACTATAGTTAAATATGACAATGTCCTTCAAGAAAAAAAGTTAATATGGCTATTTATCATAAATCTTTTTAGGGTTCAGTTCAGGTTTTCAAAATCTTTAGATCAAAACATACACTTTGACAGAGAGGTCATTTCCATATTGAACAAAAACAACCATAACCACAAATAACCAAAACCTAGTGAACTATGTTACATTCCCAAAGAGGATCCTGGCAGATACCAATAGTTTCAGATAAAGCAAAGTTCCAGCTCTGGATATTCTGGGCAATATAATAAAAAAGAGGAAAACTGAAAAAGAAGTAGCTTAATCAAATTCCCCTTCAAAAGTTAATTCAATTTTACTGAAGAGAATGATTAACTATGCAAAAGCTACTAGAACTTATTAGATCAAAAATCAGCTATTTTCCAGAATACCTCTTTGGATAGTAATATACAGATATTTTCCCACAGAAATAATCTAAAAAGTCAGGTAACTACTTACAGAAGAAAATAAGTTTTAAATCTTCATTATTGGCAGGAGATTTCAAAGAATAGCATTAAGATGGATGTAATCACCATCCATCAATACAAACTACAATTTAAAATATTTTCTCAATAACTAGTGTGCACTACTGAAAAAAAATTTAATTTCCATATATGGTACTGAATAAAAATGGAATAAAATTAAATCCACTTTAAAGCTTTACATAATGACCTCCAGTTGCTTACAGTCTCTCTTCAATCTTTACTTCCAACTCTACATTATGTAAATCCACATTAGCAATCTAACAACTTGACTCAACTGTATCTGTTTTTTTTTTTTATTTGAAACCTACAGTTTTCAGAGATTATGAAGGAAAAGAAACCAAGGTGAGTTTAAAGGGCAAAACAAAGAGCTAGATTACATTTGCCATTTTGACAGGCCCCTCCCAGACCCTCTGATTCAGCTTGATTTCTGCTCACTTTGATAGCAACAGTTCTCTCACAGCCTACAAAATCCAGACAGGACCTACAGTAATCAAGGAGAAAAATAACTGATCTTGGCAAACAGGCTAACAATCATCTCTGTCATCTCACTTTATAATCCTCTGTTTATTGGGGATCATCTGTTAATACTGCATAGTAGGTGAGCCATTATGAGCCAAGCTATAGCATCATCTCAAAAGATCAAAAATTATTTTGATAACATTCAACATCACACGAGATTAAATGCTAAAACAATTATTAACTGGAAATGTGATGAAGTGAACAAAATGTATCTTTCCAAAAAATCTACAGTAAACATCACATTAGAAGCTCCTTTTAAAAAAAAATTTACATATATATATATATAAAATGCAGATGCCCATTATTCCCACTATACTCAAGACTGTACTAAAAGATCAAGACAAAGGAGGAAAAAAAACATTGAGTAAAAAGGAAAGAAACAGAAGGGGGCAAAATTGTTGTTTTTCATATAGAACAATCTATGTAGGACATCCAAGTGGATCTATGAACATTTCTTTAGATTTTATGAAAAAACTCAAAAAGTTCACTGGATATACACAAAAAAGGTCTCTGATTTTGTTTTCATATGTTCACTTTCCTAATCCATGATTATCTCTTTGTATTTCTGTGTCTTCTTCAGTGGGTTAAGTCTTTATTGAAAGGCACCAACACTACACAATGCATTAAGCACTAAGCTTTGATAAAAAGAGAAAAACATTCCTCTACCCCTTCTCAGAAGATCTGTGACATTTTCACATTTTTAATTCTTTTACCAAATTGATTCGGTAATTCAATCATGCTATACTATTAGTTGCTATTTTGGCCAGATTCTGACAGGTGAGATATACTCTACAACATCAATAGTATATATAATTTTTTTCTGATATTAGAATAAAATGGTCCCAGTTCATTATTCTTAGTGAAACCATAGCCCAACTTAAAAGTACCACTTTGCTGGTGGCAAAAATGAGAGTCCTATGACAGCTCCATGTCCAGCTATACAGCCTCCAGTGACATTTCTGCACTGACTTCTTACCATGTTTTACCAGTATTTTGTTTCTTGTATCTGAGTGTTATCTGAAAATCAGGAGTGGTTTTACTATGATTCCAGAGGATTCCTAAAGTTTATTGTCAAAAGCACCTGAGCATATTTTTATTTCCTATCTTTAATTCACTTTACCATCCTAGTTTTTTTTAAATCATCATTTACTTCCATTTCATAAACTTCTTCAAAATCTAGCAAAATACTAGCACTACAATGATCAACATTTAGTAGATGGATGCAATACCTTTACTTTATTTATTTCATGTGGTGCTAAGGATCGAACCCCATGCCTCACACTTGCTAGGTAAGCGCTATACTACTGAGCCACAACCCCACTCCCTGGGTACTTGCTTTCTTATGTTACCCACCCCCATTCTAATTTTTTTTGTCGTGGCTGTTGTTTTATTTAACAGTCTCATCCAACTATCAGTTCCCATTGTGAAAGTTTCCCAAATTTATATCTCTAGCTCTGACCTGTATTCAAAGATCCAGATCATGACTGACAAACACATAATACACAAACAGAATTCACCAGTGAGTTGTATGTTGGTTCAAGGGACTTCTCAGTGTTCCTCTGAACATCAGTATGCTCTCTGATATCATCACTGAAGAAACCTATTCACCATCTCCAATCATTCCCTAAATATCTACATCAGATTGCCCAAACCAACACATTATACTCAATTTATCAAATACAGGACTCATTACATTTCCCCCAAAACCTTCTACTCTATATCCTACTGAACAACAATATGGTGTATCCCAAATTTCTCTATCTTTATTCTCTGTTATTGTTTGGATGTGAGGTGTCCCTGAAAAGCTCGCATGAGCAAATGCAAGAAGGTTCAGAGGAGAAATGATAGGGTTGTAAGAGTCTTAACCCAATCAGTGATTTAATCCCCAGGTAGGGATTAACTGAGTGGTAACTCAAGTGGTAGGGTGTGGCTTGAGGAAGTGGGAATTGGGGCGTGGCTCTGAGTATATATTTGTATCTGGTGAGTGGAGTCTCTCTCTGCTTCCCGATTACCATCTGAGCTGCCACACTTTTCCACCATGATATTCTGCCTCAACTCAAGCCCTTGGGAATGGAGATGGCCTTTTATGGACAAAGACCTCTGAAATCGTGAGCCCTAAATAAATCTTTCTTCCTCCACAATGGTCACAGCAGTGTAAAAAGCTGACTAAAACATTCTCCAATACCATACCCCACCTAATATTAAGCACTTAATACCTCTTAAAACTAAGCTGCTATTTATCTGCTAGCTTCCTAACTAGTTTCCCATCTACAGTCTCTTCCCATTTTTTTCAATCTTACTAAGTGCTATAAAAGCAATTTGATCTTCTCACTTTTAACACCCAACAGCCACCCTTATTCTTACAAATATCCTTAATAATATGGTTGTAATATTACAACTAAGTTTACCTGTATGTCTCTAGTTTGTATTTTCTACTAAATATAGTCATCTCTATTCTCTACTTGTGATGATTATTCTGACTTTCCTTCAAGCTAGAGAAAACTGGAAAAAGTGAAGAGAAAACTTAGTAGAGCTGTCTTGATAATAAAGTAGATAAGGTGATAAGTGAAATAAAGAAGAATCAAGAATGGACTTCAAGAATGGACTTCAAGAATGAACTTCAGCTGAGTGTGTGCCTATAATCCCAGTGACATGAGAGGATGAGGCAGGAGGATTGCTAGTTCAAAGCCAGACTCAGCAACTTAGTGCGACCCTACCTCAAAAAATAAAAAGAAGGGACTAGGAATGTAGCTTGGTGGATAAGAGCCTCTGAGTTCACTCCCTGGTAACAAAAAACAAAAAAACAAAAACACTCAGATTTTCTCCTTATACAATGGGACATATTATGATACTATTTGCTTAAATCTAGGGATTAGAATTTATGTTGTGAAGTGACTCAGTCACCTCAAAGTAAAAACTGACAGCAAACAGGCAGGTGAACACGTAGGTTTTTACCACAGAATATAGGTATAGACTAGAGATATCACTCAGAAAAACTAACACAGATGGTAATTTTAGCCACACGTTTGCTTAGAAATATGGAGCTTAAAAAGACAGACCAGAATTTGAAAGGAAGAAGCCTATAACATATTAATGCAAGAAGCAAGAACCAGTGAAGAAGACCAAGAAGGAAAAAGCACAAAATGCAATTTTGTAGACACAATGAGTTTTGGAAAAAATACTTAGAAGAAGGTATAGTCTACCATATTGAATGTTAAGAGTAAAAGTAAAATGAACATAAAAAAAAAGTTCATTAGACTCAGCAATGGTGACATTATCTGTCACCTCAAAAGTAACATTATTGGTGCTTGTTTGGGAGGTAAGGAAATGAAGGTGAAAATTGATGTAAACAACTCCTTCAATAAATTTGGCTTTAAAATGAAAAGATTAATCCAGATGATTATGTATGACAATACCTGTGATGCCCATGAAGCACTTAGAACACTGCATTATCTCAAGCAGTTTTCCGCTGTCTCTTCTCCCATTGATAGCTCTCAGTATACCATTACTCATTCCCAGCAAGTTCAAAAACAAGGCAAGAATGCCCATGATGCCTAATATTACCTTATTCTGGACATACTCCTTGATGAAACTGAATTAGAGAATGCATTAGAAACATCAAAAATAAGACCTTATAAGAAATAAAACCACTAGAAGAAAAAAATTACTGGCAAAAGAAACTAGGAAAGAAATAATACTATATGCAGATGAGCTGATGGAATACCTGAAAAATCCAAGAAAATCAGTGATAAAATTTAAGTAGCAAAAGAATTCAGGAAGGTAGAATAGGAAATGAACATACAAAAATCAGTAATAGTCCGATCACAAATAATAATGAAGTATAGCATATAATGGATAAGTCTGATTGAAAGTATTTATGAAAAAATAAGATACTTGGGAATAAAGAAATATTCAAACCCTACATAAAGGAAAACAAACATTTCTTAAAAGACACAAAGGAAGGTGAGCAACTGAAAAAAAAAGTATCCTGTTTTGGGCTAGGACATATCAAAAGTAATATAATACATTTTAAAAATGTAATTTGAAAATAAAAAAATTAATGAGCTTTTATGGAGTAAGACTAATTGATACTGAAGTTAAAGTAGAACAGAAAAGTTCAAGAAAAATAACTTTCTACGTATTGAAAAACTGAAACTAGGATGTGAGATGAAGGCACAAAAGGTAAAAAACTAAAGCAGCCCAACTGCATTTCAAATTAATACCATATCCATACTCAAGGGATAAGAAAGAAATAATTAAACCAAGTAACGAGTACAGCATTTGATTATATATACCCACAGAATGGAATGTGGTAATGAGCAAGAACTTCAAACAAATCTTGAACTATTTTTGGTAGAGATGTTTCTTAATAATGGTATGATAAGCCAATTTCAAATTCCATGATTAGATATCTAAATCTAATCATGGGAACACAACAGACAATCCCAAAACTATTTTAGATATATAACTGAGTTGAGCAAATAAATATATGGACTGATGTTTTTGAAAGCCAACCTTCTTACTGTGAAAGAAGGGACAAATATGAAAAGGGAGAAGGCAAGAAATAATCCCATAGAGATGAACTGGAAATAGAAACACTGGTGTAAACTGATTCCTAAAATATTCATGTGCCTGTGCACGTTTTTCAGTATGGATGTATACATGTACATACATACACACACACATACATACACAAACACACAGCCTGCAATTCCTAGCCCTGTCCTCTAAAAATTACCTAAAAGCACACTCATACCAAGATCTTCATCTCCTAACATTATCCCTCCTTAAAGACAATCAGGGCTCTCCAGAAAAATGAATGTTTCCAGAGCTGGGAGAGAATAAAAAATAATTCTGCAACAAACCGTTTTGCCAGAAAGAAAGTAAACAAATAGACAGTCCTTCACAGTGTTTCACTTCACCTCACCAAACCTAGACAATTAGGGCACCAAAATAAGTACAGAAATGACCTATACACCAAGGGAGAGGGGCAATGAGCTCACATCAATGATAAATATTAAGTAAATCAATCAGAATCATTTTTATTTACAGTAAAATGCTCATGCAAACCAATGAATGTGAAAAGATGTATGAAAATGGAAAATACAGTTTGCAACCTTTGAAGAGAAAACTGGGTTAGGCAAAAATCATCACTGTAGGCTAAATCTAGAAGGAAATTTTGGTGAGGGGCATATATGCATGGTATTAAAGCATTTCCTCATAGGCTGTTTATCAGTTGCAGGAGAAAAAAAATGGTAACTAGATATCAATAACACCCTGACCCAGTGGTCACAATTAACATCAACAATGTGCCTCCCAATGTGACATCATTTATGTAGTTATGTGGCTGGAGTGCATAATCCAAATCTAATCACAGGGACACAATAGACATTCCCAAATGAAGACTAGTAGGTTGGTAGGTAGACATTCAGAAAATAGAGGGTTGTGTTAGTGAAAAATGTCAATGTTGGGTAAGAACCATCCCAAATATTAAAGACGACTAAACAGAAATGACAAACACAGACCCTAGATAGGATAAGTGAAGGGGGAAATGCTCTGAAGAATATCACGGGGTCACCTGAAAAAATAAACTGAAATATAGGCGATAGTTAAAATGTAAGTACTGTTATCAATGTTTTAATTTACTCTTAATCATGAAACAATATTTATCAGAGAATACCCTTATTCTTAGGAAATACACACTGAAGTATTTTTAGGAATAAAAGGTTATGATGTATGCAACCTCTGCTCAAATGTTTTAGGAAAAGTGTGCATGTGTATGTAGAGGGAGGAAGGGAGGACAAAGTAACCTAATGCCAAATAATAAAGTAGAATGTTAACTGTAGGTAAATCTGGGCAAAGTCTATGTAACTCTTATTCTTACAACTCTTCCATAAATTTTAAATTACTTCTAATTAAAAGGTTCTTTTTAAGCCAGACATTTACTGTTTTTCCTATGCTATAATTCCCATGTTACAGTTGAAGAACACATGAGGCCTGGCAAGATGAAGCAACCAGGAGGTGAGCCCAATATGTCTTAACTCCAGAGACTAGCACTAGTTTTAAGTATTCTGCATTTTTAATGAGTCTTCTTTTTCAGCTATAAGATTTCTGAGAATATTTATCTTCTCAATCTTTCCTTTTGAAATTCTCTCACATAAATACTCTTGCCTCCATTTCCTTTAATCAGAGGTCCCTATCTCTATAGCTGTATCCCATCTGTGGCACTCCAGAATGTGGTATTCTGGCAACTTTATGTACAACAAATCCCCAAGGAAAATCCTGTGTTCTAGATTCTGGCTTTCATATATTTATAGATATATAGTATACTCAACCCAATGAGCAACTAAAGGAGAGAACTATATATTTTTCACTGTTTTTTGCCAAAGGCCAATGACAAAGCCAACAGTAGCAGAGATTCAGGAAACATTTATTCAACTAAAATGTGCACCTTGTTCTATTGCTCATGGTCTTCCTCATTGCAGAAAACTAGGAACTCACCCAGTTTATTCCATCCATTTATCCACCATATCTAACTAAAAACAGTTTAATATGGACTTTCTTTAAATACTTTCTGACTCGACAATATCTGCATATTTAATCCCGTAAGCACACAAAGGCTATACTATAACTAGTACCTTATTTTTTTTTCTTGTACACCAGAATGCAAAGCTTCCTTTTTAAATTTGTTTTTAGATATACGTTAGAGTATCTTTTGACATATTATACATACAGGGAGTATAACTGATTCTAATTAGGATCCCATTCTTGTGGTTGTACATAATGTGGAGTTTCACTGGTTGTGTAATCATACATGAACAAAGGAAAGTTATGTCCAATTCATTCTACTCTGGTCCCTATTCCCATCTCCCCTACTTCCCTTGATTCCCCTTTCTCTAATCTAATATACTTTAATTCTTCCCTCTCCACCCCCCTCATTGTGTATAACCATACACATATCAGAGAGAACATTTGTTTTGGGGGGAACTGGCTTATTTCACATAGCTTGACAGTCTCCAGATCCATCCATTTACTGGTAAAAGTCTTAAAGTCATTGTTTTTTATGGCTGAGTAATATTCCATTGGGTATATATAGCACATTCTCTTTATTCATTCATCTATTGAAGGACACCTAGATTGGTTCCACAACTTAGCTATTGTGAACTGAGCTGCTATAAATATCAATGTGGCTGCATTACTGTAGAATGCCGATTTTAAGGCCTTTGGTTATATACTGGCAAGTGGGATAAGTGGGTCAAATGGTGGTTCCATGCTAAGTTTTCTGAGGAATTTCCATACTTCTTTCCATAATGATTGCACCAATTTGCAGTCCCACCAGCAATGTGTGAGCGTACCTTTTCCCCCACATCCTCACTAACATCTATCATTATTTGCATTCTTGAAAATTGCCATTCTGACTGGAGTGAGACAGAATCTCAGTATAGTTTTAATCTGCATTTCTCAAATTGCTACTGATGTTGAACATTTTTTCATATATTTGTTGACCACTTGTATTTCTTCTATGAAGCACCTGATCAGTTCCTTTGCCCATTTATTCATTGAGTTGTTTCTTTGGTGTTAAAGTTTTTGAATTCTTTTATATATCCTGAAGATTAATGCTCTATCTGAGGTGCAGGTAGCAAAGACTTTTCCCCACTGTGTAGACTCTCTTCACATTCTGGATTATTTCCTTTGGCATGAAGAAGCTTTATAGTTTGATACCATCCCGTTGATTTATTCTTGATTTTATTTCTTGCACTTTAGGAGTCTTACTGAGGAATTCGGTTCCTGGGTCAACATGAGGGAAAGTTGGACCCACATTTTCTTCTAATAGGCACAGGGTCTCTGGTCTTATGCCCAGGTCCTTGATCCACTTTGAGTTTTGTCCAGGGTAAAAAACTGGATTTAAATTTCATTCTGCTACATATGGATTCCAGTTTTCCCAGCACTATTTGTTGAATGTTTATGGTACCTTTGTCAAGTATCAGATAACTGTATATGTGTGGGTTTCTCTATCTTCTGTTCCATTGGTCTTCCGTGTCTGTTTTGGTACCAATACCATGCCATTTTTGTTACAATAGCTCTGTAGTATAGTTTAAGGCCTGAGATCTTGATGCCTCCTGCTTCACTTTTCTTGTTAATGATTTCTCTGGCTATTCTGAGCCTCTTATTTTTCCAAATGAATTTCATGGCTGCTTTTTCTATCAAGAACATCATTGGCATTTTAACAGGAATTGCATCAAATCTGTAGAACACTTTTGGTAGTATAGCCATTTTGACAATATTAATTCTGCCTAAGAACATAGGAGAACTTTTCATCTTCTAAGGTCCCCTTCAATTTCTTTAGTGTTCTGCAGTTTTCACTGTAGAGGGTTTTTTTTTGTTTTGTTTTGTTTTTTTTTTGGTTTTTTTTTTTTTTTTGGCTACTGAGAATAGGATACTTGTCCTAATTTCTTTCAGATGATTCATCATTGGTGTATAGGAACATAATTAATTTATGGGTGTGAATTTTATATCCTGCTACTTTGCTGAATTTGCTTATGAGTTCTAGAAGTTTTCTGGTGGAGTTTTTTGGGGGGTTTCTAAATATACAATCATATCAGCAAATAGGAAAAGAGGAGCTCAAACTATCCCTATTTGTACCTCTTTTCTTTTGCCTAATTGCTTTGGCTAGAGTTTCAATGACCATGTTGAATAGATGTGATAAAAGAGGGCATCCCTGTCTTGTTCCAGTTTTTTAGAGGGAACGCTTTCAGTTTTTCTTTGTTTAGAATGATGTTGGCCTTGGGTTTAACATATATAGTGTCTACAATGTTGAGGTATGTTCCTACTATCCCTAGTTGTGCTAGTGTTTTGAACATGAATGAATGCTTAATTATGTCAAATGCTTTTTCTACATCTATTGAGATGATCACATGGATTTTTGTCTTTACATTTACTGATGCGGTGAATTTCGTTTATACCGATTTCCATATGTTGAACCAAGCTTGCATCCCTGGGATAAACCCCACTAGATTGTAGTGCACTGTCTTTTAAATATGTTTTTGTATATGATTTGCCAGGATATTAAGATATTATTTTTGCATCAATGTTCATCTAATATTCATCAGGATTATTAGTCTGAAGTTTTCCTTCCTTGATGTGTCTTTGGTTTTGGTATCAAGGTGATACTAGTTTCACAGAATGAGTTTGGAAAGGTTCCCTCCTTTTCTGTTTCATGGAATAATTTGAAAAGATTGGCGTTAGTTCTTCATCTTAGGTCTGGTAAAAAAATCAGCTCAGAATCCATCTGCTCCTGTGCTTTTCTTTGTGGGCAGGCTTTTTTTTTTTTTTTTTTTGGTGGGGGGGTAGTTGTAGATGGACAGCATGTCTATTTATTTTATGTGGTGCTAAGGATCGAACCCAGTGCCTCACACTTGTCAGGCAAGTGCTCTGCCGCTGAGCTGCAGCCCCAGTCCCTGTTGGCAGGCTTTTGATAGTATTTAATTTCATTGCTTGAAATTGATCTGTTTAAATTTTCTCTGTCCTCCTGATTCAATTTGGGTAGGTTATATGTGTCTAGAAATCTGTTGATGTCTTCAAGATTTTCCATTTTATTGGAATATAAATTTTCAAGATAACTTCTGATTATCCTCTTTATTTCAATAGTGCCTGTGGTTTTATTTTCTTTTTAATCACAAATTTAGTACTTGGAATTTATTTACCTTTGTCTCTTCATTGGCTTGGCTAAGAGTTTATCAATTTTATTTATTTTTCGAAGAACCAACTTTTTGTTTCGTTGATTTTAAATTCTTTTTTATCTGTTCTAATAAGTTATACTGTTTCATTTATTTTTAAACTTTGTTTCAATCTCATTGATACCAGCTCTGATTTTAATTATTTCCTGTACCTATTGTCTTTGGTATTGATTTGTTTTTTCTCTAGGGCTTTGAGATTAATGTTAGCTTATTTATTTGGTAACTTTCTTTTAATGAATGTACTGGTACCTTTCATCCTTAACAATATTAGTATGTATCATGTGACAATTTCAAAACTTGTTCCCATCCCTTATTTTGATAAAAAATAAAAATAAATTTAAAGAGAAGCCAGTTTATGTCCATGCTAAAGAAATAAACAATAAAGTTTGTTTTTGTTTTGTATTTTTACAGATCCCAAGGTCAAGTAAATATCAAAAATACTGAATTTGAAATAAGTTACACCAGGTTTTCAGATCTTTCAATATGTCAACGTATACTGTGATTTCCCCTCAGGAGAGCCAAGTATTCAGTACTTTACAAGCCTATTTTATCATGGGATGCTTTTTAGGGCATCTTCTAGGGACAATACACATAGAACATACTATGGAAATGCTTACTACACTAGTGTTGGCAGGAGAAATAAAAAACCAAACACCTGCTTAACAGTACCAGGGTAACATGAAGCTTTCCACAAAGAATCAGTATCTACTTTTTATTATAATTGATAAAATGCCTATGAATTCTATATTAAATACCTGCCTACTCTTGGGTGCTACTAAAGTTCTGGTGGGAGTTTCCAGTGCTTCTTGTAATATCCGAACTATAAAGGACCAAATCCAATATCAGCAAAAAAACAATTAAAACATATACACAAAAAGCAAATGAGAGGTCCAAATGAGAAGCATATGACAGTGCTTCAAAAATTTTAATGTTTGTAAAAATTATCTGGAAATTTTGATAAAATGCAGATTCTGATACAGGAAGGTGTGGGACTGAACCCAAGATTCTCTATTTTTTTGCAAGCTCTCAGGTACACCCAACACCAGTAATGTTGATCTACAGATGATACTTTGGATAGCTGAAGTATAGCACACATCAGGACAAAAAGTTGAGGTCTCTAACTCATCCAGAGACTATCTTTCAAAAAGCTTTCCAGAGATCTAATTCGACAATCAAAAAAATAACTTTCAATCATTTGAAAAAAATATAAAACTGTAAGAAATTAAAGGTACTTCAATCACTATTATCTGTTAACACTTTTTAATTAGAAAAGGAAGTTTCCTGTAAGTATGATAAAAGTACATTTATACGAGTCAGATTTTTGTCTAAATTCTCATTCTACTTTTATTTCCAAATGCCCACACTGACAACACTGACAACACAGAAACTTTCATGACACTCAGGCATTGTCTGCAATTTTACTGACTTACAAAGCTGCAATTGTAAACCCTGCCCCCAAGCCAAAGGACATGTATAAAGCCAGCATCTTTCTCAATGATTTACTGAAAGCAGCAGCTCATTTTAATAAAACCATCCCAAACCATAAAATTGATTGAACCAACTGCTGTGTTGGGCATACACAACAGCTGATTAAAATCATTCAAGATTTTTATTCTTACAGATTTCTTTTCAAGCTTTGAAAATTTTCTCCCATTATATACTTTTATCTTGATAATGAAATCACTGAAATAAACACAGACCTTTAAGTCAATAAAGGTTTAAAGTACAAAAGTAAGCCAATTTAAGAAAAAAAACTAATAAATTAGATCACATACAACTCAACAATGCATACACTAAAACTAATAACCACTTTTCTAGAATGTATTTGTGTAACAAAATTAGGAGTTTGAACTAACTTCTTTTGATGTCAAACACTATGTGGCTTTTTGGCACCACACTGTCATTTAGCAAAGTATTAAATATTGTACATGATACATCATCCTCATTCCTTATCAAGGAAAACTTTGTAAAATTAGAAACTATTTCTTATTAACTGGGTTTCTTGCATTAAATATTTTAATATTTTATTTCACTAAGAAAGACATTTCTTTGCATGTATATGATGGCAATATTTGACTTTTCATAACGAAGTAATGCTATAGTATTTTTGTCACAATGAAGGACAAAGATAAGCCAACTGTTTAGACTCCTCTTCTTTATGTTGTGTCTTTGATCACTAACAATGCTGTGTGAACAGCCAACAGAAGGCTGACATTTCATAAAATATGCAGTGATAAAAACTAATACTGTAGCATCTGGGAGCGATATATAAAATGCAGAAATACACCTAATAACTGTGATCTTAAATTACAAGTTACTAAAAGCTAAATAAAAAAAAACAAACCTAAGAATTAAAAAATGGCAAGATTACAAAAGGGTGGGGGTTTTGTATTTTTATTTCTAAAAACCAAGTTTTAAAAATAATTTAGTACTATTATGCTTTTCCTACTACTCCATAATGTAAAAGCCAGCAACCTTCTACATACAGGCTATCTGTACTACATACCTTTTAACAATCAAAAAAACATACTACAAAACTGGCATCAAAAGGCACTATATAAGCTTCACAGAAAACTTTCTCAAATACTCGAAATTGTCAAAACTGTAAAATAAAGCATAATATAGTACTTTTATGACCAAACAACAGTGACCATGACCAAAATCAGTTTTTAAAACTAATAATCTAAACAAACATACTCTTAATACTACCACCAATGCATCTTTCCACCATCTAAGCTTTAAAGTCATTGGTACACCACAGCAAGTAAAATGGGATCAAATATGTTGAAATGATTTTAATTTTACCACTAAACTTTTTTTAATAAAAGGATTGAGCAAGCAGGTAAGGCACACAGTAACAATAATCCAGGAACAATCACGTGAATTATTTCTGTAGCATTTGGGTTAATATCCCACCAATATGCATCAAAACCAGGGTCCAGCAATTGTGTTTTTGTAAATATATACGCAAAGATGAAATGAAAAACTAAAAGCCATATTCAGAAAGACAGGAACTCTAAACTACACTCTGACTAAAGAAAATATACAACATTTAAGTATGTGGGAGGCAATTGTCCTTGTGCTTATAATTAGCATGTGAATTTAGGGATTTCACTCTTTAATGCACACCCACCAGCCTGTTATTCTTACCATTGCTTTTCATGTCATTTAATGGAGATAAATACTCTTTTCCCTCTCAGATTTACATCACTGCTATTTAATTTTTTTAAAGCTGCTATAATAGGTTAAACAGCAGTCTCAACATCACTCTTCATCTCCCACTGGACAAAGAATGGCATTACAGGACTGAGAATAGAGAAGGCATATTTACATTCATAATGTTCCTAACTGTACCATTTATGTAAATTATGATTTTACATTTGCAAATACAATAATTTTTAGTTTTACTGCATACTTTGCCCTTCTTTTAACATTAACTTTCTATAGTTCTAACAACCTCAAAAAAATCATACCTATGAAATATGTGATGCTATTCTAGCTACTAAAATAAATATTAAATCTAAAATAATAAGGTATCTGGGGCTGGGATTGTGGCTCAGTGGCAGAGTACTCGTCTAGCACATGCAAGGCCCTGGGTTCAATCCTCAGCACCACATAAAAATAAAATAAAGGTACCGTGTCCAACTACTACTAAAAAATATTTTTAAAAATAAAGTATCTAATAATGTATGTACTTTTAGTCTTATCTTATTCTACTATGAAAGAGTTGTAGTATATTAATGAAGAAGTGCTAATCATTTGAGTTCAAGGAATGTTACTTTTAAAATACTGTCATCATGTTTTAGTTATTTCATATAGTTTATATAACACAAACAATATTCATTTACTACCACTGTGTAAATGTGAAGAATATACTAATCATTCCATTATTTTGCCCACTGAATTCATCTAAGCATAGAATATATCAGTGTTACATATATTTAGGAGAAGAGAATAATTTGACCACTGAAAAACTGTAATTTTAAAAATAATTTACCCTGTTGAAATTTATTTAAAACAAGAAAAACTATATATTCCAATGACAGCACAAAAAAAGGGAAGTTATTTACTGGGTTTTGCTCATCAAAAAAGTTAATTAAAAAAAATGTTCCTCAATTGTCACTAAACAGGTAAATGAAAGTAGGTATAGGACGTCTCTCTCTCCCCCTTCCAGAATATAAAGTTCATGAAAGCAGAGACCATAGCTCTCTTAGGTCTTTATCAACGCTGCCTGAGTGCAGACAATCAATATTTATGGAAAAAGTGAGTTAGCATTTGTAATGAATTGTACTTAGCCTGAAAGAGATTCAAAGGAATATAACATGGTACCTCCTCTTGTCCCTTAAAATCTAGTTAGCAGTGCAGGACCTCAACTCAAGTGAAAATAAAAATAATAAAGTACCTTCTGAGTAACAAAAAAGGAAACAGGAATTCAGAAAATTCATAGTGGTGCACACCACTCAGAAATTTCAGAGGAGTTAGAAATAAAAAGTATGTGACCAATGGATGAGGAAAAAAAAAGAAATAAAAGGAGCAAAAAAAGATGTAAGTGATGAAGAATATAGAAATACAGAAATGTGCTCAGTATATTGGGACCATCCTGACAAAAATGAGAACAATTTTTGGTTTGTTTTGTTTTTCTTTTTTTTTTTTTTTTTACATTAAAAGGGGGGGGGGGGGAAGCCTACACAGTTGTAAGTTTTTCATCACTGACAAAATATGAAAGAAAAACAAAGGAGCAAAGATTTATCTTGGCTCTTGATTTCAATCTATGAGCCTTTGGCAAAACAGAGCATCATGGCAGACAGGGCACGGTGAAGTAGAGCTGTTCACCTCACAGCAGCCAGGAATCAAGGTAGGGAGGTGCCGAGTTGAGATATATCCTTTCAGGGTGTGCTACCAGTAACCTGCTCCTTCCAACTAGGTCTGCCTCTTAAAATTCCCATCAACCTTCTATAAATCTATGAATGAATTAATCCACTGATGAGGTCAGAGCCCTCATGATCCAATCACTTCCCAAGAGCCCCACCTCTGAACACTGCTGCATTGGGATAAAGCCTTCAACATACGAGCCTTTGGGAAACATTCCATATCCAAACCATAACAGAAGTACATTAGGATAAATTTATGTGAGAACCTTAAATACAAGTTGTAGATTACAAATTTTTATCTATGGACAAAGTGGGACCACTGACAGTTCCTAAAGAGGAGAGTGAGGGGGTAAAAGCAATGCTTTTAGGCAGATTAAACTGACAGCAATATACGGAACATATTTGATATCTTACAAAGATTTCCGAAGTATTTCAGGAACAGGGTTGTCAAAGGAGCAGGCTTTTGGAAATGGTACAGAACTGTCAAGGGCAAAAGCTAAAATCATATACTGACAAATCATATATAATCGGTGAGGGAAAAGGAAAAAGTAAATTCCTACCTGTCAGATGAAGACCCTAAAGGATAATAGAAAAGAGGCTGGTGAAAACAGGTTAGGTAAAAGATGATAGCTTTGGTTCCAGACATTCACTGTGAGGAGAATCAAGATATCCTGAAATGGTAGGAAAAGGAGAAATGTTAACATGATACTAGAGGTACAGATTTTAGTGTGCTTTATGAAGATGTAATCATTAAAAAACTTAAACCGATAATAGAGACTGAGGGTATGCTATACTATTTAACAAATTCCACAAATACACTTGTGGAAATTAATTAAAATTAAATAAACGGGAATGACTATCTTAAGATAGGTCATTCCTTCTGGAATGCAACTAAGACAGACACAATGCCCAGAAAGGAGCAGCACGCTTTAAAAAATTTTACCTAAGGTTGTTAAACAAGCAGGGTCTTAAGTGTATAAAGGAATCATAACTTTAAATTATTGGGTTTTTGGTTTCGTGGGTTTGTTTTTGTGTTGTTGGGTTCCCCCCAAGATTTTTCAAAGAGATTAGGATTTGTTAGGATACAAATGAGAGGGGGGAACTATCAGACTTTTAAGCTCCTAGCTCTATATTGTTCAGAGGTAGCTAGAACATTTTTCTTTTAAAATATACTGATTCTGGACTGCATCCAAAGTTAATGCTCATAAAAGACTAAAAGAAAAACTGAATTCACATGTTTTTTATCCTGTATATTGAAAACATTTACTTGCCTCATTTTCTTCTCATCTATATTACCTCTCAGTACCACTTTCTCAAGGTTAGGTCAGTATGTATGTATTTCCTAGTTTTAGTAAACTATTCCAGTGAGAAAAAGAATATACATTTTAAAATCTGATTTGAACAAAATAAAAAGGAAAGTACCTACAGAAGAAGATAGAGATAAATCAGGAAAAGTGACATGCTCCCTCCCCCAACTCTAGCATGGGCCTGGCACTAAGAAGAGTACCATAAACTTCAGGAAAAGAGACTCAGAACACCAAACATAAGTAAATGCAAACAAGGCTTTAAAAATTGTTTTCAAGAGTGCACTTTATCTGAAGAACCCTGAGAATAATTTAATTGTGTCAAAATTTAGGGATTCCAATGGAAAAGGGAAAACTGTATAAGGTCTGACATATAAAGAGAAGGCTCATTCATCAGTATAAGCAGCACTTGTTCTGAAAAGCCAGTGAATGTATGCAATCTACATGGGTGTCTCACTCGACTAAAGATATTTAAGCTAATCAATAAGTCGAATATGTTCTTAAAAATGCTAAGTGGTTGTTTATGTGTGTTAAGATTTTCTGTGCGGCATACTAATGTACTTTTCCTGTATGATATGGTGAACTCGGGTGATGATAAATACGTGGTGTATCTGCTGCCCACATTTTCACTGACGGCAAATGGAGTGTAAAACTGGCACTGGAAATGATTAGAAAAAAATCCACTTTAGAGGTATGTAGCAATGGTTTTATGTTATAGATCACTTACTAAATCTAAACTCTTCTAGATTCATCATTAAATTAAGAACAAAAGTACATTAAAAATTAGCAAGTATCAAATATCCATTTGGCTTATTGAAATAACAGTATTTAAAAGCATACATTAGTCTTTTTATAGACTGTCCAAGAAATAGGCTAATCCTTTTTAACACAAAGTACATTCTGTGCTTTGGGGAAAATTCCATATTATAAATTTAAGTTGAAGACAATACAGTTATCTGATTTTCAAATACACATAAAATACATGTTTTCTTCAATTAATACAGTTAAATCTCCTCAGTAAAAAATTTCAAAAACATGAAACATTCAAGCACTTTATTAAAGGATAGCTGTATTAGTTAAATTATGTTTCTATCACAGACGCTTAAATAAATGTACTGCTTAATTTTCTTATACAAAATAAAATGTAAAGGAGGAAGAGTAAAAGCCTGACTTAATTATCTTTTTCACATGTAACTGTCTAAAGACAGTAAAGAAAAGCAGAAGAAATATTGACACTACAACTTCAGGACTCACCTGTTTCCTGGTCACTAAAAACTGAAGAACAAATTTTGATGAGAAAAGAGTAAAAGAATGATGAAAGCTGTCATTCTATATATTATGTGGCACCTGGTGTGGGTCCCACAACCAAGCTGTCACCTTTACAGTAGGAGAAGAGAGAGGGACAAATAATTGCTGATACAGCACCTACATGGAGCCTCTACACAGTTCATATATACACATTGTCAGATCATACATTATTGATAAGACTACAGATGAGTGTTACAGAGGAGGAACTGTGATTCCCTGGTTCCCACCACTATTTATGAAGCAACTGGATCTGCAGCAATATCCAATTAGAGAACAAGAGCCCTTCCCCATGACAAGAGCAAACAACATCAGTATCACTCTTAAGTAACTTAAGCCAGTATCAACAGTGCCTGTGGAAACTCTGAAACCCTGATGGGGCTACCACTCCTATTGTCAGACTAATCAGAGAGGATGTACCCCACATACCCTGCTGTCTATGTCATATCTGCCTGAATTGCTACTTCCAAGACCTACCACGACAGTGGTTCTCTCCAATCACAATACAGTATGTTCTGTACCCCCCAAAAAATGAATTACAGCCAAAGAAGCTACAAGGAGATTACGTTATGGTGTCTAGTGGGAAATAAATAACATTACATAACAGACTGGTACCCCAACACACATTAGGAGAAAGCCAATTTCCAAGAAGGTTATCACATAAAAGCAAACACCCATCCAAACAGATGTGCATATAACTTAGAAACACAGAAATATGGGGAAAAAAAACAAGTAATATGACAACTACTAAAGTTAAACTCTCTAGGACTAGATTCCAAAGACACTCAAGTGGATAAAATGTCAGATAAAATGTTAAAATAATAAGTTTTAAAGAAGCTCAATGCAATCTAAGAGATTACACAGAAAAAGCTGAATGAAATACGCAAAACGGTATCTGAACAAGAAATTCAATAGAGAGATTCTCAAATAAAACCAAACAGAAATCTTGGAAATGAAAAGCGCAGTAAGTCAGACTTTAAAAATTCAGTTGAAGACCTCAACAACAAATGAGATCAAGTGGAAGAAAGACTATCAGAGCCTGAAGACAGCTATTTTGAAATATTACATAAAGAAAATGAAGAGAGTATTCAAAATATCTGGGACAGCATTAAAATATTAAACATCCATCTCATAAGTACACCAAAGGGAGAAGAAATAAAAATTAAGGGTATAGATAACTTATTCAGTGAAATAATAGCAGAAAAAAATCCAAAACCTTGGGAAAGATATGGACATTCAAGAGTAAAAGGCATTTAGAACCACAAACAGATGTGACTACATAAGATTCTCTCCATAATTTAAACTGTCAAAAAATACGTAGGACAAAAAAAAAAAAAAAAAAAAACCCTGAAATTTGCAAGAAAGAAATGCCAGCAAGTCACATTTCCAAGCAAAACCTATTAACCTATCAGATTTTTCAAGCAAAACAGTACAGACCAGGTAGACATGGTGTATTTCAATTCCTGAAGGAAAATAAATGTCAACAAACGGTTACCTACCAAAGGTATCATACATAAACAAAGAAAAAATAAAGACCTTCAAAGACAGGTATAAACTTTAGGAATTCATGTTCACTAGATCAGTATTACAAAAGATGCTTAAATGAATATTACACTCAGAAGAGAAAGATATTTACCATCATGAAAGCACAAGAAAGAATAAGTACAACTACACAAAAAATAGAAAAAAAAATCAAGCCATCATCAATACAATAAACTATCAAACCCCTAAGAGAAGAGGAAATAAGAGTATTTAAAACAATAAGAAAAATCAACAGAATGACAGGAACAAGTCCGTACATCAAAAAACAAAAACAAAAACAGAAACAAAAAACCCACAAATGAAATGGTCTGCAGAATGGATTTTTAAAACAAGATCCAAAACATATGCTGTTACAAGAAACTCATCTTACCTGTAAAAACATACACATACTGAAAAGGAAAACATGAAACATTATATTCTAAGCCAATGATATTCCAAAGCAAGCAGGAGTAGCTATATTTACACGCAACAAAATTAACTTAAAGACAAAAACTGCAAGGAGAGACAAAGAAGGTCACTGTACATTGATAAACAGAATACTGCATTAAGAAGATATAATGAGGGCTGGGGATATGGCTCAAGCAGTAACGTACTCGCCTGGCATGCGTGGGGCACTGGGTTCAATCCTTAGCACCACATTAAAAAATAATATTAAAAGTATTGTGTCCATCCATAACTAAAAATATTTTTTAAAAAAGATATGATGATTACAAATTTATATACACTAAATATCAGAGTATTCAATTTTGTGAAACACACTCTACTAAACATAAAGAGACAGGTCCTAATACAATAACAGTGAAAGACTTCAATTTCTCAAATCAAATGAAAATGTAAACAATATCCCACTCTCACCAAGATAGATCTTCTATTAAAAACAAAAATTAAATTACACTTCAAACCAAATACAGTGAACATTTACTGAGTATTCCATTCCATATCTGCAAGCAGAATATACATTCTTTTCCTCAGTGTAGAAAACTTTTTCTATAATACACCATATGTTAGCCCACACATCAAGTCTTAAAGTCAAGAAACAAATGAAATGACATCCTTCATCTTTTCTGATCACAATGGAATGAAACCAGAAAACAACAAGAGAAATGTAGAAACACAGGTACAAACACATGGATATTGAAGAATGCACTTTTGAACGATTGGTGGGTCATTAAAAAAAAAAATCAAACTTTTTTAAAATTTCTCAAATGAAAATGTAAACAATATAACAAAACCTATGGTCTACAGCAAAAGCAATTCTAAAAGCAAAGTTTAAAGCAATGAGTGCCTACATCAAAAAATTAATCTCATATAACAATGCATTTTAAGGTCTTAGAAAAGCAAGAATAAGCAAATCCAAAATCAGTACACAGAAAGAAATAAGCCGAAATAAATGGAATAGGGACTAAAAGAACAATTTAAAGACTTGAAATTCGAGACGAAAAAGAAGAATTTATAACTGAAACCACAGAAATTCAAAAGATCATGAAGGGATATGCTGAAAAATGGCATGCTAATAAGCTGGAAAAAAAATCAACAAGAAATGGATGAATTTCCAGACTCATATGACCTACCAAAATTGAACCAAAAGGATACAGAAAACCTAACTACACCAATAACAAGTAATGGGACTTAATCAGTACTAAGTAAATGATCTCCCAATAAAGAAAAATCCCAGGTCTTCACTTCTGAATTTTACCAAGCTTTTAAAGAATAATATCAATGCTTCTCAAACTGTACCAAAAACCTGAAAAGAGAGAACTCATCCAAACTCATTCTATGAAGCCAGTATTACCCTGCTACCAGAACCTGACAAAGATGACATATACACATAAAAAAGAAAACTATAACCTAATACAAAAAAAAAATACTATCAAATAGAATTCAACAGCACATTAAAAAGACAGTATACCATGATCAAGTGGGTTTTCATTGCAGGGATGCAAGAATGGTTCAACATACATAATTCAATAAACAAAATACAGCACATAAATAGAACCAAGGATAAAAATCAATCAATCACCTTGATAGATGCAGAAAAGGCATTTGGTAAAATTCAACATTCCTATATGATAAAAGCCATAATAAATCAGGTTCAAAAGGACCATGTCTCAACATAATAAAGGCTATATATGACAAACTCATAGCCAACATCATACTTGATGGGGAAAAACAGAAAGCATTTTCTTTAAAATCAGGAATAAGAAAAGGGTTCTCACTCCCACCACTCCCATTCAATACAGTACTAGAAATTTAAGCAATTGAAGAAATAAAAGGTATGGAAATGGGAAAAGAGGAAGTCAAATTATCCCTGTTTGTAGAAGATATGATTCTATACATGGAAAAACAGACTCCAAGAGACTAATAGAACTGATAAACAAGTTCAGTAAAATAAGAGGATATAAAAACAACACTCAAAAACCAATAGTTTTTTATACTCCAATAATGAACTGAGAAAGAAATAAGGAAAATACAGGAATCACACACACACACAAAAAAAAAAAAAAAAAAAAACTAAGAATAAACCTAAATAAGGATGTAAAAGATCTCTACAGTCAAAATTATAAAACCCTAAAGAAGTTGAAGAAGAAATACTAAAAGGTAGAACGACCTCCCATGTTCATGGATTGGGAGAGAGAAAATTGTTAAAGTGTCCATACAATCCAAAGCAATCTACAGATTCAATGCAATCCCCACTGAAATATCAATAACATTCCTTATAAAAGTAGAAAAACAAAACCTAGAATTCATATGTAAGCATAAAAGTCCTTGAATAGACAAAACAATCCTAAGCAAGAAAAACTGAAGTGGGAAATATCATAATACCCGATTTCAACACATACTACAGAACCATATTAACAAAAACTTCATGGTATCGGCATTAAAAACAGACACAGACTAATGAAACAGAACACAGGACCCAGAAATAAATCTGCACATCTTCAGCCAACTGATTCTCAATAAAGGTGCCAAAAATATTCACTGGAGAAAGGACAGCCTCTTCAACAAATGGTGCTGGAAAACTGAATATCCACTTGCAGAGGACTGACACTCAACCCCTATCTCTCCCCTTTACAAAAGACAACTCAACCTAGGTCAAAGATCTCAGGGTACATTCAAGGTATATCCTAAAACTCTTGAAAATTCTAGAGGAAAATAGGGGAAATACTTCAAGAAAATACCAATGTGCAGGCAACAATTTCCTAGAGAAGACTCCAAAAGCACAGGAAACAAAGCAAGAATTGACAAATGTATTACACAAACTTAAAAAGCTTCTGCAACAGCAAAGGAAACAATCAATAGAATGAAGACTAAACCTAAAGAATGGGAGAAAAATCTTTGCCAGCTATCCATCTGACAGAGGATTAACACCCAGAATACACAAAGAATTGTAGATTGAGGGTACAGTTCAGCTTGTATGAGGCCCCGAGTCTGATACCCAGCAACATACACACACACACACACACACACAAAAAAAAAAAAAAAAACCTAAAACTTCAGGAAAATAGTAAACTAGTTTTAAAATGATTTTAAAATGAACATATAACATGGACAGACATTTCTCAAAATAAATGAAAACATGCTCAATATCCTTAGCCATCTGGGAAAGGCAAATCAAAACTACCTTGAGATTTCCATCTCATCCCAATTAGAATGGCTATTATCAAAATATAATAATAACTGCTCTTGTGAATGTAGAGAAAAGGGAACCCTTGTACACTGTTGGTAAGAATTTCAATTAATACAGGCAATACTGAAAACAGTATGGAGGTTTCTCAAAAAATTAAAAATAGAACTACCATATGATTCAGTTATCCCTCTCCTGGGTATAAATCAAAGAAACAAAGCTAGAATACCAAAGAGTCACCTGCATACCCATGTTCACTATGGCACTATTCACCATAGCTAAAATATGGGATTAGCCTAGCTGCCCATTAACAGATGAATGGATTTAAAAAAAAAAAATCACACACACACACAGAGTATTATTCAGCATAAAGAAGAATGGAATCCTATAATTTCTGGGAAAATGAATGGAACTTGAGGACATCAAATTAAGGCCATTAAATTTAACAATGTAGAAGTCACTGGCGACTATGACAAGAGTGGATTCAGGGTAGTGGTAGAGACTTTTACCCCTACAGTGGTGAACTTGAGAGACCACAAAAACAATCAGAAATATCAAGGAGAGTCAGTTCCTCCGAGAACATCTTAATACCAAAAAGGAGAGAGAACTGGGTTAAAGACAGATTTTTTTTTTAAATGGCAAAAAATACGATATGTGTGTACTTATGATAAAGATCAAGTGATTAGGGGATAATTAATGAAGCAGGAAAGAAATGTTGTAACTCCCCTATGAGATGCTTTTTTTATTTTTATCCCCCTTGAACTGAGGGAGAGACTAAAAGGTTGAATAACATGATGAAGGTTACAAAAATAAATATTAAAAAAAAACTGAAAGACTATCTATACCCCATGTACTACACCAAAAGTAAATACTCTATACAAAAACACTTTCTACATATTAATACAAACATTTTAAAAATAGATCATTACCCTACTTGGGGTGGACAAACTACATAAACAAACACCAAAATTCTGAAACAGGATATTTGACAAGTTGCACAAAGAAATACAAATGAGTTAATATTCCCCTAACTGTCAAAGTTCAAAAACACTGACAATAGGGAGCCAGGCAAAGTGGCAGACATCTGTAATCCCAGCTGAGAAAGGAATTTTTCAAGTGCAAGGCTAGCTGATGCAAATTAGTGAGATCCTTACCAACTTAGTGAAACCCTGTCTCAAAAAACAAAAAAGACTGAGGATGTAATTCAGTGATAAAGTACAACTGGGTTAAATCCCCAGTACAAAATATGACAATATCCAGCAGATGCCCGAGTCTGGTGATTTGAATGTTATCATGTAGCACTCAGGAAGGACAAACTAGAGCATCTTATTGCAAGGCGATTTAGAAATATGATTGAAAACTGGCTGTGATGGCATACACCTGTAATCCCAGCAGCTTGGGAGGCTGAGGCAGAAGGATCAGAGAAGGTAGCCTCATCAACTTAGCAAAACTGTAAGCAACCTATTGAAACCCTGTCTTTAAAAAAAAAAAAAAAATTAAAAGGGCTGGGGATGTGGTTCAGTGGTTAAGCACACTTGAGTTCAATCCCTACTACCAAAAAAAAAAACGAAAAAGAAATATGACTGAAAACTATAAATGCATTTAATCTTTAACAAATGATTTTGCTTTTAGAATTTACCTTGAAAAGCTAAATGCACAAAAATAAGAACAGTGATCCTACTAGCAACATTGCTTATTGGAAACAACCCACATAAATTAGTTTCCTAAAAATCAATTAACAAATTATTAAGCTATCACTCGGAATAATTCCCCATACTCTATAATTGCTGACACAGGAACATCTAGGATATGCAATACCTTTTTTAAATATTTTTACTTGTAGATGAACACAATACCTTTATTTTATTTATTTATCTTTATGTGGTGCTGAGAATAGAACCCAGTGCTACAGCCCTAGCCCCCTTTTACTTTTTTTTAGCCCCCTTTTACTTTTTTTTTAAAATACTTTTTTATACTACTGATATTTTCTACAAAGGCTTATGGATCATGTTTTTAACAGCTCTATTGAGATATAATACAATACAGTACCATCCATTTGAAGTGTAGAATTTGATATTTACATTATATAGTTGCTCAAGCATAACCACAATAAATTTCTGAACATTTAAATACCTCACCCCTAAAATTATCACAAGTCCCCATGCCCTAGCAACCTTTAATCTATCTTCTATATCTATAAAGTTTCCTATACTAAACACTTCATATAAAAGAAATCATACAATATGTGGCTTTTGTGACTGGCTTCTGTAACTGTATTTTTACTGGCCATTTCTCAAAGTTAAAATCCTTATTCTCTGTGGAAGCAGGTGTGATAGACTTAGGAAAAAGACTTACTCATAACCACTTGAAACGATCAGATTAGAGTGCAGGCAGTGGTGTTAAGTATAAATTTCACCATCTTTTGTACCTTTTGTGATAGTATAGATAACTAGAAGTAGTATTTTCAAATAACTATATATAATAAGAATATTTCATTTTACACATCTTAATTCTGGAGAGCCATTTTCACATTATGATTAAATTTTTACTAATTACTTATACAATGATACTACAGCAGTATCAACATGACTAAGTCACAAAACAGAACTCTGAAGAAAAAACTCAGTTATGAAAGGATATCTATACTAATAAAAAAATTAACAAATGTTAGCAAGAATGTAGAATAACAGGAACCCTCATACATTGCTGGACGCAGCATATAATATGATGCAGCCAGTGTGGAAGACAATTTGGCAGTTTCTTAAAAAAGTGAACCATGACTTTTTAATCAAATGATCTAGAAATCCCACTCCTAGGTATTTAACCACAGGAAATGAAGAGACATTACAAAGACCTGATTACAAACATTCTTGATAGATTCAATCATAATAGCCCCACATTGGAAAAAACCTAAGTAACTATGGAATTAATTGACAAATGATGAATGCACTGACAAAATGTACTAAAACTATAATGATGTTTACCAACAAAAATTAATTCTAGATCCATTGTGCTCAGAAAAAAAGCCAGACAAAACAAACCAAATATTGTACTATTTCATTTATATGAAATATAAATGAAAAGGCAAAGTTATGAACAGAAAAAAAATTAATGGTCACCTTGGGTAGGTGGTGGGAATTAATTAATTAATCTAATTTTGCATAAGAGATCATAATGATGAAAATATTCTACAACTGATTCATGATGGCTGTACAACTTGTTAGTCCAAAAAAAAAAAAAAATCATACATGTGAAAAGGTGAATTATACCTCAGTGAAAGTTATAATGTATTCCCCATCCCTCAAAGAAAACTTTAACTTTCTAAATATAAATTTATAGGAGGTTTGTCAAAAAATGAACTGTGGTGAGTTGTAAAGTTTTCTATCAGAATATATCCAAAAAAGGAGTAGGGGCCATAATTTTTTCATGATAAGAGCATCTGGGTACATTAAGAAGGCCATCAAACTATTGGCACATTTAACTACCTAAGATAGGTACCATCTCTTAATATGGGCTACATCAAATCTTAGACATTAGGGAAAACAGTATAGAACACTTGGTAATAATCACAAACTCTGTTTCAGAAATGGCAAGTAGGTTTTACACTAAAACTTCAGGTTATCTTAAGTTGAGGAAATTATGAAACCACCTTATGGCTAAGCAAGAAAGCACACCATGACCTGATATCTACAACTATCAGAGAAAGGGATGCATATGAGCTACTTATCTTCTTCTACACTCAGCTGAAAGCACAGTTTAGATAACAGCTCTCTTCTTTACCACAACACTCTTCTTTACCACAACACTCTTCTTTACCACAACAGAGAAAAGCAAAGGTGAGGTAGTTTCAGAGAAGTACAATACAGAGGGCCCAGGGTATAAGGATTGCATCCATTATAATAACAATAAATATCAAACTCGACATTTCCATAGGCAAGTCTCTCCTGACCCCCTTGGACTTCATACAGTCCAAACATTGTTATCAAATCAGGAGGCATTTGGTGCAGATAAGGTAGACAAGCTATCATTTAAAACAAAATCAATTCAAGAAAAAATAAGCCAGAATTGGTTTATTGGGATTAAGGTTAACTATCAAAACTGCTCCATGCAGGTGCAATGGTATACACCTCTAATCCCATCTACTGGGGAGGGAGGAAAATCACAAACTCCAGGCCTGCCTGGGTAACTCAGTGAGAACCTTGCTCAAAATGAAAAGTAAAAAGGGTTGGGATATAGCTCAGTGATATAGTACCCTGGACTCAATCTCTAGAACATTAAAAAAAAAAAAATTTAAAAACCTGCTCCAAAGATATTTTTAAAGAATGAACTAATGATAGGAATCTCAAATTCAGCCAATTATTCCACCAAAAATATCAAAATATATCAATTCCACTTTAAAGTGGACCTCTCTTAAAGTGAGGCCTTAGGTTGGAGATGGACAATGCTATGGAAAAAAAAAAAAAACACTTCAAAAGACAAGAAAACAATGCCTAAGAATAAAACAATTTAATCACTAGGCATTGTAAGATTTTCCCATTGGAAAAAAATTAACAGCTATTAGTTATCAAAGACTAGTGCTCATTTGATTCTGTCATTCCAACCTGGAGGGGGGGCGGGGGGAATCGTAAGTCTGTCTTTAAAGCATTGATTCAACATCCTTTTGTCAAGCAGAAAGAGCATATCTTAGGTAGAATATTTTCATAAAGAACAAACTATAGGATGCTTATTTACCAGACTTTCTTTGGTAGCACACCCTTCTGAGGAAGTTTCCCTTGCCAAGCTGGGGGAGGGGGATGGACAATAGAGTTCTATTATTTCTATACTTGAAATAATGCTAATTCAATTAATTAGGTATTAAGCCCATACTAGTGAGATTCTATTAAATAAAATATTCCTGTTAGCCAGAGTATTCTGCCAGGAATTTTAAAATTTTGAATCAATCCCTGACCTAAGAATCAATGATGCAATCCCATGTCCATATTTTTTCATCCTTACCCTTTCATCAACTCAACTACCTTAATTATTAAAAATTTTCAGAAGCATGTATATGAAATCATCATATATGCAATAACAAACTTCACACAAATATGTATTGTTTTAAAAAATCCATCTAGGAAGACAGTGTGCTTTAAAGCCAAGTTTTTCTGGAATAGGTTATTATTCAGGACTCCAGGGGTCCAGTGAATTAGCCCATTACTTTTTTGTTTGTTTTTTGGTACTGGGGATTGAACTCAGAGGGATTTGACCATCTAGCCACATCCCCAGCCCTATTTTGTATTTTATTTAGAGACAGGGTCTCGCCAAGTTGCTTAGGGCCTAGTCAAGTTCCTGAAGTTGACTTTGAACTGGCGGTCCTCTTGCCTCAGCCTCCCAAGCAGCTGGGACTACAGGCATGTGCCACTGCACCCAACTGCCCATTACTTTTTAAGAATGCAAAATCATATCATTAATTCAAGACAATCCCAAAAAGTATTCACAAAAAAATACACAAACCACATTCTGTGCACCTGTAGATGGTGGCTATTGGCTTCATGAAGGCAGTTCGCACAGTGGTTAAGAATGTGTGTTCTAGAGTCAAAATCCTGTGTTTGATCTTGGCTTCAGGGTTTTAGGAAAATTTGACCTCCTGAGCCTCAGCTACTTAATCTGTTAAAGGAGTGCCAACTTAAAATGTACTTGGGAAGATTAAATTATATCTGCAAAAAGTGCTCAGAAGAATGCCAGACACTTAGGAAGTGCTCCCTCTTTTCAGTATTAGTTGCTACCTACTTTTCTCCACCTCCTCCTCTTCTCTCTGATGTAGCAAGGCCACCTATATAACATTTCTTGGCATCTGCTTCCCAGAGCATCTTTTCCTCCCTACACAGTTTGCTGGAATATTTTATTTGCGGCTGGCTCTGACTTTATGTTAATTGTGCTTTTTGTTTCCTGCAAAAATGCAGTGCCTTACTATTGCTGTATTTAGAATTGTAAATTTCAAAATCTATAAATAAAAAGTTAAAATAAATAATTTTACAGGAAGCCAGTCCTGATTATAAATGCAGACTAATGGCTTTTCCCCTACACAAAAAGAATAAAAAGAAATGATTTGAAAAAGCCCCAAATCTGTTACTTCCCACAGTATTACATGATATTTCTTTTTTTATTCCTTTAAAAATCAGGTAATACTAATTATTGACCAAGATCTGAATGAGTATGTACAGATGTGGGGTTTGTGAAAATCCCACAAACTACATCAATTTGGTTAACCAAGTCTTAAAAACCTTTTAAACTTCTATTTTCCAAGTACTTAGGCTCACAACACTCTTTCAAAGGTATTTTCTCATTTAATTAGAGCCAAGTACCTTAAGGTGACCACTGTATTCTAGGCATGGTGTTCCTCAGACCTCCAGGAGGCACTATTCACAACAGATTTGAAGTGAAGCAACATGCAGTTTAGTCAATAGCACTATGTGAGATAGTATATATTGTCAAGTTTATGACATTATCCTCACAGACCACATAAAGTAAAGAGTAATTCTTACTGCCAATAATTTATAGATGAGAAAAAGATATTAAAACAAATGAGTTGCTCAAGATCATAGAGTTAGTAACTGGCAGTGCTAAGACAAATCTCAGTGTTCCAATCTGCTTCAAGTTTAAACCAAAATGAATTTTTATGTCTTATACAATACCTTTTAATATAAAGCCTACATTCCTCATGTAAAATTAAAAATACTTCCTTCTACTCAGCATTAATGATTCCTTTAGAAACAAAAACCTGCAAATATTAAGTAAAAATTTTTAGTATTTTAGTTACCCATGGGCATTCTTAAATACTTACTATTTCTTAAGCACTTAAACGTGGGAGGAAAAGGTAACCTTCCCCTCATTCCAACCAACTGTACAGGGGCACTTCTCCAAAGAGTTACTTACAGGCTACTCAAATTTACCCTTTCTAAGCTTGCATTATTTTAATGCAACCTGAATTTTACATTTCATATATAAATCCAGCTTACATAGTCTTCAGTATTTATCATTCATTCAAAAAATATTTATCACCAGGCACTATTCCAAAAATTAAGGAGAACTATTGATGTCAATAAGCTTAGTTTGGTTGTGGTGCTTGCCACTGTAGACAAATATCTTCACTCTTAAGTATAATAATGGTTTTCCACATATGGACAATGGCATTGCAGAGATTTAGAAAGGCTACATGTGGTTCTACCTTCAAATGAATGGCAGGTGACTTGTTATTTAATAAAATATAAAGTTGGTTCTGTGGTTCACTTCCAACTAGAGATTCCTTAATAGCTAAAACCCATCTGAAACATAGTGTGTATGAAAAAAGGACAAACTTTAGGAACACTGTATAATTTGTATCAAACATCTTGGGACAACATCGCCTTGTTTTTGTAAAATCATTCTGTAACAGATCTTCTCATTTTAATTGGAACATCATCTATGATCTTTAAATTCTTCCATATGCTAGTGTACCAACTACAATAGAAGCCAGTTAACATCTCTATATAAATTATAAAACTTGGGTATCTCTAAAAGATAATTGGGGGAATAAGGTAACAGTGGTCAACAACAAATACTGGGAAATTTTTACTGAAAGAGGAGTCTATCCTGGACTTCATACAAGATATCACATACTTCATTTTAATAGCAGAGCACTTTCATAGTAACACAGGATAAAGTGTGAGAACATTAGATTTCCAGAACCACAAGGCCTAACTTTTTATTTTGAAATTTTATATTTCTAAGAGAATGGTAATATACTATATAATTCCCACATACCCTTCTCAACTAGGTTCCTCTAATATTAACACCATATTTAACTGTTACAGAGTTACTAAAACCACAAAGTTAACCTTGCTTTCCACAATAACTGCAAATCTTATATTATCATTTGTACCACTACCAACTTTTTTTTTTTCCAAGCCATGTTACCTTTTACTGTAATGTCTCCTTAGTCTGCTCAAACCTGTGGCCAAGTACTTTCTTTAATGACCTTGGCACTTTTTAAAAGTACTGATTAGTTACTTCACAGAATGTGTCTCAATGGGGGTCTATCCATTTTCTCATGATGAAACTGAGGTTTGACATTTTTGGCAAGATCACATAGGTGATGCTGTGCCCTTTTCAGTGTATTACATTATATCAGATATTAATATGTCTTTTATTACAGGTAATACTAACCTTGACTCTTGGTGCTTATAAGCTTTCTAAAGTCACTGCTTTTCTCTTTATAAATAGCTAAAAAGCTTGGGGAAACATTTATATACCATGTAAATATTCCATTTCTTTCTGAATTTTTACCCCATTTTTCACATCCAATGATGAATCTTGCCTGCAACAATTTTAACTGTCATGTTTGCATCAAGGTAATTTTCTATTTCCTACATTTAAAACTTACTTGGAATAAAGAAGAATGTCTTTTAAACTATACCAAATACCAAAATCCAAACATTTTCAAAAAGTTTCTAGGGGCTGGAGTTGTGGCTCAGTGGTAGTGCACTTGCCTAGCATATGTGAGGCGCTGGGTTTGATCCTGAGAACCACATAAAATTAATTAATTAAAGGTTCAAAAACAAGTGCCTAAGAAACAATACATGTGGGGGCTGGGGTTGTAGCTCAGTGGTCGAGTGCTTGCCTAGCATAGACCCTGGGTTCAATTTTCTGCACTGCCTATAAATAAATTAAGGTTCACCGACAACAACAAAAAAATACACATACTGAACAACAGTATTTTATCTTGAGCTATCATAACTTAAGTCCCTGAATCAGATGTCTAGCAGTTCATTTTTGAAGGATCTGTGTTTGAGTAAGTTGCTAATGACATCTGTCAGCAGTTGTAATGTTTCATTTTATATATAATCGTAGCCCAATTTTTTGTATTGTAAGTAATGCATTACAATGCATATTTAAGGTTTTCCAAATAAAGAGTCTTAAGCAATCTATTTTAAAGCAGCTAATACCACAGCACATTTGAGGCTAAGGGGTAAGCATTCCTCAGGAAACAAAACAACAAGGAAAGCAAATATTCTACCCCTGTAAATCTAATATCATTCCTCACCCTCAAACTTTGCCACAGGAGCATAAAATTATACTAGTAATAGAAAGGGCAATCTCTTAGAGGACAGTCAATTTCAGAGTTCTGCTTTTTAAGACTCTTATTCTTCTGACAGGATGAGGACCTGCAAACATGAAATATAACCTTAAATTATTCACTTACTCTTCCACAAAGGAAAGCCTACCAATCCAATGCCAAAAGACTTCAAGTTTATTTCTAAAGGTTTCAAGAAAACACCTTATTTATCAAACTATTTTTTGTACATTAAATACTTCAGTCTTACAATAAAGACAAAGAGTGTCAACCTAATATTATGTGAGAGAAGTCCTACTTCTTAATATTTAAAGCTACCCAGAAAACACAATTATTTTAATAGGCAAACTAAATACACTACAGTTTATTCCCAAATATATTTCAAACATCAGAAGCAAAACTTTTGTGACCTAATCTCATTCTTCAAACTGAAACCCCAGTCAACTAGCAACTAATAGAGTCTGGGACAAAACAAATATTCAGAATATTTATTAATGAACAAGTAAGGAATAATACATATGCAATAATTTCTTCTGACTACTTCCACTGTGGAGTAAGTGTTCAATTTTTCTTCTGCACATTCAGAAATGTATACATTTTAATTATTTCTTAAGAAAGACATTAAAATGACTTAGAATATAATCCAAATGACATGGAAATATATTCTTAAAATTTATCATCCCAAAGTTACAATATTTTTGTAAAGGACAGCATGTCATTTTTTAAAGTGAGTTATTTTCATAAAAGGTACGTGGGTGATAAAAATAGATGAGAAAACAAGAAATTCTACTCATATTTCTGATCTTATAAGTTACTGTCATGATAAGGCCTGGAAACTATTGCAGGATTGTGGCTGTAGAATTTATGACAACTTCATTTTTGATTGCAAATCTTTTAATTTATTAATCAAAAAAACACTTGATTAGGTCACAGAAGTTTTGCTTCTGATGTTTGAAATATATTTGTGAATAAACTGTAATGTATTTAGGTTGCCTATTAAAATAACTGTTTTCTGGGTAGCTTTAAATATTAAGAAGTAGGACTTCTCTCACATAATATTAGGTTGACACTCTTTGTCTTTATTGTAAGATTGAAGTATTTAATGTGAATGGCCATAAGCAAGATTTTCTTTTAGAGTCTTAAAGACATGAGGTCATTGGATAAGTTGAGGTGGTCATTTCCTGACAGTTGCATAAAAGTTTACAATGTGCCTAATATATATTTGCATATTCTTTAAAAGCAGAAATTACTTTAATATAAAATAGACTATGCTTTAACACATTGCTTATTATTGAAATGTATTTTCTAGTACAGCAGAAAGAAGGGAAATAAATCTATGCTTAAGAAGGAAAACCACAGTGAACAGCTTCCTTATTTCACAGATCCCAAATGACAAGAGGATAATTCTAACCAGCAGGGGGAGATAGGAAAGAGTAGTAAGACAAAGAACAGGCTACAGGCAAGAAAAGCAGTTATAATTATAGATGGGAACACGGAATTTGTTAAAGGAAGTCTACTGTATAATTATATTTGAAAATTTAGCAAGATGCCCAGAGGCTGACTCGCAGCTGTCAGGAACTGGTAACTCTACTTCTGTTCATGCAACGGCTACTTCGGCAACTAAATCCACTATCCAGACATCACTAGAACTGAACTGACAGAGCAAAGGGGCAGATCTTCTCACAAAACATTTTTCCTCCATAATGGATGAAGACATACATTTCAACAACATATTCTTCTCTTTAGTTTCTTTTCTAGACTTAGCTTTCCACTGTCTCAGAGAACCCAAAGATTCTCACATAAAACACCTCTTTCATGAATTCCAACTAGAATATGAATCATTTAACTGTAATATATAATTCCAAATTCAGCATCCTTACAACAAAACTTACTCCTCTATACCTTTACCTTATCTCAAAACTGTCTTTCCCCTTCCCTTCTACATTCCTGTTCCTTCCAATCGTGCCAGCATTTTCCTAGTTCAGCTTGGAAACTCAAGACTTACCTTTGTTCTTTCTACCTCCTGACCTCCAATTCTGTATTAATTCAAACCATCAAATCCTATTACTTCTTCCTTAAACTTTTGTCATTCATGGATGAAAGATATGATGAAGCCCTAAATTCCAGGATCATAGAATATGACTTTATTTGGAAATGGTCTTTACAGAGGTAATCAAATGAAAAGTATGTGATTTAGTTCAACACGAAGACATAAAACCAACATAAAAAGGAAATCCGGACAGACACTCAGAGGAAGAATATGTGAAGACACACAGGGAAAAGGAGACCATGTAACTAACAAACCAAGGAACACCGAGGTTTACCGGCAAACACAAGCTGGGTTCTGCAAACAGAAGCTAGACTTCTCCTGTAGAGCCTTCAGCAACATGCCAGTTTGGGGTTCTACCATCTAAAACTAATAGGATAAATTTCTCTTGTTTTAAGCTGTTCAGCATATACTACTTGGTTATAGCTGTAACAACACTGTTTTGTATTGCTACATCAGAATAACAAAGATTGGGTCATTTACCAACAAATGAAATTTATTTGGTTCTCAGTTCTGGAGGTTGAGAAGTCTAAGAACATGGTTCCAGCATCTGCTGAGCACCTTCTTGCTGTGTCAAAACATGGGTAAGAGAAAACATGTCTGTACATGAAAGGGAGAAAGGATGGGAGAGGGTCAAATTCACCCTTATCAGAACCCACTCCCACAGTAACTAACCCATTTTTCCAACAACAGTATTGATCCATTTTAAAAGCAGAGCTCTCATGACCCAATCACCTCTCATCTCATTTCTCAACACTGTTACATTGGGGATTAATTTTCCCAACACATGCACTCTGGAAAACATATTCCAATCATAGTATATCGCTAAAAAGAAAACAATACCTCAAAGTCATTTTGGACTCAATTTTCCATACCAACTAACCTGCTCTTTATCTCTGAATACCATCCCATCCACCCGCCCATTTGGCTATGGCAATTTCTTCTGCAGCATTCTTATTCCACATTCAATTAGACAGGCCTGCTTCCTAAATGTTGTGTATCTCTTTAACCCATGCATCTTTCTATCTATCACTGGTCTAATTCAAGTAATCACCACATTATCCGCGGAAAAGTCAATGTGTCTACAGTACTGCTCCTTTCTTCCTAAAATGTTAATCATCCTTTCAGTGATTCAAACAATTAGTACTATCCATGGTCCCTTAGGACAAAAATCCTAATTTTTTATCATGGCTGACCTAACTATGTGGCATGACCTCTAAGACTATCATGAGAGAAAGACCACAACCACCCCCACCTCAAATACACCAACACTTTTCACATCTTCCTAGAATTCTCTTCCCCTTAGCCATTTATTCATTAAAAAACATAAACAGTATGTGATTATCATGTGCCAAGACATTTCAGGAGTTCAACCATATAAAACAAAGTTCCTCATGAAACATTTTAAAGAAGTAAACAGATGATAAACAGAAATATATACTAACTCAGATTAAGTACTTAGTGAAAAGTAAAGCAATATAAGGGGAAAAAAGAGGATGTGGGTGGGAAAAGGAGCAAGGTTATGATTTATTATTATTATTATTAAATGCTCAAAAAAAACCTCTCTGACAAGGGGCATTTAAAAAGAGAATTAAAAGGCTGGGGTTGTAACTCATCAGTAGAGCGCTTGTCCAGCACATGCGAGGCCATGGGTTTGATCCTCAGCACCACATAAAAATAAATAAAACAAAATAAAGGTATTTAAAAAGAGAGAGAGAGAGACCTACAGATATTGAGGGGGAAAGCCCTGTCAATATCTGGGGGAAGGGTTCCCACATAAAGGAAAGAACAAGTGCAAAGACCCTGAGGTGGAAGAGACCAGAAGTGCAAGAAGACTACCAGTAAGGTGCTGTGCCAGTAGCAGGTATGAGGAAGAGAGTGAGTGCAGCTGATGTTTTAGAGGAGTCCAATAGAATGTCTTGATGCCCAAAGAAAGCTTTTAGGAAATAATAAATGAAAAATGGGACACCAGTGTCATTAAAAAAATTAATATTTTATACAGAATAAACCTGTGGGGGAAAGGAAGCTAGTACAAATGGAACTCAGCTAAGATGATGCTACAAAGCCCAGGTGAGAAACAATGGTGGCTTGGAATGGAGAAGAGGTGGTGAAAAGTAGCTGGATTCTAGTAATGATGATGAATATATGTACATATGCTTATGATCAAAATATCTTTTTTACTTAGTTTCATAAATAACAATATAAAAAAGCAATGATTTTGAAAAAAATCCAAAAGGAAAAGAGAAAATTCTATAAGCCAAACAGATTTCCTTAAACACACACAAAATACATCCCCTTTTTAATTTAGTACCACCCCTCCAATGCAGGCCTTTCACACAGTGGCTTTGAATTTATAAAACTACCTTCCCTACACCTGATTTAAAGCTGTTGAAGGAACATTATTCCTTTGTAGAAATTCACACTGAGGGCAGGGGTTGTAGCTTAGTGGTTGAGCACTTGCCTTGCATGCGTGAAGCACTGGGTTCAATTCTCAGCACCATATATAAATAAGTAAATAAAAGGTCCATCAACATCTAAAAAGATATTTTTTAAAAAAGGAGTTCTTAAACAGTATCTTTAAAATATAATATTTTTATTTAAAAATTAAACACTCAAGAAGAGTCACACTTCCACCTTTAAGGAAAGTAAGAAAAACAAGTTTCCAAAAACAGAATTTTTATAACACATATATGGCTTTACAATCAATAAGCTTTCAAGAATATACATGTATTCTAAATCTTGCATACAAGGTCCAATATTCAACTGTCAGTAAGCCTGGCTACCAAAATCTCAGCAACTGTCTCAAACAATGACACTGATAACTGTTAGATAACTAACCACCAGAAGAACTTAGCAGTGAGAAAGACAGGAAAAAAAAAACACTGAACTCCAAGAAGTTAATGAGATTTCCAAGTCTCCATACTAGAAATGCAATGATACTAGTCTAAGACAGACTACCATTTATTCTTCAGAAGTATCTAATGTAAGTCACATTATCAAAACTGTATTAGACTAGGTCCTCACAGTAACACTCGATTCTTCAGATTGTTAGCAGAAATAAAGTTCTTCAGCTTCAAATTGTTATCCAATACTGTGTCCATTTACTCCTTGTCAAAGAATTCCAAATTTTCCTCCCCATTCCAGTAGAGTTCATTGGATCAGTGTCAATACCAAATATCTACTGTTAGGTCACAAAAAGTCCAAAAGCTTTGTTTCAGAACTTAAAGCCCAAGCAGATAAAAATGCAAGAGTTGAGCATGGTGGCACGTGTCTATAATCCCAGGGGCTCAGGAGGCTGAGGCAGAAGGATCACAAGTTCAAAGCCAGCCTCAGCAAAACTGAGGTGCCAAGCAACTCAGTAAGACTCTGTCTCTAAATAAAATACAAAATAGGTCAGGGGATGTAGCTCAGTAGCCGAGTGCCCTAGTTCAATCCCCAGTATCAAAAAAATGCAAGAGTTGAAACTCTTAACAAACCAGAGGGTCAAGATCCCAAGAACTCTGTATGAAAACCCCAAAATGAGAATGAAAACCATGAGACGGACAGCAGGCCTGCAAAGATCTTCTTACTCATGGGGGAAAGGAGATTTCTTAGGGCAACAAATTTTCGGCATATTAGAAACTAAATTTTTTGTAATAAGATAACATGAGACTTGATTTTAATCTGTTAAGAACCAACACAAATTTCTATTTGCTGAACAGACAAGACCACGAACAAAACTTCCTAGTCTCACAAGAAAAACCAGATTTTAAAATGCCCTTTATAGTCCTTATTTTTCGTAATAGAGGACTTTCTATTCTCATTTGCCATATAATTATCACAAGTTTCTCACAAAATTATTTCCTCTCCTTTCTCTACCTGCTACATGGAGAAGTACAGAGCATTTTAAAAAATCAATACATCAGCTTATCATGTGGAAATAAATCATTATAGAGAAAGGTTCAAAACTATCAAGAATCTCAAATATTAAATTTAAAAAATATTTAAAATTATAAAAAGCTTCCTTCAAGTATAATTCAGTATTTATTTTAGATTTTTCCTTACACTGGTAAGTTTCCTGTATGTTAGGAGATAAACTGTCCAAAATAAGGACAAAGCAATACAACATCAACTGATAGAGCAAAAGACAACAAATTGGTGTACTCTAGCATTGTATCTTGTTATCATTATAAATGGAAAAGGAGGTACAGTCTGTCAACACTTAAGTCCAGAAAAAAACAGCTCCATCAAAATGACAAATATTTTCAGCTTTTAAAACATAACTTACTTTGACATTTGAAATCTACAAAGAATATTTTTTACTCTGAGTTTTGTGGTACCCTAATCATTCTGTAACAAAATTAGTCTCTTTACTCAAATGAAAATGAAAACCAGAAAAATTAAATATCAACCCAAAAGTTTATTAGAATTACCATATGAACCTCACAATTTAACAAATAAACATACATGTTCCTAATAGCACCATTCAAAAGACAGAAAGAGCTCAGATATCCAAGAGGGATAAATGGAAAACAGTGTATACACCCAATGACCTGTTATTCAGTCATAAAAAGAAATGAAGTGCTGGGCTGGGGTTGTGTCTCAGTGGTAGAGCGCTCACCTAGCACATACGAGGCGCCCTGGGGTTTGATCCTTAGCACCACATAAAAATAAATGAATAAAGGTATTGTGATCAACTACAACTAAAAGAAAATGTATATATAAAAAGAAAAGAAAAGAAGTGCTGGTATATGCTGAACTATGAACCTTTAAAACATTTCAACATGAAAGAAGCCAGACTCAAAGGTCACTTATTGTATGATTACACTTACTTGAAACACCCAAAATAAACAAAACCATACAGTAAAAACACAGATTGGGTCGAGTATGGGGAGGTCAGTGATTAACACAAGTTTTCTTTTGGTTGATGAAAATATTTTGGTACTAAAGAGAGGTGCTGAGTTCCACAACATTATGAATGTATCAAAAACAACAATATGTTTAAAAGTCATCATATGACCAATAATAAGACACCGTGGACCACTGATCTGATATTGTGAGTACACAGATATGTCCTTTGTAATATCCTTCCCCAATAATGTATAACCCCCATTTGATCACAAGAAAATATCAGAAAAGCCCATGTTTAGAAATATTCTACAATGTAACTAACCAGTATTCTTCTAAAGTCTCAAAGTCATAAAAAACAAGACTGAAGAACTATCACACAGGCAAAGACTAAAATGACAACTAAATGCAATGTGAGTTCCTAGAATGGATCTTGGAAAAGGAAAAAGGAAGCAGTAGGAAAACTGGTGAAATATGAATAATATGTAATTTAGCTCATAGTTCCATAACAATTTTTTTAAATATTTATTATTATTTTTTTTTTTTAGTTATCAGCGGGCACAACATCTTTGTATGTGGTGCTGAGGATCGAACCCGGGCCGCATGCATGCCAGGCGAGCGCGCTACCGCTTGAGCCACATCCCCAGCCCCAACAATTTTTTTTTAATTATACTATGTTTATATATGATGTTAACATCAATGGAAGCTGGGTGAAAGGTTCTATTTCCATGACTCTAAAATTATTTCAAAATAAAAAGGAAAAAAAGAAGGGAGGAATAAATGAGGCCTAAGCAACCAATTTTAATTTGTTTCATGAACACATATATTAGGAAAACATTAAAATAAATTGAGTAAGAAGTAGAGGGGTTATTCTAATGGCAATAATTCATTTGTAAAATTTGCATCTGCTTAAGATATATACATTCATTTTGTGATGAGGTGGTAGATTCCTTAAACAGTTATGTAGGGGTAATTAAATTTTAGAAATCAGGTTAAGTAGAATTTAAGCAAGTATTGAAATTTTCAAAAGAAGACTTCAAAATTAAAATGCAAAGTCAAAAGGAAAAATTAAAACACTTAGAATTCCTTTAAGTTACTACTACAACTATAAGTTTAAGCTACTAATATATTTAACATTAAAATGAGGAAAACACATCTTAGCAGACTAAAATAACACTGAAAAACCAGTTTAATCAAATTTAATTTTAAAGCTGTAACCTTTTAGATACATTAAAACAAAGATTAAAAAGAGATTGACATATAATTAATCATTGTCACTAGACATAAAACTCTGCTACCATGATATTATGAAACAGATTTCATCCTACTGAATTGTCTTAAAAATGTATATGCTAACCAAAAGGATCAATTTTCAAAACAAAACCCACCAACATGAATTCTGTAAACTTTCCAATTTTATTAATCATATGTAACAAACTGACATCCAAATACTGTAAATAACTATATAAATAGAATACTGATAAGACATCATCTTTATTAAATCAACTAATTATTTAAAAGACAGACATTTAAATAATCAAGGTTTAAGACCACAGGTTCCCACTCTCCAAGAATCAATCCCACTAATACTTTGATTTCAGACTTCTAGCTCCCAGAATTATAAAATAATGTATTTCTGTGTTTAAGCCACCAGTCTGTGGTACTTTGTAACAGCAACTCTAGGAAACTGACACTGTTATTATTCAGCAAATCAAACAGCATATTCCTGTATTCACACAACATCCTTCCCCTGGAACAGCATTCAGATTTGAAGGGAGCCATTTTCTCAGCCCCTGTGGTCTATTTTACTGAAACTGGCAGTCACAATCACCTTCTAAAACATGTTGCCTTGAACCCAGCCTCTTCTATGCCATGCCAGCAACAATGAGACAGGCTTTGGGTAGGTACCAGTTCAAGCTCTGATCAGCAAACTTCACCACTTAGCTTAAAAGGACAGGCTGCTTCAGATTCTTTGTGCCCCTCAAACAATTTCAATTAATAATCTCTGGAGAAAATGGCCTTCTGCTTTAGTTGCTACAGCAAGAAAGTAACAACGCAAGCCAAAATAATATGGAAACAAACAGTAGCTGGGAAGTAAAGGTAAGGTTTGTTCTGATAAATTGCCTTAAAACCAAAAGTTCTTCCTATAATCTTAAAACAAAGTCCTGTTTTCAGAATCCTATCAGAGCCCACAATAATCTTCCTGCTGCACACAATCTTTTAAACCTAAAATAACTTCAGATGCTCCCCTCAAACACAACTCAGTAAAACAAAAATAAAGATGACCCAGACCCTATTCTTAAGAAGCACATTCTAGGATATATCAAATACTACTTTTTCTTTTTAAAAGGAGGCCAGTAGTGTGCTGAATGCATTTCATATGTTTTCAGATATTTTTTCCAACATAAATCAATGAACTGAATATTTAGTTACCAAACATACACATATATACATATAGAAATACATGTTCAAATAGGGGGAATAGTTTGAGCACATGGGCCCACAATGCTGCTGAAATGAGGTATAGGCTTAAGGGGAGACAGAATGGCCGGCTCTTCATGGGAAGGTAGTCCTTACCCCAAGGATTTAATGACTCCAGGTCTGACCTTCAGTCACACTGATCAAAAATTAAATTCTGATAGAAGCTTGCCAAAGAAGGACACACAACAAGCAAGTAACATGGCCAGAATTTGAATCATGTCTGCTCAAATCTACCTTTTTCTTTTGGGGATTGAACCCAGTTATGCTTAACCATTGGCCACTGAGTCACATCCCCAAGCCCTTCTTATATTTTATTTAGAGACAGGCTCTCAGTGAATTGCTTAGGGTCTCACTAAGTTGCTGGCTTTGAACTCTAGATCCTCCTGCCTCAGCCTCTGAAGCTGCTGGGATTATAAGCATACCCCACCATGCCCAGCTCAAATCTACCTCTTGATCACTATTCCATCTGCAAAGAAAATCTGGACTATCCACCTTCAACTCCCTGAATATGTCTATATAGAGAGACTAAAAAACATAATATTAAAAATCTTCTAGTAAAGTCTGAATTGAGTAGTACCAACTTCAAGATCTGGACCTCTCCGTTAGCAAAGATGGCAGACTACTCCCTGCCCTCAATGGGCATAATCTTTCTTTAGCTTCATTGATACAGTCAGGTAAATGGCCTAGATTTGCAAGCCCACCAGTGATTCCATCTCTTTAGAAACTTTGCAACTCTCTGCATCTGTTCTTCTGGGTAGATTTTAAACTCTCAAAATATTAATTCCTATAAAGCCATTTTGAAACTCCAATTTATTAATAAAAATGTCAATTACTTTTTGCAAACAAGAACATTAGATATCTACAGTTATTCCACTAAAGTCCATTTAGTTGGATATTTGATTTCCTACTATGTGTAGTTCTATGTACACTGTCTATATGCTTAAAAAAAAAAACCAACAAATCATAATGCCACTGCATCCTTAAACAACTCAAAAATCTAGTACAAGGGAGTTAAGTTCAGAAGAAATTACAAGCACTTTTAGTAAACAGCCCAGCAGTCCACAACAGGAAAAATCTCATGGAATAAAGCTTCACAATGAATAAAACAAAAGGAGAAGGGTACTAAAACACAGTTTAAGAAAAAAAAAAAAAACATGTAACATGTCAATGAAGAAAAGTGAAAGCACAAGTAAAACAGGATTCCCAGCCAAGAAAAAGCAAGCTGCTGAAAATTATTAAATCACTGGAAGAAAGGAAGTCAGACCATTAGAGAGTTTATAATATTTGTCTACTTTGATATCTGAAGCACTTAAGTTCCTGCCACAAAGAAACCCTCAACCAGGAAGGTATATCAAAACTTGGGGAACAGGATTTTCAAAGGCTCATGCAAGATTCAGGCTCAGACTCACTTATCCTTGGGAAGTATATATTCCATGCCATGACCAAGAACAGCTATTAGAGAGGAGGGGTTGGGACCCTTTAACAAGAACAACACAGTAAGCTCTACCATTGAAAAAGATTTTAATTATACGCTACGCATTCCTACTTTGGAATACTACAAAGCTCTAAAAATAGAATGAGTGAATCTATGGGTTCAAATAGATTGGAAAGTGGAAAAAAACTTCAAAGAGAAAAGGCCAAGGTATAGAATAATGTATATCATATGAATATCTTGGTACAGAGATAGGGAGTCAATATAAAGATAAGTGAAGTCCAAACCAAAATATGCAGAACTGATTCTAGCGACAGGGATCATGGAGAATCAATAAGATCTGTTAGATATAGGGAGAAGGGAAAAGAAAGCATCTAGGAATGCCTTGTTTTCTTAACCCTTACAAAGGTAATCAGAATTCTTGTTTATCTGGCTATTTATCAAGATGTTTAATGATGATTTAAAACTACCTTCCATCAATTTATCACAAATTTCAAATTACCAATATTTGCAACACTGCATATCTGACATATGAAGGAGCAAAGGAAATTTAAGAACAGGGGATAAACTGGCAGAAAAACAACCTTGCAACTTTCCAAGAAAACCTACATATAAAAACTATCAGGGATAGACATACCCCAAAATTTACATTTGCTCTAGTACTCCTTGAGAAATTTTTTTTTCCTCTTACAGGCTATTTTTTCAATATTTGCTAACTTAGATTCAGGATAAGAACTTTCTGCTATGGATTTATAACTCATTTCCAACCCTTATTCTCAGTCATTAAAACTTAACTGAGGGCTGGGTTTGTGGCTCGGTAGAAAACTCATCTCACATGTGTGAGGCACTGGGTTCGATCCTCAGCATGACAAAGATAAAGGTATTGTGTCCATCTACAACTAAAACAAAAAGAAAATTAAAAATAAATCATTCTGCTGCACGTAAATTATACTTCAATTTATAAGAAAAAAATAAAAAGAGGCTTAGCTATACATGAAAAGGAAGCCTGCTGAGGACTGTAGGTTCACAGAACTGTTTGCTTTCTTCTGAGAAAGGAATAAAATGTAGTGGTGATATATGACTGTTTCCTCAGAAAATGTCACTAACATTTATTTAACAGTACAATCTCCTTATACTTCACATCTACCAGGTAATGTTTATAATTTTTCCAGGATCTACATAATAAGAAAAGCCAAAGTATTACCAAGGCATGGGTTCCTAGGGGGTCTCAGGTCCAAGTTTTTGGCATCCCACCAAAAGGATCTGAGCGAAGGAAGAGGCTGGCAAGCAAAGCAAAGGTTTACTGAAAATGAAGTTCACTCTGGGAAAGCAGAGTGGCAGAGCTGTGAAGAAGCTCAAGGCCCTGTCTACATAGTGGAGCTTGGTTTTATTGGGATGTGCTAGTTCTTCCCCTTTTCCCCTGGATAGATCTCAGTCTGTCACCGTGATTGACAGCTGAATTTGACAATTTCTTCTCTACAGTCCCCTGCCCCATCTCAGAAAATGCACTGAGGGAGTAAATCTCAATGCTAACTAGTAACAAGTTAACTTTAGGTCAGTCCCTCTGACTATAGCACATGCCCAAGATCAGGGACTTTCCCTTCAGGGCCTTCCTTGTGGTCTTCTAGCTTCCTCCCTTTAACAGCAAGATGTCCAGTTTTCCTTCACAGGTAGAGTGACAGACAAGTGAAGTTTGAGTTGTGACTGAGGGCCCTAAGTGGTGGTCTGCCCTTTTTATCCCTTCCCCACACCCTATATCTCCTACCTAACGAAAGGAACTACAAAGTATCTAATATTACTGTCCAGTGTACAATTTTAATTTCTGTTTCCTATAAATAGGAGAATAATTAATAAAAGCAATATTAATAAATTTGAAGAGAAAGAACCTAAAACCTCAAATCGCAGAATGGATTAGAAAGTTTTCAATGTTTACAGTAGAGATTCCAGTAATTGTAGATGCAACATCCATTCTTACCTACCTCCCCAGTGATTCAGAAGACACCGACTTCCCCAGATCATATCCTAGTTCCAGGGCTGGTTCAGAAACCCAGACTTATTTAAACCAAACAGCATACAGTGATTATTACTGGTCTAAAGGTGACCATGGGGTCTAAACAGGGCAAATGAAAAGAACTTTTAGTATGTGATTATGAAACTTCTATTTCTGTGCTAAAACTAATGGATGTTTGTTGTTCCAACTGCCGATTATAACCACACTAAAACAAGAAGGAAACTAGCCTGAGGATAAATAGGAAACACAGATAAACCAAGTTAGTATTTGGTTCATACCGTGCTTAACTTAAATTATCACTATTTGCAGATGACATGATTTTATACCTAGCAGACCCAAAAGGGTCTACAAAGAAACTATTAGAGCTAATAAATGAATTCAGCAAAGTGGCAGGATATAAAATCAACACGCATAAATCAAATGCATTCGTGTATATCAGCGACAAATCCTCTGAAACGGAAATGAGGACAACTACTCCATTCACACTATCCCCCCCCCAAAAAAAAATACTTGGGAATCATCCTAACAAAAGAGGTGAAAGACTTATACAATGAAAACTACAGAACCCTAAAGAGAGAGAAGAAGAACTTAGAAGATGGAAAAATATACCCTGTTCATGGATAGGCAGAACTAACATCATCAAAATGGCGATATTACCAAAAGTTCTCTAAGTTCAATGCAATGCCAATCAAAATCCCAACAGCATTTCTTGTAGAAATAGATAAAACAATCATGAAATTTATATGGAATAATAAAAGACCCAGAATAGCAAAAACAATGCTAAGCAGGAAGTGTGAATCAGGCGGTATAGCGATACCAGACTTCAAACTATACTACAGAGCAATAGTAACAAAAACAGCATGGTACTGGTACCAAAACAGGCGGGTGGACCAATGGTACAGAATAGAGGACACAGTAGCCAATCCACAAAACTACAACTATCTTATATTTGATAAAGGGGCTAAAAGCATGCAATGGAGGAAGGATAGCATCTTCAACAAATGGTGCTGGGAAAATTGGAAATCCATTTGCATCAAAATGAAACTGAATCCCTTTCTCTTGCCATGCACAAAAGTTAACTAAAAATGGATCAAGGAGCTTGATATCAAATCAGAGACACAGCATCTGATAGAAGAAAAAGTTGGCTATGATCTACATACTGTGGGGTCGGGCTCCAAATTCCTCAATAGGACACCCATAGCACAAGAGTTAACAACTAGAATCAACAATTGGGACTTATTCAAACTAAAAAGTTTTTTCTCAGCAAAAGAAACAATAAGAGAGGTAAACAGGGAGCCTACATCCTGGGAACAAATCTTTACCCCACACACTTCAGATAGAGCCCTAATATCCAGAGTATACAAAGAACTCAAAAAATTAGACAATAAGATAACAAATAACCCAATCAACAAATGGGCCAAGGACCTGAACAGACACTTCTCAGAGGAGGACATACAATCAATCAATAAGTACATGAAAAAGTGCTCACCATCTCTAGCAGTCAGAGAAATGCAAATCAAAACCACCCTAAGATACCATCTCACTCCAGTAAGATTGGCAGCCATTATGAAGTCCAACAACAAGTGCTGGCGAGGATGTGGGGAAAAGGGTACACTTGTTCATTGTTGGTGGGACTGCAAATTGGTGCAGCCAATTTGGAAAGCAGTATGGAGATTCCTTGGAAAGCTGGGAATGGAACCACCATTTGACCCAGCTATTCCCCTTCTCGGTCTATTCCCTAAAGACCTAATAAGAGCATGCTACAGGGACACTGCTACATTGATGTTCATAGCAGCACAATTCACGATAGCAAGATTGTGGAACCAACCTAGATGCCCTTCAATAGATGAATGGATAAAAAAAAAAAAGTGGCATTTATACGCAATGGAGTATTACTCTGCATTAAAAAATGTCAAAATCATAGAATTTGGAGGGAAATGGATGGCATTAGAGCAGATTATGCTAAGTGAAGCTAGCCAATCCTTAAAAAACAAATGCCAAATGACTTCTTTGATATAAGGGGAGTAACCAAGGACAGGGTAGGGACAAAGAGCTTGAGAAGAAGATCAACATTAAACAGGGATGAAAGGTGGGAGGGAAAGGGAGAGAGAAGGGAAATTGCATGGAAATGGAAGATGATCCTCAGGGTTATACAAAATTACATATAAGAGGAAATGAGGGGTAAGAGAAGAATAATACAAGTGGAAGAAATGATTTACAGTAGAGGGGGTAGAGAGAGAAGAGGGGAGGGGAGGGGAGGGGGGATAGTAGAGAACAGGATAGACAGCAGAATACATCAGACACTAGAATGGCAATATGTAAATCAATGGAAGTGTAACTGATGTGATACAGCAATCTGTATACGGGGTAAAAATGGGAGTTCATAACCCACTTGAATCAAACTGTGAAATATGATATATTAAGAACTATGTAATGTTTTGAACGACCAACAATAAAAAAAAAAGATCAAACCCTAGAGTCTCCTCTACTTACAAAATTTGCAATATGAGAGAAAAATAAACTTCCTTCTGGAATAAGGTAAATTATTTGGGGGTTTCTGTCATTCAGGGATGGATCCACCATAATTATTTTTAAATGGTTTCTCTAAAGTAGATAACTTCATGAAAACTACTTCAAATTAGGAAACAACACTTCATATTTTATAAATAAATTACAATCTTTAAAAGTGTACATAAATTCATTAATCCATCGAGTTCAATCACAAAAATATATGTGACCAGTTAACAGACAATGAGTTTAGGTTACTTTTACTTAATTGCACAAAACTGTTTAAAGTACATTTCTCAATAAAGAAAAATTGAATTATAACCCAAGGGTGAGTTAATTTGTACAAATCTTGAATAATGTCATATATATTTCGTTAACAGATGCTCAGAGACTCTGCAAAGACACTCCGCTCGATCAGAAGCCAGATTAAAGTTCCATCTGGAGCCTAATGGCTCCATGGTTCTATTACAATTACCCAAGTCACCAAAGTAAGCCTTAATAGCTGCATATCACGATCTCTCTTGAAGGTACATATAGTCTTGCCCCTAAAACCAGAAAATAAGATCATAATTTTGTGTATGCATACTCAGATGCAGAAGATTAAGTATCCAAATGCTATTGCATTTTTTCAATGACACTGAACTTTTCCTATGTGACTTTTCATCAGCATATCTGCTTAGAAACAGATGCTGGGATACTGCATCATCACCTTACCTTGACATATCAAGGACAAAGTTCACTTTCCCTTTAATCTATCCACAGAGTAACCCAGATACCTAGAATAATCTTTCACATTTCTCTTAGATCCTATCACAGGCATTTCTTATCAAAACAGAAAAACTGGATAAGGCTATTTTATCTCCTAATTTTCATGGCTATAAATTGTTGCAAAGCCAAAGGATTTAAGAGCAGGAGGGAACCTGGAAAGTACTAAAAGATCCGCATCTAAAACCAACATTCCTCAAAGTTCCACTGCCTGACATGCACTCTCTGCTTAAAACATTTTATAGCAATTTGACATAGTAATGAGCTTATGTTTTATATATCTTCAAGTCTTTGGAATAATATACATCTTTGGGTTTGTTTCTGTCTCTGGACTAAGACTTGGGCCCAGTTAGAACACTGAATTTCACCTGAAAGTGTTTGTTGGCCTAACAAGGTGTTTTGTTTCATTTTGAATGCCTTTAGATGGAACCCAGACTTTCTGATTAGCTAAAGTAGTAAGGTATTTACATCATTATCAGGTTAGCCCCAGAAGGCATCATAAGTGGTCAATTAAAGATCCACTAGGCCAATGTTTCTCAAACTCTACTAACACCATTGGTGAAAAATAAAAGCAACTTCAGTGAATTGCATATAACATTTTTTAAAATGACTTGCCATTGTATAACCCACAAAAAGAATACAAGAATACATACACATGTGGAAGATCAGCATCCCTAATTCTAAAATCCTAAATCCAAAATCTTTCCAAAGTTAAAACTTTTTGAGCACCAACATAATCCAGAATTGTAAAATTTCACAGCTGTCCTCATGTACTAAGTTGCAGTGTAGAGGCAGATGCACAATTTAAAAACAAAACCACCAAAAAAAAAAAAATTGTATAAAAATCACTTCTAAGTTATGTGTATAAAGTGTATATAAAACAAACAAATTTTGTGTTTAGATTTGAGTTCTATCCTCAATATATTTCTTATGTGAATATTCCAAAGTCCAGAAAACTTCCAAACTTGAAACACTTCTGGTCCCAAGCATTTCAGATAAGGGATACTCCACCTTTCTTTGTATATGGGTTGTGTCTTAAATTTTATTTCTTATTCATGGACATAATACTGTGAATGAACAACACTGTACCAAATGAGTACCTTCAAAGATGCAGAAGCTGGCACTTGTCACAGTTAGCAGGACCAGTTCCAGTGGCCCTTTTCCTATATTCATGATTATAAGGTTTGTTTGGACATCGTGGTCTACAAAGCCAGTAAGAATATATGTACCTAAACTAATATTTAAAAGTCCTAGACCAACTAAAATGTTTTTGTATCTTAAATACTAGAGATGAATTTTTATGTAGTTCGTTTGATTATACAGAAATTAAAAATGGCTATAAGTCCCCAAATAAAACAGAATACAAAAGTCCAATAGTTTAAAGACCAATATACAAATAATATAAAATTTCTAAAATTTTGATAAATATATTTAAGTATTTTATAAAAATATTCTTATAAAAAAACTGGCAGCATGCCAGGAAAAAGTTTCTTAATATATAATTTATTACTTAAATAAACATGAGGAAAATACCTGAATAACAAGTAAATAATATTACAAGGTAAATTATAAAATAAGTACAAATAGTACATTAAAATGATACTACTTTTCTCCTATAAAATTAGCACAAATATTTCTTTTTAAGTATTAATGTTGCTATTAATGTGGAAAATCCAGGAATCTCAAAATTTGTTGCTGGGAAAGAAAACTGGTAGCTTTTGGCACTTACCAGAGGACTTCTAATTACCCTTTTATCCAGTAAATCCACTTCTGGAATTTATCTTATGGAAACAATAAGAGGGCATACAAATATTATCACAAGTAATTTTGAATGCAGTATTGTATATATAATAGTGAAAATTCTAACTCCCTCAATAGGAAATTTTTAAATTATGGTGCATCCTTACAACTATGAAAAGAAATGTATATTTATCTTTCCTGCCCATAAAATGCTATTTAAAAAAATACATGTTTAAGATCCCATTTTTATGTTAAAACAGATTTAATCCTTCACTAGTAAACAACCCAATAATTTTTGAATAAACTGACAAAAATGCATTTTTACATAGAATTCTCTAACATTATTGTTTTCTTTCAGCAAGAATAGCCAAAATTGGGCTAGGGGTGTGGCTCAGAGGTAGAGCACTTTGCCTAGCATGTGAGAGACATTGGGTTTAATTCTCAGCACCACATATGAAAATGAATAAAATAAAGGTCCGTCAACAATTTTAAAAAATTTAAAAAAAGAATAGCCAAACTTACAAGAAAAAAGAGAAGGAAGGAATAGAGGGAGGAAAGGAAGCAGGCAGAAAAGTAGAATTAAACATAGGGAAATCTCACGATAAAATTAAGCAACCTAGAGAAACTGGTCTTTGAAATTATTTAAAATAAAGTTTTTTGACAAGGAAAACATAGCCTCTGAATATCCACAACAGGTAAAAAAGCAGGCCTTAGCCACAGACCTCATTTCTACCCATATGCACTACATGAAAGTGAAGGTGTGATTAACAAAAAGCCTGCATCTTTTATCTAGGAATTGGCCAGAAACAGCCAAGGGTAGCAGCCTCCTACACGAGGTACTAAGGGCATCAGCAGCAGCCAGGAAACTCAACTGCAAATGACAACAGAAAAGGCTAACTGCAAACCCTATTGCCATAGAGGTAAACCTGCATGTAGACAAGGAAAGTAAAAACCTCCTCCTGGAAGAGCAAAGAAGTTAGATTACCAGGTCTTAAGTCTTCTCCTAAATGGAGCATCATGCTACCTTGCAGACTTAGATATTAGTCAACAGTCTGACTTATGAACTGCAGAATTTAATTTTCCACGTAGTATTTCAGCCCTGTGTCCCATACTCTTTATGTGTGTGTATGGAAGCGTGTATCAAAAAATAATGTATTTATTCTGTTTTTACAAAGAAAAATAATCTAAAGTTTAGAATTTAAAACTTCAACTGACCTTAACACTCATACACTTAAAATAGTTAATTTCTCAAATACACTGATTTTTCCTTACCATAAAGTCATGTGATATGGGAAGACATTGTCCTGAATGCTACACACTTTTTACCTTCAGTAAGACATACTAAATTTTCAAGTACCATTAAGAAATAGAAAGAACAATTTATGTTCACAAGTATTTTCTTCCTTAGAATAATATCTAAAAAAAGTAAAAGCCAATCAAGTATTTGTACAGATGTTGAAAACAATTCAGTCTTACAGTTTTCCCTAACAATGTGCATAATACATCATGGGACAGAATGGGAGAGAATATCAAATTTGAATCTTGGAACACCTATTTTGGAAAGCAGGACATGCCATGAATGCCACCATACATGAAGGTCTTAAGACAGGATAAGAGGTCTGGCAACCTACAGACATAGGAGTTAATAGGCTCAAGGACACCTATCTAAGGGTAGAGTTCTATATCACTTTTACAAAGATAAAAAGTTCTCAGAGTCTCAAATTCTTTCCAGGAAATGGAAAATAATCTTTTTCCTTTCCTCTTTACTCTGCATGAGACTGTGCTTCAAGCATCTGAATAATGAACAATACAAATAAGTCAATATAATGAGTGATAGAAAATGGAAAACTATTTAAAACACTGCTTGTGTGATAAAAATCAATTCTACATATTAACCAATCAACTCACCACAAACCTAAAGCATAATCCACAATTACTAATTCACAAGTATTGTTTTTCCAAAAATTCCATTCAATATCCAACATAAAAAAATTTTAATATAAAAATAATGATCAAGGAATCAAACCTGGAGACAGTATTCCTAATTCTACTATCTACTACTTCAGTGACACAAAGAAAATCATGCAACTTGAATTTGTTTCCTTCAAATGAAAAAGTTAAGAGATATCAAATATATAACAAAGAAATTTAAGTACTCTTCTCACAAACTTGCTTGATACCATAGGAGATTTTTTTAAACAGTGACACTTCAGTTGTATGTATAAAGTTAGATTTTATAATTATAAATGTTGATAGTACTGGTACAAATTCTTCTTGCTTTTCAACTTATTTATATTAAGACATTACTCTACACAAAACACACACACTATACGACAGACAGACAATGTAAGGGCCAAGACTAAAATATCAGACCACCACCACTATGCCAGGTAAGTCTCTTGATTATAAACAGCAGACACATATTCTGGTTAATATAAATCAAAAGGGAATTTATTGGCTAGACACTGAATAGCTCAAAAAAATTAAAAAAAAAAAAAACCACACACACACAAGGCTGGAGAATCAGGCTTGGTCAAATTGGTCAAGAACAAGTGATGATAAAATTAGAGAAAAATTCCTGCTTCCATAGTTTGGAAGGAAGCCTGCAACTTAAGTTACTACAACAACAAGGGTCACAGGCCAGGAAGGAACACCATCAGCAGCTCTCAAGAAGCCCACATTCCCTCTAGCTACCACAATGCAGTGCTCAATCTTCAGAAGGACCTCATGACAGCATTTGGGCTTCCTTGGACTGGAAAAGTGAGAGGCAGCCTCCCATCTAACAAGAAAGAGGGTTTGGTAAGGCCCTAGGTAGTGGTCACCAGAAATATCCTCTACTAAGGCCCATTTTTGGTAGTGGACAAAATTGTAGCATCTTTAATTCAGTGACTACTCGTGTCTGTGAAAGTTTGCAAACTGAAAGTTCTTAAAAATTAGTGCATACTCTAACATTATTTATTAGATTTGTTTGGTGCAATTTCTAGTCTATTTACAAGGCAAAAATTCACTCTTCCTACAGTGGTTCTATCAACCGATACTAGACTGAGTAATTCGGATGGGGTCTAGCAAGTTTCTTAATACACTATAAGTATTGCCTCTTGCTTTATATTCTATCCGTCTGCTAATTTGGTTTCTTGCTTGCCTTTTTTGCTGCAGCTGTGCACCGGGTTAACTGTTTCAATGGTTTTCCTACAATAACTCACAAATTTTTTCCTGATCAGTGTGCTGTATGATTGGTTCTTTGTTCCTAAGATAATTATTTTACATTTGTCTACACTGAACTGCATTTGCCATCTGCTGGCCCAATCACCTAAACAATCCAAATCTTTTTGAATCTGATTGCATTGTTCCTCATTATTTCCCCTAGCTCCAATTTTAGGATCATCTGCAAACTCCCAAGATCTTTTCTTTAAAGATTGGACACATTTCATTTTAATATAGAGGGATATTTTTTAAAAGTGACCCTTTAGTCACACCAGCTGAAATCTTCTAACTTGAAAAGTTTCCATAAAGCTTATCCAAAGATACCTTCCAAATATACAAAGTGTTTCTAGAAACAAATTTAAGTAGAACCCATTCTGTTTCATTGCTCTTGATGTTACCATGTGTTTAAAAGTATTATGTCTAAGTTCTCTCCACAGTATAATTTTTAAGGAATATGAAAATTCTGTTATTCTTATACATATATTCATGGCAATTTTGTGTTGTAATAAATTTCCTGAAGTAGAGTACAAAATTCCTACATGTCATTTTACTGATTTAAAAAAAAAATATATCAAGTACTCATCAGTAATTGGAATTAGATGCACTATTATCTTATGACCTTGCTCCAAGTCAGTTTCTTACTGACAAAGGAGATTTTAGAAGATAACTTCTCAGAACCCATCCACCATTAGCATTCTAAATTACATTTTAAATATAAGTCACATTCTATAGCTCCACTACTTCTCAAATTTTGCTACTTCAGATTTTCCAGGCTCCACCTAATTATAAACCCTTCTATAATTCACTTTTTATTTTGAAGTACCTTAAAAGTGAAATGTTGTATACACTTATTTAAGCATAATTCACCCTACAAATTAATTTGGCATATCTGAACATTACAAATCTTTGTTACTTAACTATGATGAAAGGGACCAGGTACATCTTTATATCTAAGAAAAAACTGTAACCTTCAATGATTCCTTGTAGTATAACCACACATCTCCACAAAAACCTTATTTAACTTCTTAAAATTATCAAAATTGACGTATTTCAACAATTTTGTTATTTCAAGTGGTAGATGAGGACAACAAACTGAATTTAAGATCGACTTTGATTTATTCACTCAGTCAGTGGATGTTACAAAGACAAAAATGAATACTTGCCCTCAAAAAGCTCAGGGTAAGATGTATACAAGTGGAAACAAACTATTATAATAGAGATACAATTAAATGGAAGTAAGGAAAAGGAAGAATTTACCTATGGCTAGTAAATGAAAAGCTTTGTGGAAGATGTATATTTGAACTCTATCAAATACTGTCTTTTAAAAAAGAAATGCAGAGGCTGGGGATGTAGCTCAAGCGGTAGCGCACTCGCCTGGCATGCACAGGGTGTTGGGTTCGATCCTCAACACCACATAAAAATAAAAAATGAAGATCTTGTGTCCACCTAAAACTAAAAAAAAAAAAAAAAAATTAAAAAAAATTCAGAACCAGGCATAGCAGCACAAGCCTGTAATCCCAGTGGCTTGGGAGGCTGAGGCAGAAGAATTGCGAGTTCAAAGCCAACCACAGTGAAAGCGAGGCACTAAGCAACTGAGAGAGACCCTGTCTCTGGATAAAAATACAAAATAGGGCTGGGGATGTGGCTCAGTGATTGAGTGTCCCGGAGTTCAATCTACAACACCCAAACAAACAAAACAAATCCACACACACACAAAAAAATCCACTAAACTATCAATATCATCATAGAAAAGAAATATAAAATAGTAAGCAAACTGAAAAAGTAAATCAAAGAAAGATGGATTTGCTGATTATTTCTGTGTGGTAGAATCATGTGTGCTTCTGTAAAAAAAAAATTCATATTCAAGAAAGAAAAGGGTTTTTTCTATTTATTTTTAAAGGTATACTTTGACCAACTAAATACTATTAGATGAAATATTACAGGCCAAAAATCTATAACTTTTAACAGAAAAGTCAATAAGAACTTATACATCAGATAACATATGATGGATCTAAAGGATACTCTAAAGAATTAATCATATATTAAACCTCCCGTCTTTTTTTTTTTTCCTTCAAAGAACGACTGATTTGGGATGACATAAATTGAAAGGCAGGATTTAAAAATACATTAAAACTATTCCAAGTTAATTCTAGAATGATGAGCTGATTAGGTCACATCTTTCCTCTAGGTTTGTAGAAAACCTTTGTAACTGATTAATCAACTTCTCCCCACCTCAAACACTTTTGAAATGTCACTATTTGTTCTCTCCAGAGATATTTTATTTGTATTTTGTATGTTAAGTAAAAAGAAAGCATTTAATAAAATAACTACTTTTATTTCAAAACAGTTCCCCATTCAATAGAACTTTGATATTTTGAACATCCTACAAATGATTTCATCTTACCTGTAATCTAATAAAGACATTTCAGTTGAAACAACTGGACATTGCTCAAACTTCCCATGGATACAGAGATTAAGGGAAAGAAAATGTGTATGAGTAGGCAAAGGAGGAAATACAAGGATTCAGAGGTACAACACTGGAAGTGTGAGTGTTTCAATGAACACTTAAACAACTTAATGTCTGATTCAATTTTCAAAATTTTAGTTTGAGATCAGTGTAGTAGAAGGATGGGATTGACTGAGATACAGAAGATGGGATAAGCGAAGAACAGTGGAATGAATCTGACCTAACTTTCCTATGTACATATATATTACAGTAAATCTCACCTTTATATATGTCCATAAGGCTCTTCCCTCTCTTCCTGGAGAAAGGGAACAGAGGGAAAAGTACTGGGGACTGAATTAGAACAAATCATATCCTTGCTTTTATAATTATGCCAAAATGAATCTTGATGTTATGTATAACTAAAAAAGAACCAATAAAATTCTAGTTTGATTCCTATGTTCTATGCAATAGACTATACTTGAATTAGTAGACTCCTGAAACACAAGCTCAGCTAAATCTCTTGTGATGTACATATAAACATATATATAAATTATAATAAAACTAAAAATAGTATGCTTCATATCGTCTGAAATTCTCTCCTAAAGAAAGGCAATATGCAGATGTTTCAAACTGGCATCCACAGGTCACCTCCACTGGGCAAATAATTCACCCTGAAAAAATTGCAAAGATTCAAAAAACCTGGACATTCCACATCAAAATCTAGGTTTTTAACTTCATTCAAAAACAAAACAAGGGCTAGAGATATAGCTCAGTTGGTAGAGTGTCTGCCTTGCATGCACAAAGCCCTGGATTCAATCCCCAGCACCACAAAAAAACAACAACAACAAAAAAAAAACCACTAAATTCAATTCTGAGACCACTTCCAGCAAAGTTCTTCACCTATTCAACTTCCCACTAACCCACTTTTATCCCCTTTCTGTTGCTTATCAAGTTTCACTGGGACCAGGGTTTGTAACCCTTAAACAGAGCAGGCAGTCAGGCCTTGATTCAAATCCAACTCCACCACCACCAAACTGCATAAACCCTAAGCAAGTAATCTGACCTCTTTAACATTCAATTTCTTTGTCATGACAAAATGTTATTTATTGTCAAGGGGTTAAAACAACAGAGTACCAAATAAAAAATTACATGTTCAATAAATAAATTATTAAACTACTGAGGTTGCAATTCCTAAACCTATTTAACTAAAAGTTACATTTCCTTCCTTCTATATATGCTGTTATGGTTTGGATGTGAAGTGTCTCCCCAAAAGTTCACATGTAAGACAATGCAAGAAGATTGAGGAGAAATGATTGGGTTTTAGCCTTAACCTAACCTGTGAACCAATCTGATGAGATTAACTGAGTGGTAACTGGAGGCAGGTGGGGTGTGGCTGGAGGAAGTGGTTCATTGAGGGCATAGCTATGGGGTATATATTTTGTATCTGGAGAGTGAAGCCTGTTTCTCTCTCTGCTTTCTGATCATCATGTGAGCTGGTTCCCTCTGCCACACTCTTCCGCCATGATGTCCTGCCTTACCTGGAGCCCCGAGGATTAGAACCTGCCTTCTATGGACTAAGACCTCTGAAACCATGAGCCCCTAAATAAACCTTTTTTTCCTCTACAGTTGTTCTGGTTGGATCCTTTTAGCCACAGAAGCAAGAAAAGCTGAATACGACATATGCTAAAGAAAAACCTAGATCACTGTATAAGGCTCCATTGTAAAATGAGGATAAAACTGGATTTTTGTATTAAAATGAATTGAAACTTGTGAAGTCCTTACAATAGTAAGGTACATGCTAGCCTCTAAAAAGAGTTGTTATTACAAAGAGTAGCAGTAGTAGTTGTTCCCAGAGAACTAGTGGACATGAGCTCTGGAATCCAATAGTTGTAGTTGGACATAATACCTTTATTTTAATTATTGTATATGTGGTGCTGTGGATCAAACCCAGAGCCTCGAATGTGCCAGGCAAGCATTCTCCCGCTGAGCCACCACCTCAGCCCTCCTTGTATATAATCTTAAAAGTCTTCTCAACTATCCCACATTTTTATGTTAAAAATCTGAGTCTCTGTGAAAACAAGTCACTATGAAAATATAAAAACAAACCTCGTGTTCTGGGCTTGTACACAAACTGACAGAAACAGAAGAGTTAATTCCAAGTATAAAGCAGGCACATTGTATGGTGCTCATAATTTAATTCCTAAGGAGTTTTAGCTTTATGACCAATAGAATCACAGACCAGTCTGGTTGTACTTTCTTTCCAATTCCTTTCTGCTTTGCCAAGAAACTCAGCAGCTGAGTTAGGACCAGTGCAAAGAGATACCTTCTAGGACTATTATTGGTTCCAAAGCTCAGCCATCAAAAATAAAAGAATGAGCCAGGCATGGTGACACACATATCTGTAATTCCAGGTACTTGGAGGCTAAAGCAGGAGGATCCTAAATTCAAGACCAGCATGAGCAACTTACCGAAACCCCAAATCAAGTGAAAACATGAAAAAGGGCTAGGGAAGTCACTCTGTGGTAAAGCACCCCTGGGTTCAATTCCCCACACTAGGGAAAAAAAATTATAAAGAGTGAAGAACGTCTGGTCTAGCAGCAGCATTGGTTCTCTATTAAATGGTACCAAAAAGATAATTTGAATTTAGCATACTAATTATCTCCATTACAGTCATTTTTAATTAGTCTGAAAATAAAGCTTGATTCTTTAAGTATTTAATTTAACAAAAGATAGTCTCTCCTGGCTATAATAGTATACATCTCCCAGATTCTCTGCCATGTCATGGAAATCCTTTCACAGCACTCAAAACAATGATAAAAAAAGCAACAAAATTGACTTAAAAAGAGTAATTTCCTTTCCAACCTAAATAAACTTTACACAAACTTGCCTTTGATAATCGACTAAACAAGCTGCACCACCAGCATCAAGGGAGGGTGTGCGGATATCTAGCAGGTGCTGCAGTTTATCACAAAACCGTCTAAAATAATTGGAAGTGACAACCAGCACTACCACAAATGATTTATTAGTCTTTCACTCAGCTTCTCAGCTTCCTCAGGGCCAGAATAAATAATTTACCAACTCTCTATCTTCCAATCATTAATTCTTCCCTATGCATCCAAACTACATTTAACTCTGATAGGTTCAGTGGAATAAAACCCACAATAGGAATATTTTTCCAAATACAGAATTATCTGACCGTATGTAAAAGCAAATTTGTCAATCAAGATATACAATTCAGATGAAGAAGTTAAGGGTTCAAAGTCAGTAACTATAGTCGAGTTTGAAGATGCTTGTGGAATAAATTAAGTGAAAACAAAAGAAATATAGAGCCTAGCTAGATTTCTTTCATAGGTAAGTAAAGGTTCTAGTGCCTCCATGCAGACCAAACCAAAGGGGCAACCTAAACACAGTACACAAAAGAGACTTTAGGGCTGGGGATGTTGCTCAAGTGGTAGCGCACTCGCCTAGCATGCATGAAGCACTGGGTTCGATTCTCAGCACCACATAAAAATAAAGATGTTGTGTCCACCTAAAACTAAAAAATTAATATTTTTTTAAAAAAGGGAGACTTTAAACCCCAAGTGTCACTGTCTCATGGAAGCCACATTCATTGAATGAATACAGCCCATAAAACTATCCTACAAATTACAGAACATATTCCTTGTTGCCTGTCAAAAAAGGTAGAAACTTTAAAACCTGAATGTATAGGAGCTTTCTTCATGCAAAGCAGACTTGATACAAGACAAGGCTCATCTTCTTTGAAATATTTTAATGACTATATTAAATGGGTTTATGACACAATTACTAAACTCCTGTGAATTGTAAGAAGAAAATAGGTATGAAAACCAGATATACTCCCCCAAATATGATACCGTTAAAAGGTATGTATATTAATTATGTAGAGAAAAAAACAGAAAGCAAAAATCACACCCTAAATCCATTTTGATGTGAGCTAGTCTTGTCTCATTAAATCAGCATCTATGATTAAAACTGAAATCATTTTTGGTACATAATGTATTGCATTGTTAGAGCAGCATCTGTTTATTACACAGTGTAAACATTTTTCAGCTTTCTGAAATTACACTTATGCAAGAAATGGTCCAGACCTACAAATTCATTTAATCTTTTATTTCAAGAAGTACTTTCAATAAAATGATTAATAACAATAATAGTCTAATATGTGACATTCTAGGAGGAAACTTCAAGCTGCTAGACACAAAGAATTTCATAAATGGACAGTTTCTCTTTCGAGAGCACACCAAAACCCAAATCTTAAGAAAGAGACAGGAGAGTGTGTGTGTGTGTATGAATGTGAGATAATATAAGTGTGTGTTTAAGTATATATTTAGATACACATGACTTCTACCAAGTACATGATTTCTTCCAAAATACAAAATGCACTAAAGTGAGTTGAACTAAAAAAAATATAGAAATTCAAACCTAAGAAATGTAATTGAGATTATACTATCTTCAAATAATCTTTTAAATTTCAAACTATTCATAAAATATCATTTTCAACAATCAATGTTTTATTATTATATCAGCATTACATAACTATCTTGGCACAAATCATTGTTCATAGTAAGCAAAACTAAACTGTGTTTTATTTATATAAACATCCAGCTCATGTGTTGCTATGGAAAAATAAATCAAAAAGCATATAGGTTCTAGTCTAACACAGGTTAAAATAAAGCAAAAATGGAAACCTAGATAACATTTTTTGAATGCATATGTTTCAAAAATTCTTTTAAATGGAGATTTTACTTTTTTATTTTATTTATTTATTTGTTTTTAAATGGGGTGAGAAGAACAGAAGCCTTTAAAACAAAAAAGAGCAGCCTGACAATGTTGTCTGCAGGCTTTTTTTCTACTACAAATGGTAACAGTAGAATGGCTTTCAAGACAGAAGAAGTTCAACAAGAAAAGAGCAATCCACTGGCACCAAACTGCCCGAGGGTGCCAACTTTTGCCAGGACTTTGATACCGTGCTCAATTGAGAGTTGATGGCACCTGGTCCTATGTGTTCAAAACACTAGGCCTACAGAGCCCCATAAACATCTATGGAAGAAGTCTGTGTAACGTATTCTGGTCATTCAGTGTCTGTCAAAAGAGGAACAGATAAATTATAGTATTTAGGGGCTGGGGATGTGGCTCAAGCGGTGGCGCGCTCGCCTGGCATGCGTGCGGCCCGGGTTCGATCCTCAGCACCACATGCCAACAAAGATGTTGTGTCCACCGAGAACTAAAGAATAAATGTTGAAAATTCTCTCTCTCTCTCTCTCTCCCTCTCTCTCCCCTCTCTCATAAAAAAAAAATTATAGTATTTAGGTTGTCAGATTATGAAATATTATAGAACTGTGAAAATGAATAAACCAGATGTACAAACAGTAGCAAATTAACAAAGTCAGGAATAATGTTGAGTTAAAAGGGGGAAAAGAACTGCATAAAGACTAATAAAACATTAGATGAACTAAGAATAATGGATATAAGAATGCAATGATAATATAAAAACAAAAGAATATAAGCAGATTTCAGGATGGTGATCATCTCTGGAAAGGGAAAGACTTTCAAAATATTTTTTAAAAATATATAGCGTTTGTTAACATAGTAATCTTACATGGTAAATACAATGTTACCTATTCTTTGTATCCTCTATACTTTCTAATTTTTTAAAAATCTGTTACAATTTAAACAATTTTCTCCTAAAAAGAGTTTCCAATATCCATACCTGAAACATGAGGAACCACCTTTAAAAAAAAAAAAAAAAATCACTCGTTTGCCCAGTACCCATAATCTAAAACTTAAATTTGCCAGTGTGCCAGTGTGCGAAACTTAAAACTTTTACCTTCTTTTCACAAGTTATTTGATTGGATAACAATTTCACATCAAGTTCTCAGGAGACCCCATACCTGTATTTCAAAGTTGAAGTAGTACAGTTTCCACTATATGACATCCTCAAAGTTACAATCATTCTCAGCAGAGGCTTTTAAATATAGTTCTATCATCTGCTGTGAGAACAAACAGGAACCAGAGCCTGATTCCCAATTCCTTGGCTCTAGCATCCTTGGGAGAACCTGTCGCTTTCTTAGTGGGTATGTTTTTTTCTATTTTCTTTGCATGAAAAATATTAAACTTCAATATTAAACTATAGCTACATAGAAACAAGCTGCTTTCGATTAACAATTACATCTGCATATGAGAACAGAAGTTTACTATATACTTTTTGTCACCATGAAGAAAATATCAAAGATGCTGTTAATTTTCACAAAAACTGATAAATATTCTCTCAAAAGTAGCAGCCATCTGATTTAAAGAATTACGGGCTTGTTATCTTAAACAAGAAATGATATCCAACTCATATTGATGTTTTCTATCTGAAGTATGTCATGCAATATTATAATTTATCTCATAAATCTACCAGAGTGTGATCAAATCCTATCAACTCTGATTGGCATAAATTTGAAACAATAAAGCAATCACATCTGTTTAAGCAGTTGTAGCTTGCTAGACAACATTTTAAAAGTTTATACAATAACATAATTATACTTTTCTTCCTCTCTAAGACCCTCTTACACTAGAGCTTTACATAATTTTTTTTTTATGTATACTGGGTTCAGTGTAACCTAAAATAGGAAATATGGTACAAAACAAGGAGATGGAGGAATTGGGGAAGACAGATAAGTGTGAATTTGGTATATTCAAAAAAGTAACAAGCTCTATATGAAGAACTTGCTCTCACAGTAGGGGAGAATAAATAAGTATCTAATTTCATGACTGAAACTACTCTTGAAAAAGTATGAATGCTTAATTTAAACAAAAATATGTGGGTAAAGGACAAAAAGATTAGTACACAGGGAAAAAAACACAAAAAAATAGTATATAAATAAAATTTTAAATCACTACCCGTGTCAGGTAATAAAATCTCTACTTTTCAAAACTTGAATTATTTAATGAAAACATATTATGCATATGAATCAATAAGTGAAAAACGCAATGTCCCCAAAACTAGAGTATCCCCTAAATTAACTGTATACAATTTTAAGAACATTTTAAATAAGCAAGCAAACCAAAACATAAGAATGAGTAGGCCTTAAAGATATTGAAAAACTATGGCTAAAGAGAAATAAACATTAAAAAAAAAAAAAACTTTAAGCTGTTAAGTAACTTCAAGTTCTCAATGCTCACTATATTTGTATATACATTACCCCTAAAACATGCCTGAAGATAAGGTGAATATTCTAGGAAAGACAAATAAATGAGTATAAACCCCATTTATAAATGAGTATAAATACCCAGTGTGAATCTGGTACATTTAAAAAAGTAACAAGCTCTATATGAAGAACTTGCTCTCACAATAGAGGAGAATAAATAAGTTTGAACAAAAAATAGAGTATCTAATTTCATTACTAAAACTACTTTGAAAAAGTATGCTTAATTTAAACAAAAATATGTGGCTATTTACCAAATACATATATGTTATATATAATTTTGAGATCTTTTACTATATAAAGTCTGAGATATACCTTTTACCTGCCATTCTTTACATACAATAGTTTGAATTTAAAGCAATTATATTTCCTACCATTAAGTTTTAAATCAATAAAACTAAAAAACCTGATAAAAGGAAAACCTTGAAAGAAAGATGATGTGTTATCACGGTGGTGAAACTTCAACTCAAGAGAACAACAAAGACCTTTTAATAAAATCTAGCGCTTATCTCAGATATTTTCCTTATATCTACAGACATAACAAATTTTTACAAAATGAAAAGATTACATTTTGTCAGACTTTTTTTTTAACACTATTTGGAATGATTGGAATGCTGTGTTGATGAAAAGATCTTTTCTATTCCTTTTTCTATAATTTTATTGTACTCTCCTTAATTCATAAAAACATCTAATAGTTTTCCTTACTTGATTTTATTCATATCTTCTAGTGTAATTTCTAATTAAATGCAACAGGAAAAATGGCTCTCTTATTCTATTTTATACATCTATAACAGAATACTGAGTCTGGACAATTCACAGTAACAGAACTTTATCTGGCTCATGGTTCTGGAGCCTAGAAAGTTCAAGATCCATGGACCGCCATTGGTGAGGACATTCTTACTTAGTTCCCATAGTGGTATGCAGAAAGACAAGAGATAGAATTTGGTTTTATAAGAAACCCATTCCTATGGAATGAACCCATTTCCACAATAAATATATTAATCCACCTAAGAGGGCAAAGTCCTCATGACCTAAACACCTATCATTTGGTGCCACCTTCCAACACTATTACATTGGGGATTAAATTTTTTTAAAAGAGGATATTTTTTTAGTTTCAGGTGGACACAATATTTTTTATTTTTATGTGGTGCTGAGGATCAAACCCAGTGCCTCATACATGCTAGGTGAGTGCTCTACCACTGAGCCACAACCCCAGCCCTATGTTGGGGATTAAATTTCTAACACATGAACTTTGTGGGATACTTTCAAACCATGGCACTCCTTTATGTTGCAACTCATGACTACTATGGAATATGGCTTACCTATAAAGACATGTTTTTGATTAACCTAGAATATTAATATTTTACTAAAAGACATAAATCTGTTAAGTTTATCTATCAAACACTAATTAAAATAGAATTAAGAAATAAGTTTAAGCCTTCTGACTAATGTATATTATTGCTATTAATCTACCTCACTTTTGCATTTTGTTTTTATTCATTTAATAAATAACATGGGGGGGGAATTAATAAAAATAAGATAATTTCTGTTCTTTTAGCAATAAACTACAATTTAATGTTGTATAAGTGCTCTAGAATATGTGGAAGTATAGTAACATTATTAAAAAAAAAAAAATCAGGGAAAGCTTAAGAGATGCATCCGGCAAGATGGGTTAACCAGGAAAAGAGGTAAGGAATAACAGTGTATAAAATAACTACATGGGCTTATTTCTTCTCCCTCTCAAAACTATTCTACAATTAATAATTTTTCTTTCACATGGACAAAACAAATAGAGGTGGCATAAAGGAGGAAAGAGAACACAAATTTGGAGGAAAGAGATGAATAACTTGTCAAAGAAAGTTACTTATAACAGAATCTGTAAAAGACAAAGAGAAGCAAACTTTTTGCCCAAAGTCAGGCAATGACTGAATCTCACATATTCCACCTCCACAACCCCAGTGGTGAATCTCCAAGTGAACTGAAGGAAAAAGAAAGGGATGGGGGTGGGGAAGAACAAGAAGAAATAATTCAAGACAATATTCCCAAACCAAAGAACACTTGCTTTCAGAATGACAAGGTCTTTTGAAGATCCAGTAAAAATGAAATAAAACCCATTTCAAGACTCATCAAAATAAAATCTGACATAAAGATTCTAAAACCTGGGGATACACAGTGGAAAACAAAACAAAGGGGGAGGAAGCAACATGGACTTCCCAATAGTAACACTGAGCGCTATAAAACAAAGTCTTCAGTATCTGAAAGAATGATCTGCAACCTAGAGTTCCATACCCAACTAAACTAGCAATCAAGAGTAAAATAAAGATATTTCAACCTTTTGTAGTATCTATTTCCATATCATGAAGTAGTAAAAGAAAAAAAGGAGAATGAGCTGGAATTCATGGCTAAGAACAAAGTAAAGCTATCTAATCTGGGAGGATAATCAAATTTTTGACCTTCTTCAAGATCTTTTTACCATAGCACAGCATAACTAAATGAAAATAGCAGTAGCAGTTTGAGAAATAGTAGCTGTAATAAAATAATACCAGAGGAAGTAATTATAAGCAAGCATTCTTCTAAACGTTTTGCTCTTTAAGAAGTTTTAGAAGACTTCTAAAAGTTTTACTCACATACAGTATAAACAACATCAATTTGAAGAGGAACCAAACCATGCATCTATAATAAATGCGTATATGCATGTATCTATGTGAGTGGGAGGGTAGTCTTCATTCATGCTATGGTTTAATTGGGTTATTTTAATACTGTCTCAACATAGCAGCATGGTTTATATGAAGAAAATGTTTTAGATATGTAAAATAACATTTCATAAACATTGTCAATGACATATCAGTTCTCAATGTCAGTCTCCTCCCAAAACTGATTAGTTAGCATTAGTTATTTTTCAAATGTTAGTTGAAAACCTGCACATCCTACATGGTTGCCTTTTGAACATAATAAATTCTTTCAACACATTATGTATTCTTCTTATACAGTTTTCATTTATAAAATATCAAAGAAATCAGAGTAAGCCCCTATAGTACTAACTGGAAGCATGCTTATCAACTTGGTCTACTTATTTTTCTGTTCCCATTCATAGGATCCTTAAAATTCACCTTGAAAACATTTTTCCAAAAGCTATGAAATATCAGTTGGCCTTTATTAAAAGTCATAACCACAAAACGCCTTGGGCTAACAAAAAATAAACACTGACCATAATAGAACTTAATATTTAAAAAATTCTTAAAGATTCTGCATGTGAATTAAGATTCCTGTTCAATACATATTATACAAAACTATTAGGAATTACTCAATTTAAAAAGTAGAGATATTACTAGGGTGACCATAGGTCTGAATCTGCCCAGGAAGGTCCCACTTTACAACCTACTATCATGACAAATTATAGTACACCATTTTGCTTTCAAACTGCCAAGTTTATCAATGTGTGTGATATGTATTAAATATAAATTGTGGATTTATAAGATACAGTAGGGTCGACCTAGCTATTATAATATTTCATATTACCAAATCATCTTATTGATTTTTCGATTAGCATTAGTATTTATGAAAAATCTAACTTAAAATCTTTGGGTGATTTAAACAGTACTCTGCCTTATGGTTCATACCAACATCACCCACACTCCATAACTGTTCAATTCATCTCGTTTTTGAATGCACTCTGTATATTATTAAAGACCTAGGATGGAGACTTCCAGGTCTTCAGATTAGCAAATAGTGTTCAAAAGATGTTTTCCTCTTAGCTTCACACCAAATTCACATCTTTTATTACTCTCCAAGGGTCCCCAGAACTTTTAAATAACTAGATCTATTTAAAACTACAACTAGTTACTTTCTTGTTCTTTAATGTACATGTTAAAATGCTTTAATGCCGTTTTTAGGATTAACAGCATATTTGGGATCATTTCTATAAAAGCTGATTAGCCAACACTTCATTCTTTCAACAGAATGTGTCTATTTGACTCTGATAACAGCATTATTTTTATAAGAAAATCCGATTTTATCCTGGGCATAGGAGTCTAAAGACCTAAGTGTTGGTCCTCCACCAGGCAAACATGATCTCCCTGAAACACAAGTTTTTTCCTTCTATATGAAGTTTTGGTCAACAGCATAAGATTACGGGAAGAAAAATCAAGAAGCTCAAGTACTTACCTACTGTTTAAGAAAGACGATTAAATATAACACAAAGTAAATGTATCTATCAGAAATATCTACATTCTCTGACATTTAAAAAGAAATCTACACATACCAAACTACAAGTTTAGAAGAAAGGCCTTGAGTCAGACTGCACAAGTCCTATCCCAGAGCCACCACCAACTCTCAGTAATGCGACAATGAGCAAGTTACTTCACATCTCTATTTTTTTATCCTGAAAATTATACTTATCTCACCAAGAAAATCAATAATCCAAGTAAAAGATTTCATCTCAGTGCTGTGTCTACATGCAAGAACTCAATAATGTTAACAATGATTGCAATAGCCTACATTAATGTCTCTTTTTCAAAGACAAGTCCAGGAGAAAATGTTACATGTGCATGCATGTATACATTGGTTTATTCACCACTAGAGAAGGCAGCTTTTTCTTAACACATAGATACACACACACACACAAGCACATTTAAAAATAAAATTCCATATTTAACAATATCTGGTTGTTCATCTCCCAAAAAGTCACAGATATGTATGATACACACATTTCTAAATTCATGTATATAAATCAAAGGAAAACACTTCCTCTAAAGCAAGCATATGAAGATATTAAAGCAATGTTCCAATTAAATATTTATATATTCAATACTTCAAAATAGGAATTTGGATACATGTGTGCATAATTTACAATTCTATAGTGAAACCTGTCTATAGAGGCCATTTTTGCTATATTTCAATACCATCTTAACTTGAAATGTACAGTGCAGTTTCTCTCTGAAGTGTTAAAGCTGTACGTGGTAATTCACTGCATGCAAATACAAAATAAAGACCACAGTGCACACATGGCACTCTTTACCCAAATGACTACCTTAACCTATTCATTAAACCATTCAACAAGAAAGACCTAATTACTGCACTATATCATGAAAGTCAAAAAAACAATATTACATTCTTTGGTTAAAAAAATCTTCACATAAAAGAATTATTAAAGTCAAAGAAACTATCTCTCACATTTATAAACATCTCTGTCCAATCTAATTTGTTAAAATGATATGAAACTGTCCATAAGAAGTATGATATGAAATGTCATTATGACTGACATAAAAATCTATATAAACATGCTACTTTCCAAATACGCATATAATGGAGATTTAAACATCAAAGACTATCAGTTAAATTTACACCTCAAGGGTCCAAATCTAAGTTGGACTTCATTTCTCTGAACTTTCCTAAAAACACTTTAGTAAACTAAACAGATTTTCCACTAAAATAAAATAAAGACTCCATTATTTATCCTAAAGCAAGTAAGAAATACAGACCTGCCCTTTTTGAGATACAAAGGATAATGTGGACTGAGGCTTACACGTTCAATCTCGGCTTACAGATGACAAGCTATATTATAAATCCCTGAATCTACAATGACCATGCACACAATACACTGACATTTTAATCACCTACTAGTAACCCTAAATTGGTAAATTTAAAGCTAAACAAAACATAACTAAAATGTTATCACTACCATATAGTTAAAAAAAAAGGAAAGGAAACAAAAACTCCATGAGCATTGCAATGAATATACTTTTGCCTTAGAGCTAATACTTTTCAAGAACCACAAAGAAAAAAAAATCAAAACTAGTCAGTAACAATGCAGCATCTAAAAGCAATAAACTCAAAATTAAGTTATAAATAATTTAAAGCATGTCATGAAGATATATTAATAATTCATCAGATAAATAATTTACTAAATAATCAAATAAATAAATAATGAAATACATAAATAAATCAGCAAATAAATAATTCTGCAAAATAACCTAAACAATAAGCCACCCAAACAAATCACAACCTATAAAACTACAATGATTTTCTGGATTCTGATAGTTTTAAATAAGCAAATGTACATATACTAGATCAATCCTTCTTAGAAATATTTTTCAATGCTACTAGTAAAATCCTCATCTTAATATATAAGAACACATTTTCAATTTTTAAAAGACTGCACAGAATTAGTTCTCATAAATTATTAACATGAATATAATATATCCTCCTATTTTTTACATGTAAGATCTTTAACACATTTTCCCCTCAAACAGCTGGACACCTGAAATATTCTTAACTTATACTTCTTTTATCAAAGAGATATTTATAGTATAACAATCCAACAGACTTTCTGATGGTTCTCCTATCTTTAAGGCAGCAAAAATGCTCTGAAGCGGGAGAGTAAGAATTAATCTTGGGGCTGGGGTTCTGGCTCAGCAGTAGAGCACTCGCCTAGCACGTGTGAGGCACTGGGTTCAATCCTCAGCACCATATAAAAATAAAAAAATAAAGTAAAGTAAAAAAAAGAATTAATCTTAATTATTACAGATGGTATTATAAACGTTAATGGATAACGTTTTATAACTCCAATAACGGTCCAATAACAGTAATTGGACCGTTTTTGTTTTTTAAAATGTCAAGAAATTTAGGATCTCTGTTTTTTATTTTATTGCTTTTTTAAAATAAATGACAGCAGATTTCTTGGTGGACTAAGTTCAACCTCACAGAGTCCAACTTTCTCTATAGGAGCTGACATACATGCTGTTAAAACTGGCAGGATTTCAGACGTGAACACCAAAAGTTAGAAGGACAAAGTGATTGGTTGACATCTAAAGCGACCTTCAATTTGGAAAACTCAAAGTCCTTCAAAGAACACAACAAGATCACTTAACTGCTACAATCTGAACAAAATTACAATCTAAGGTATCACAAGGTGTCTAAAACACTATTGACCTCCTAATCAGTCTACATTAAATACTTAAAGTTCATCTATCCAAAGTATAATATTCATGAAATCCATGAACAGAAGAAGCTCTCAAAAACTATTACAGTCTTTCCCATAGATGTATGAACTTTGTGATGATTTTGGACACATTTAAGGGAATAAATTCAAACAATGTAATACAACATTTGATGAGAAGAAAACGAATCCATGTGTTTTATATAGCTCATTTTAACGACTCTCACAATCACCTTTCAAGTTAGGTTAATATTTTACCCACTTTACAGTCAAGGAAATGAAAACTCAGGAAGATTGTGTATACTGCATACAGTGCCCAAGTAGCAAGGAAGATTTGATCTCAGTATGCAGGTTCATTTAACCACAGAGTCCTTAAATTTAGGCTCAATTTAAAAATGGAGGAAATTCTACCACATAGTATATGGTATACTGGTTAGAGTAATGGTTCACCAGGGGCCATTTTGTCCCCCAATGGAAATTTGGCAGTGTCTGGAAACATTCTTGAATGTTGCTACTGGGAAGTATTGTTGACATCTAATGTTTACAAGTAAGGGATGCTGTACAATACACAAGACATCTCCCCATCTCAAAGATTTATCTGACCCACAATGGTAGAAGTGCTGGCTCATCCATCTGCCCCTCAGGAAACTGTGGATTTGAATAAAATCATTTTTTAGAAAAGCAGTTTTTCCAAAATAATACATATTTGGTTTGAGGATGTAGAGTCTTTTTTTTTCCTATATATCGCACTACATATACTGAGATATCTTAGAAAAAATGTGTATCCATGGAAGAACAGATATATGGAAACTCTTTGTACTTTCTGCTCGATTTTCTATAAACATGAAACTGCACACGTCTTTTTAAAATGTGTATTCCTCACTTATTTGTAATTAACTATCTTAGAAGCAATACTAAAATAATGTCTACAGTTATTTTTAAAAACTTTAAATTTTCATATCAAAATTTTGTCAGCAAAGTTAATATAAGATTAAAAGTTACATTTATAAACTGTCCTCAAAGTGAGTATCCAAGATATTTAATATTAAAAACTTACAGGGATGTATTATTCCAATGCCATAAAATATGTAATTGTCAGTGTTTTGTTTTGTATTTTGCCTGAAAGTATCAAGTACTGATGGCCCAAGTTTCTGCCATCTTTTTGCTCTGACATATACTGTTTCTATATATAGTGACCTCATGTTCCAAGAAGGTTGTGGGGCCCAGCACCTAGGTGCATGCCTGTAATCCTAGCAGCTCAGGAGGCTGAGGCAGGAAAGTTGCAAATTCAAAGCCAGCCTCAGCCACTTAAGTGAGTCCCAAAGCAACTCAGTGAGACTCTGTCTCAAAATAAAAAATAAATAGGGCTAGGAATGTGGCTCAGTGATTAAGCACCACTGGGTTCAATGCTGTGGGAATTCCAACTAACATTCCAGACTTAGCGTATATCTATAAATATAGATCCATCAATATGCTAGTAGATAAAAACTGCAATCATACAAAATTTAATACAACTGAATTAGCTAAATGATTATAGTGGTTTCACTGTGACTTTTGGAAGGGTAACTAAATTTATTTACTCCACACATTTCATTACTTTAATTTTTCTACAAAGATATATACTATATTTACAACTATATGCTTTGACCTAGATCCAAAAGTCATCATGCACCCTATAAAAGTAGTTTAATTCAGGATTCAATTTATTTCATTACTTAGAATTTGCCAATTTGTAAACACAATGGTGTGAAGAATCTGTAACTGGGCTCTATCTTTCCCCACTGGGGCAAATCATACACATTTTTCTAGCAGGCAGTAAAAAGTCAACCTCTCAATGCCCAACTTGTATTCAGCTTACCAACATTTACATATCACAACTGTCAGCTTTGCACAAATCATTTCTAACCAGATGCTAACTCCATCATTCCTAACAATCTACCCAGACATATTGATTGCTTTGCTCTTCTCACTCTGTGGAACTAATCATTTGTCCTTCATGCTTCTACAAATCCTTCTACTTTTCCTTCTACTTTCTATATTTCTGATTTGTTTTTTAATTTTTGCCCTATCATATATATTTCTGGTTGCTTGTATAAGGACATACCTAACAAATTAAATCTCTCATATTTTTATGACTATCTTGCGTTGTTTTAAATTTTTCAAGTACTACTGATAATTACATAATTGTAATGAGAGTATTGCTTTCTAAAAGTTTCATAATTACCATTAATAAAGTTTCATAATTTAGAGCACTTTAAAGTTCTCCACATTTTCTAGTGTAATTCGACTTAACGCTATTGCCACCCCGTAAGAAAAAAATTAAAAAGTAATATATTTAAGATTATTAAAGTGCATGGAGTTGACCAAAATAGCAAACAAAAAAGTGAAATACATCATCCCAGTCCTTTAGAACTTGGAAAATAAGACACCTGCATACAAAAATAGAAATTTACACACAAAAACAATAAAATACATAATTCAGAAAATCCACAAGGTAACAAGTTACAGTAGTCAGGAACAGTCAGGTAAAAATCCTCAACTAAGACCAAAATCACATATGGCCAGAATAGTGATTGTCAATCAAGAAAGACAGTGCTTCCAAAGGGACATGTGGCAATATTTGGAGAAACTTTTGCTTGTCACAAATGGGAAATATCTGCATCTAGTATGTAAAGTCTAAGGATACTGCCAAACATCCTACAATGAACAGGTCAGCCTCCCAAAAAATGTCAATAGTACTAGAAGGGACTAGTGGGAATTAAAAAGAGACAGCATTTAAACAGGATTGAATAAGTAAAACTGATAGCTATAATACATGTCCCATAAGAAACCATAATAGCACTAGTGGAAGAACAGTGGGAAACAAGATTAGAAAGCAAAACGGAATTGTAATGGCCTATAAAAGAAGTCTGACAGACCAAAGAGATAAGAAAAAATAATAATGAAAACATGGGCTGGAGTTGTGGCTCAGTGATAGAGTGCTTTCCTTGCATGTGTGAGGCCCTAGGATCGATCCTCAGCACCACATATAAATAAAAGATCCATTAACAGCTAAAAATATTTTTTTTTTACATATAATGAAAATATTAGAAAGTTGAGGCATAAAAGCCTACTTCATAAAGTTATACTATGGACAGAAAGGGACACTGTTTCCAGCTATCTAGAAAAACTATGTACTTTGATAATAGTAGCTACAATGATAATAGTAGCTACAATTTTCAGTTAGGAAACATTTTTGTTTCAATAAACTGCTAAACTACCAAGAAAGTACCACATCCACATAAGCTATACACAAATGAAAGTAGAAACTTTAGGAAACAGTAAGCAAACTCAGAAAGCAGATTTCATCTTTAGAGTATGTCCCTAAGATTGGTGAAATTGAGCTTACATTTTAATGACTGTATAAAGCTCAAGAGAGAAAGACTTTGAAGTCTCAAAGGAAACACATGTGGTACTACAAAAAGCTATATTCTCATGTGAAGGGGGTCGGGGGGAACTAAAAGGATCTCCCTGCTGTAACCCTTTTATAGTCACACCTGCCCCAGTCACCACCAACCACTAATCTGTATTCCATCACTATAATTTTGTCATTCTGACAATATTTTATCAATCCTGAGGTTATAACTACAAATTGCACTTCCCAAAGGTTCTTGGACTAAATTTGCACTGCGTGCATGATCCAATAAGTCTCAAAGATGTCCATTTAAATAAAATAAAATGTTCAATTAAAAATATGGGAGTTAAAAAAAAAAGTTCTCTTAAACTGCTAGGCAGGTAACTGGACAAAGTGTAGGCAAATCCTCTGAATGAAAATAACATCAAGTCAAGCCTCCCAAAATCCAACACTTTTCTAAAAACACTCTGCTAGTCAAAACAACAACAAAAACCAACAAAACATACAAGGATACCATACACAATGAATAGGCTTATTTTTTTTCCACAAAACACAGTTCAAACAAAGAAAAGCAGTTATGATAATGAGAGGAGTCTTAACAAAACGCATCTGAAACTATATGATAAAAGACCATTTTTTATGCTTTCAGAGAACTGGAGGAAAAAACTTCTGCAAAATGCAATAAAAGTGAATGTCTTAAAAATCATATGCTTAGGGGCAGGGGTTGTGGCTCAGTGGTAGAACGTTCACCTAGTGCAGGTAAGGAATTGGGTTTGATCCTCAGCACCATATGGAAATAAAATAAAGGTATTGTGTCCACATACAAATAATAAATAAAAATCATGCTTAGATGTCATGACAATGTCAAGCTGCTATAAAAGCTTCTAAATAAGTGCTTTGAATTTCTGTCTTTAATTCATCACAGACTAGTAAAATCAGTTTGCAAACCAACACTGAACTGAAGACCCTACTTTGAGCAGCACTAGTCTAAAACACAAGTAGATAACTATAACAATATTAAGAATATATACAATATTCAAATAGATTGTGATTTAAATTCTTCCAGACTAACTGAAGACTGAAGTGGAAGGTCTAAGGTGCAATAAAAAAGTCAGTAAAAATCTAAGAAAATGTGGGGCTGGGGATGTGGCTCAAGCAGTAGCGCGCTCGCCTGGCATGCGTGCGGCCGGAGTTCATTCCTCAGCACCACAAACAAACAAAGATGTTGTGTCCGCCGAAAACTTAAAAAACAAAAAACAAAAAAAATTAAAATTCTCTCTTTAAAAAAAAAAAAAGAAAATGTATGTAACACTTCAGTTTAGATGCTACATCCTAGCACAATTACAACAACACAGTCCCAAAATAGCATTCTTTTTAAACTAAGGACATGGGCTGGATAGATTCTAGATGAGCAAAATGAAGACAACTTAGTATAGAAAGTTATTTAGAGACCAAATTTCAAGATTTAGACAACAAATTTCAAATATCACGAGCTAAAGGTTTCCTGTCCTAATGGAAATATCCTGTCGCTAATGCCAAAACTGTGGGTAGCTTATTAAATAAGTTAGGGTATTTTTAAATGTATAACCTTATGAAACAGAAAAACTTTACAACCACATATTAACAGAGGTTGAATATGTTTTCATTTTCAGTTATATTGAATGAACAGGATTCCAATTTCCATTAACTATACTCTAGAGTATGAATGAGCTACATAATACTTTAGCATACTTTACACAAACTCTCCAAGCACAATATATTATTTTACTTTTACATGCAGTCATTTAAAGACCCTGCTCAGACTTCCAGAAAAAATCAAATGTAAATCCAAATCCACTCAGAGGGGAAAAAAAAAACAACTTAAAATTATGGCACCACATCTCCTAAGAAAGAGTCATGACTAATACCTATATAAATGTAAATGTTTGGTCACTTTTTACAATGTTAACACATCTAACTGAAGCATCGCAATAATCCCATAGGATTATGGCTTTATAGAATAGATAAAATAATGGTTTAAAAATTTAGAGAATGAGGGCTGGGTTGTGGCTCAGTGGCAGGGCGCTCGCTTAGCATGTGCAAGGCCCCGAGTTTGTTCCTCAGCACCACATAAAAATAAGAGATATTGTATCCAACTATAATTAAAAAAAAAAAAACAGAATGAAGAAACATGTTAAAAAAGGTATAAGATATGTACATTGAATGTAACAGAGAAAAAGATACCCAAAAATCTAATCACCCGCTGTTTCTTCACATCATTCCCATCACAGGAAACTGAAAGGACAATCATTAGGCATACACAGCAAATAAACTAAATGATATGATGCATTAATCTATGTGATTTCAGTACCAAATTCAAACAATTTAGAAAGATTTTTTTCATTTAATTGCTTACTGAGGTTAATAAGAATCATATGGTGCCACTTTCAATGGTATGGAAAATGAATTTAAAGGGAAAAAACTCGGCTGAAGGATTATAACTTCTATCTGGTATAAAGTGAGGCAAAAAATTGTCAACCATAAAGTCATTCTGAAAAGCCCAGGGACAAGAACCTTACATAAGAATTCTTCTCCAAAATATTTTGTAGTTATACTGATACAAAGGTAAAACCTGAACATATAATAAGACACTTTGGTGGCTTAGAATGAAGTTGGATTCAAACTTGAAATTTATGGTGACCTTAAAAAAGAATATACATTGTTTCTGTTTAAGCCAGATACAATGTTCGGTATAGGAGAGTATTTGGCTTTATAATAATTTTAAACTTTGAAAGCCAACACCAAAGTTATAATCATGTTTGTATGTGTTCTTAGCTACTTCAAGTCATTTCTGTGGAAAGAAAAAGGCAAGCATTTAAAAACAAACCTAAATATATAAGAACATCTACTGTGATGTTTTCACTTACACGTCCTGATCCCTACTTAAAATATGGAAGTTCAGTAATCAAATTTTTAATGAGATAAACTAAATGTCAATGTACTTCAAAAACATTTAAAAGCAAATAACACGGATTTGTTTTTAATTTCATCTTTAAAAAAAAAAATCAAGCCACAAACCCAAAATTCTTTATCATAACATTTGCACTGGTTTAAAATTTCAGGGGGAAGAAAAAGGCTAGCAGCTAGCCCACTCTCCCAATCACCAATATCTGAAATCTAACATCCCAAGTCAGAGAACTACAAGCTCTCTTGCCATAAGTGCCCAAATAGGCACCTAACTCCTATCTACAAGGGTCTGGGAATAGAAGCCCAATTATGTATAGTAATCAATTTTCTTCCACTTTGAGTATATTATCTTAAAATAACTGCTAATTCATTTCCCCACTCTAGAATATCTAAGATTCACACCTGAAAATAATGCTCTGCATTCACACTAGTACTTCATGTATTTAGCTCCAAAATGAGATGACCTAGAGGGGCCTCATCCTTTTGCTCAAACCAGAATCTGATGCCTCCATTGAAAGATCCCATATTTTATACTTGAAGGAAAATGAGTATAGTTAAGTTTCTAAGGTTAATAAGCTCTTGTCCATAAACATTGAATCCAAAGAAACAAATCTACCTTGACTTTAAACATACATACAAACACAAACACACACACACTCACACAGACACCCCACAGTTAGATATATCATTTTAAAACTTTTTAAGTAACATTTCTTGAACTGTGAATCCTTGAAATACTTGTTAACCATGTTGTACACAACTTTTTCAGCAATTAAGGACTAACTAGTATTAAGTTGCAAATATTAGCAAGAAAATTAAGTAGAAATAGTTCATGCCTTATTCTCACCTAATTATAAAAATTATCTTAAAAGGTTAAGTAACTTATTTCAAATTCTATACAGTTAAAGCCATAACATTCATAATTACATATTTGAACTTAAATTATTTTAAATTAAATATTCTGAATTTAAATTATCTTTATAAATTTTATAATTATGGCATTCTTGTAATTTGTATCAAATTCTTTAAAAATGGTCTAATCTAAAATTTTAAGACTTTTTTAAAAAGTCATTAATTTTCAGTCATCTTTTGATTGGATTGACATTTACATGTAAAAAGATATAGGTTATTACTTTTGCATTTAAGTTCTGTTTAACAAGGATAAATAAAAATCATTAACTAAAGGTTATTTAAAGTTTTTAAAATTAAATAGTGGGTTTCCTAAACTTTGGGATAGTTTTTGGTAAATGCTTTTTGTTTAAAAACTATCAACTGCCATATAATTACAAATGCAATTTTAATCTATTGCTTAATTTGAGATAATTAAATTCAAAGATATCATGACTAGTTATTATAACTTTTAATTACACTGTATTTGAGATACCTAATTTTATATCACTATAAGAAAAAAATTACAGGTCATATACTATTCTCCACTTTATTTTAATGTCAAGATATCTTATCTCATAAAAATTAATCTTTCTATTCTAAAAAAAATTTTAAAGTCTACTGGCTATGACATTAAATCCACTTCCTCTCTTCAACATCATTTATAAAATTTTCACAGTGAAGTGTAACTTATTCAGAAAAATCCCAGTTAAGAATTTTAAGTATATTTTATAAGTTCCTAGAATCACTTGAATTTCCTTGATAGTTAACTGAAAAGATTTTAAACTACTGCAATGAGATTTTTTTATAACAAACATCAATGCAACAAAATAGCTAAACAGGAGAAATACTTCAGGTGTCTGCTGAAAACTCAATTATTTCTATATATTCTAATGCCCAAAAACCAAATCATTTTTTTAAAGTTTATGATGGTTTTTCACCTATGTGAATTTAGCACAAATTTACTGGTTAATTCCACTCAATATAGTTCCTTCATATTTACACAAGTTAAATAAACAAAAATCTTCATACTTCTCACAGAAAGCCAAATTAACTTCCTATGTGGGAAGAAATTTTTAAAATACACACATGTAACATGCTATACTAAGTACTATAGAAAATTCATGGATGAGCTTTCAGGCTGAAATTTTTTAAACTATTAAAAAATAGCAGGGGCTCGGGATGTGGCTCAAATGGTAGCTCGCTCGTCTGGCATGCGAGAAGCACTGAGTTAGATCCTCAGCACCACATTTAAAAAAAAAAAAAAAGATACTGTGTCCACCTAAAACTAAAAAATAAATATTTTTTTAAAAGTAGCAATATTATAAGTATCCATATTCCCACCAAAACATAATGTTCAAATTATACATTTAAATTCACACAAATATGAAATCATATTTGCATTACATATATTTTTAAAAAGTTGAAGCCTGCTGTGTACCATCCCCAAAATCACTGTCTCCTCCTTATTAGCAACCACTATCATGATTTTGATATGTCTTCATAATCTATTTTCCATCTTCTAATTTACATATCTAAATAGCAGTTGTGTTTTGTATATTTTTCAGTTGACAAATGGTATCATACTAAAAGTACTTGCTTTTAATTCAACATTAATTTTCAAATGTATTCATAGCAATATACTTTCTTCCTCTTAACAATTGTACTGGAACATACATGCATATACATTTTAGTTATCCATTTTCCCACTAATGAATATTTAGGTTATTTCTTATTTTTCATTATTATAATACTTTAACAAATATTCTTAAACAAGTCTTTGTCCATATAAAAGTTTATCTAAAGCACTGTTTCTCAACTTTGGCACTACAGATATTTTGGGGTGTATCATTCTCTATTGTTAGGGTCTGTCCTATAAATTTTAGGACATTTAGCAAAATACCTAGCCTCCACCAATTAGATGCCAATTATAATCCCCAGGCCTGACAACCAAAAATATCTCCAGGAATTGCCAAATGTCCTCTGGTGATAAGATCACCCCTGCTGAAAACCACTGCTTTGAAGTTTATATAAAAATAAAATTGATGGTTACATATTTTCCATTTTACTGGATACTGACCAAATAGCTCTATCAACTCACATTCCCATCAGCATATAGTATCTCTGGTTTCCAAACACTCTTGCCAAAATTTGATAATGTGTGATGATTTAAGCTTTTCCAATAAAACAAATCATTAATTTTCCAAAGGGAGGACTGCCATTGGAACTAGTTAAGAACAAGTGGTAAACATATGCCACTTTTTAAGAAACATAAAAACCTTAAACTTCAACAAAGAAAAATATCTACATTATTATTCTCCCTTTTCTTCTAGGCCCCTTTACCTTAGCATGCATGCGATTAATATACTGAAATACTCCTAACTTTTTAAACTCATTTTGCCTGGAAGCTTCAAAATCATTTTATTTGATTTATATTTCCTAATAAAACTTTCAAGGCCAAAGATTTTTAAATAACTCACTTGAAATATTTTGACAGACATCACTTATGGTGAAAATTATACTTTTAATTGCTGGTTTGTAAATATAGAAATATACTAGACATATATAATTATTCATTCACAATGCAAATACCTATTCCCAACTCCCTATCCAAAGAACCTATTAAATAAGCAAACTGGCTCTATAAATGAACTCAGATGGAATAAAAATGGTGGAATAACCATACATTCTGCCTTCCCCATTCCATACCAAACCCATAGAAATTAGACCCAAAATTTGTAGTTCCTAATTTCCAGTCCTCTGAAAAACTCAATTTTAATTCCTGTTCCTATAAGATGCCTATTCTGTTTATTAAATATAGATCCTCACTTTGTATAAGCAATCTTGTATGAGTTTCTGTTATTGGCACCTAAAGAACTTGTCTAAGGCTATGGCACATGAAACGATTGATGACTTAACTGATAATGAATCCAACTATAACCAGACTAGAAAACCAAGGCAGGCCAGAAACTCAGAAGAATACCCAGAAGATAAAAAAAAACAAGACCTGATTGAAATTAAAATACACACACACACACACACACACACACACACAAATTGCCACAAAATATAGGAGTATTCCAATAGCAATTCAAATACAAAAAGACATGTATTTGAAGCTAGAGGAAGCCTGAAGACCATCAACAGTATGATTATTAAGACTATCCAGGCATACTTCCCCTTCCCACCTCTCATCACAGTGCCAAGCCCTGGACAAGGTGGCTAGTAGGAGAGTTAACCTATCTCTCTCCTCAAGGAAAAAGCAATAAGTATGGGAAACCAAACTATCGAAGCCTGGTACCCAACCTAAATAATAGGTATCTCAACATTCTATAATAAGGAATCCTTAGACGTTCTGAGGAGTTGTGTAGACTAATCAAAGCAGTGTCCTAGAAAGATTAATACAGCATGAATAAGAAAGAACTAAAGAGAAGGAAGAATACAGCCCAGGAATGTCAGTCTGGAAACAGGAAAAAAAAAAAAAAAAGGCATGCAGGTCCTGAAATCCTGATACAGACCCTACAAAAAGATTAAACTGGGTAAGGAAAAAAAAAAAAAAAATCAATTTGTTGGATGGCTTAGTAAAGTAGGAAAGGAAAACTGGGTAAAGATTGCCTTCAATCATTTATTCTGTTAGACAATAGTTATGAAAAACTTTATTATAATATTTCTAGCAATAAACATTATTAAATTAATATGAGAATAAATAAGTCAAAATTAACAGTGAGGGGGGCTGGGGATGTGGCTCAAGCGGTAGCGCGCTCGCCTGGCATGCATGCGGCCCGGGTTCGATCCTCAGCACCACATACCAACAAAGATGTTGTGTCCGCCGAGAACTAAAAAATAAATAAATATTAAAAATTCTCTCTCTCTCTTCTTCTCTCTCTCTTAAAAAAAAAAATTAACAGTGAGGTTCTGGACCTCAGAATGTGGGACGAGATGAAAAGAAATCTGGAAAGAGTACTGAATTTAAAGATAAATGACTCTCAGCTTTAGAAATGCTAAGGTTTTTGTCCTAAGAATTTCATTAATGTTAAAAAAGACACTTTTATACCAAGAATATTTATAAACCTTTTTAAATTTATATTATGAAGTACTTGATAACATGAAGAATAAGATACAGAAGATGTTATAAAACACACGATAAACATGGTAAAACTCATCGCTGAACCTAAGAGGCAGAACAATACCACTATCTTCAAGATCCTGGAGTATTCTTCCCCATATCTAACCTTTTGCCCCTCATCCACATAGATTACCACTATCCTGAATGTTTTCTTAACTCTACCTTACTTTATCTTAATTTTTTGCTCAATATTTACATATTAACAATATACTTGTTAATTTATCTTGAAGTTGCCCATCTAAAACAATACCACACTAGATGTATTTTTCAGTGAAGTGATACTATTTCTTCACTAAATGTTAGAGTATTTCTAAGAAAATGTGGACACATGACCGGAGGTCATTCATGTACAATGGCCTATAACATACTTCAATGTATAAAAATGCCACAACTTGTTCACCCTATCTCCTACTGATGTTACTTAAGTATTCTCAGGTTTTTGTTGTTACAAATAATACTTCCACACAATATTCTTGAACACATCACCTGGTACACATGTCCAAGAGTCTCTCTCAATAACCAGAAGGAAAATTGTGTGATAGGTTATAGGCATGTTCCATTTTACAAATAATGCCAAGTTGTCATTTTGTTATTTACAAAGACACATAATAGAAATAAGAAGCCAATACCAACAACCACCATGTAAAGCACATGCCCAATTAAATTTACATCACATGCAAGCACACAAATCTACTTAGAAAATAATCATCACCAGTTTTAATGTCACTACCCAGTATCATAGTTAAAATTATATAAATATCTCAGGAAACTGGCTCTGCACTTATTTCACTTCTCTCAGTGAAACCATTATTTCAATGTGCCACAGTCTTAGACGAGGTTCTCTGTGTACCAATAACAGAAACTCATACAAAGTTGCTTATCCAAATGAAAAACACTAAAAAGAAATAAAGGTATCACACAGAACTGATGAATAGGAATTACAAATGCTGCCAAAAATTAAGGCTATTCTAATCTCTCAGGGTCCTCACTGGTAATGGGATTCATTTTTCTTTCCACACCCCAGGCCCTTCTGCTTCTCCGTAACTATAGGCTTGTCTTATATAGGTTGTCTCAGGCCCAGTTTTTTACCTATCTTTTACCTATCTTTCCATAAGAAAAGCCTAGTAAACTCTAACTTGTATCTTTGTCATCTAACATTTTTTAAATTATTGAAACACAGCTTAGCCCAATTTAGCACAGAGGTCAACCCAAGATCCTAACAGCTATGTAATGGTAATAATATAAGGGTCCCACTGACAAATCTGCAATGGCTCACCCTTGGCCAGAGATATCACTTCTCAAACAAGAGCCTAACGTTAGCAGACATCTAAAGCAACCAGAAAATTATAGTGAAAAGTGTAATGAAGTGCAACTGAGAAACCTAACCATAATTATGCAACTCACTACAGTACTCACTAGTCATTCTGATAGTAGTTTTCAGTTTATCTAAAGCTACATACAACACCCTCCATTCCTAATACCAAAAGCCATTTCTGACTATTTCTCACATTCTACCTTTTATGCTTTTCCTATTGCTATTCTTATTCAAATTCTCTTTGCAGAACTATGATGCAGTTAATCCAACTTCAACCTCTTGATTTATCTGGAGAAGTCCTCTCCTGGTTCTTTTCTGACATCTCAAGTTTTCTTCCCTTGTTCATTTTTCCTCTGTTTGACCTTTTAGTTTTTAGAAATGATACCAAAAGCACATGCAGCAAAAGAAAGATAAACTAGGTAAAATTCCATTGTGCATATATGCCACATTTCTTTTTTAAGCATTCATCTACTGAAAGGCATCTAGGCAGAAGAATTTTTTATAGGTGTAAATGACTACATTATAAATAAAATTCCAAATCAATTAACTAGCTTCCCCTTCACTACAGAATAAAATTCCACCTCTCTACAGCCTGATCTTCAAAGTCTCCCATGAAATGGATTCAACTCACATACCTAATGTCAACTCTTAAGTTATCCTTGAGCCCTATAAGTCAATCTCTCAATTCTTTTAGAATGTCATGTCTTTCACACCTGGACAGTTTTTCTTAAGACTTTACCCACTTAACAAAATTCATCATCCACCCTCCAGGACCTATAGGCTCTTGTTATTTTTCAAACTAACTTTCCTCAAATATAAGATGCCAATAAATTTTAAGATATTTGCCAATTTTGAAGGTGTTATATGGAAAAGAAAATAAACAGCATATAATAAATTTATTCCTCTAAATTCCCTCAGTACAGCATTTATATTTCTTATTTAACTTCTTAGGCTTCTTTGTATTATGACTTAATATTGTCAATCTCTATTAGATCACAGACTCTTGAGGACAAAAATTCTGTCTTACTTATCTATAATATTGTAGAAATCTCACTATGGAGTTTCAGTAAGACAACCTGGACTTGAATGTGTTAAGAAAAAAGAAAATAACACTATAACACTTATCTCACATGTATTATCAGAATAAATTAGTGAATATACATTAAAATCAATTTGTAAAGTGGATCTTATTCAAATGCAGGATTTTGGTATTTTAAAAGATATTTACTAAACTTAAATGTCACACTGCAAATCTGTCACTCTTCAATATCAAAAGCTACATGAGGGAATACAGGAAATTTTTTTTCAAGTTTCTATAAAATTACTACATCTCATCATACTTCAATGACATAATAGTTAGCAGGATTCAGGAGAGCAAAGAACCCTTCCAACACTCTAGATAATCACTAGATCATGATTAGCAATTCCTATTATTGATTCCAGAGAGCAGGTCTATGACTCACTCCCATTTCTAGTCCCATAAGCAAGGATTTTTCAAAGAGTATCAAAATATCCAAGGAGGGAAGTGCAATCTGAAAACAAAATAGCACTCTCCCACTTTTTATTTGTATTATTTAAATACACTGAATGTTCAAGTAACATAAAAGGGCATATCAAAGTGGGACACAAGCTGAGGAGCATGGCACTGGGAAACACTTCAATAAAAAAGAATAACTAAAGACATAAAATGAAAAAAACTTTGAGTGTTCATGTCCATCACATCTCTACTACCCAAACTACTAGAATAACCTCTTCGTAGTTCTCACCTGCAGTACAGCATACTCAACTTATCTTCCATACCATGGCTACGTTCAGCTAGAATAAATCAACACATTCCTACCTTTTCAAGCAGCTTCCTGTCGACTTAAGAATAAAACTAACCTGGTCTCTGCCTGGCTTTCCAAAATTGTTTTATGGTCTTGGATGCCACAAACTCAATGCTCCAGCAACAACTATTCAATCCAAGTTTTATACATATGCTTTAAACTCTTTGAGGCTTTGTGTCCTTGTTCATACCTTCTCCCAGCAATGTCCCTTCTTTACCAGGTCTGATCAATCTTTCAAAACTTGGCTTAACTTTTCTGACCTGCTAAAAGTGTTCCACAAATGACAAAAACTGGGCCAACTGCAGCTCCCTTGAGTTCCTACAAAACATGTGCCTATCTCTAACTGAAATGCTAATCTTAATACTTTTTAAGGTATTATATTGCTTAAAAATTTTAGTTGTCCCTGCTCCCAAAATCTTTTTAGGAGCTAGTGCTGCAAAGACACATGGGCATATTGATGAATATTACACACCAGCAATATAGTTGTTGAGCTGGTCAACTAAACTCATTTTGGATCCATTCCCCAGAATTACCCTGCTGCTCTGTATAATATACAAATGTATTTCCCAAGCAATCTTGGGATCTGGCAAAGATTTGTCCAGAAGGATCTAACCAGTGGAGAAGCACTGATGGGTAACTGAAAGACGAGAAGTCAAATTTTCTCCCTTTCTCTCTACTTCCTGTAACATCCCGACAGAAGCTATGTCCTCTATAACTCCAGTTCCCCTCTGATGGCCCAGCTCCCATCATGCAACCATTAAGTTCTGGTTTCCCCACACAGTCTGGTTTTTATAGTCTAGAAACACCACCTATTCTCATCTTCCCTCTCGGTTTGAGACACTGGAGGCTTTCTTCTGTAGTTATTTTCTAGGTTATATCACAGTTCTCCATTTGGCTCCTGAGCAATTCCATTATCTACGGAACTAGTTCTGGTTAACTTTACTAGATGTTGAAGGACCTACTGTGGTCACTATTTCCTACATGAGTCATGACTGGTTTCATATGCCATTTTAAAAAGAATATATCAAAAATGTAACACTTCAACATTAAAAAGTACAGCATAAAAAGTTTCAACTGAAGAAAGCTTATTACACAAAAACATTATTCAGAATACAGACACAGAGGGAGAGAACATCATGCATTAAATTCTTAAGAGTAAAAATAAAGAATCTAACATTTTATTCATACCGAAGTAATCCTTATTGGGATGAAGTCTAGTCAATTGCAATATTTGCCTGAATTAAGTCAATCACTTATAATAAAAATGTCACTTTTTTGAAACTTATTTAGTAGAGGGGGGAAATTGGAAGGATTATGGAATTTGGAGTCACTACAGGCCAAGACATCTGTTCGGAGGGGAAAAAATGTTAAAGACCTCCTGTCAGTGACTTATCATTCAAATCCACAAAACTCAGTTTTTTTTTTTTAAGACAAATCCAACTAATCAGTTAAAAAGATCTATGTTTATCCAAACATATTTCATATTTTAAGATCATAAAGTAGTAAAGTTGAAAGGAATCACCTTGAACATAAGGAATAAATGCACAATTTGTAAAGAAATGTTAACAGCTACTTATTATAGGACTTCTCAACTCTTCCCTTTCGTGTATTCATTATCTGAAATTCCTTTAGAAGAGCAAAACTGATAAAATTTTACTTACTGCCCAGACAAATTTCAGGAAATGAAACACATCTAGAGGAAAGATCACTATTGTTTTTATTTTATAATATTTCTTAATCTCTGAACATATATTATTGATCTCTACAAATATATATGTATGTATATGTACATATATGTGTGTGTGTGTGTATATATATTTTTTTTCCCCAGTGATCTCCAAACTAAAGCAAAAAAAATCAATTTAAGATTACAGACTTTGGAAAAATAAGAGATATAAAGAAAGATGGGCCTGACATTAATAACAAGTAAGCCTAAAATTCTAGAAACTTACATAAACAATTTTACTCAAAACCCTAAGAGACAATTTCACAATGAGAAAATAAACCCCAAAAAGATCACAAAATCTTTCCAAGCTACCTAATCAGAAAACATTAAACTCACAATTTAGTTCAGTAGTATCTGGATCTACATTTTTTTTTAAGAATTTCTTTTTTAGTTGTAAATGGACACAATACCTATATTTTGTTTATTATTTATGTGGTGCTGAGGATTAAACCCAGTGCCTCACACATGCTAGGTGAGTACTCTACCACTGAGCCACAACCCCAGCCCCTAGATTATATTCTACTAACTACTATACCTTGCTTTCTCTGTAATGATATGCCTTGAAGGTGATTTTTGAATCAGTAAATTCATTTTTTAAAAAAAGTTAAAGCAACAAGACAGTCCCTAGGCTAACATTTTAAGTAATCTTTAATATGATCAAATGTTCACACATTTTTAGCAAATACTTGTATAAAGAGCTTTACAGCATCTACTACATTCAGCATCTGCAAATAAACAGATACAATTAAGGACCTACCTCCAACAATTTCTAAGTAAATACATATGCTCATGAATACTGTTACTCAAATATGAGGTCGGCATATCCAACCCATCATCCTACCTACTCCCTTCACTTTGTAAATCATATGTTGATAGAATAAACTCATCAGATCTTCTAGGTCAGGTGCTGCTCTTAGTTGTCTCATGTGTGAAAACAGAATGAAATGCTGAATCATTGTCTAAATCTCTTTGTGCAATTTTGATATATGCTTTCTGGACATTATATGGCCACCAATATCCTCCACACTATTACTCAAACCAATGCCCAACTCTAAAGAATAAAATTTTATATTACAACCCCATACACATATACATGTTTATGGGGTTGTAATATAAAACAAGTTTTCTATAAATACCACAATTACTAGGCACAAAGCACTTTACATTTTCTAACTTTTTAAAAATGCTAATAGCAACCCACTAAACTATTCACAAATCACTGGCCTACAATTAGAAAAACACTGCTCTAGAACCTAACCACTCAAAAGGAATATTAACATGACATGAGCATTAACATGACATGAAATTGGAGGAGGAAAAAGTTAATAAGGAGAGGCGGGTGGGGGGAAAGGTGCTCTCCAAACATGTGAACAGCTAGTTTATCAACTCTCCCAAGCCCCTAAAAATCTCAATGGTTCCCAATAGGAGCCACAAGCTTGTAACATCTAGCCTGTTCTTCCTCCTCCTTTTTTTTCTCCTCCTACCCATTACCATGTCATCAAAGGTATTCCCTGAAATTATAGTTTTGGGGAATTAGTAAATTATTTTTATTGCTTTTTTATTGTTTTAAACATGCATAAAATGTACCATTTAATCATTTTTTGTATAATTCAGTGGCATTAGTATATTTACAACGTACCACCATTCCCATTATCTCTATTCAGAATTTATATCATCTTAAACAGAAATTGTACTAATTAATAAATCTTCCAATGCTCCTCCTCTATCCCTGATAGTATAAAATCAATGAGAAGTTATTTTGTAAACATACACAAAATAAGTGAAAATAGAAAAATGAACCCCAATAGACAGGACTGTCAAATTCTGCTATAATTATTCACCTGTCCTTTTCATTTCACTCCATATATTTAGAACAAATGAATAGTTTAGATTTTCTCACATAACCACAAAGTTATTATAATACTGACAATAATTTATTGATATATTCAAATACTAAAATTTTAAAAATCAATTTGTTTTAAAATTTCACTGATTATCTCAATTTGGCAATAATTCCTAAATTTCTTACATTAAGTGATTTATGAAGGATAATTATTACTCAAGACAATAGTTTCATATAAAAGCTTTCTACTGACTTCTACCCTGTCATTTACATCACTAAGCCACTGAGAGAATACTTTGCTTTTCCCACTGAAAAACTAGCATCTTATTTCTTATGTCAAAAGTGGAATATTTTCTCAGCAAAGCATCATAAAAGTAATCTAGTAAAACCACTAGCATCATTATTTTAACTACATACTCATGACTAATTAGAAAAGTCTATTTAGTGTTACATTTTAAAATGGATTACTACCTGAACTGGAAAGAAATCTAGATTTCTTTTGTTTAACCTATAAGTTTTTATAATAATTTACAGACTGTGGAGATACAATTTCACCTAAAAATTGTTTCTTTTCCAAAAACAGTCAAACTAGAGCATGCAAGAGATAGATGAATAATCTTTACTTGACAACAGTAATTTCTACTCCTATGAGGACTCACTTTGATACCTAGAGATTCCATACAAGATGAAAAATACCATTTCAAAATATAAAAGATTAGAGGACATAAAAGATAAAACAGAGGTTCATTCAAATTAAACCTCTAATGTTACACATAGCACATGAGTTAAAAAGAAATTACCAGCCTGAGCCTGTGGTATATAAACAACCAAAGCTCAAAATATGAAATACAAAGCCAAATGTAAACAAGAAAAAACCTACAATACCTTTAAGTGTCTTTTCTAATCCTGGATATTTTTACTAATGCAAAATATATCAATTTAGAAAGTATAATCTTAATGTTCTTTAAATTTTGTGATTACAAGGGATTACCTCCAAGATCAAAAGCAGCACTGTATGAATACTAATATTACATGATATAATAGTACAAAAATTTGATGCTGCTCAAGTTCTGCTTCATAAGTGTATAAAGAGAATTAGAAACATTTAAGATGTTTAATAGGAAGCATTTGTGTATGTGTGCTTAGACAAAGCTGTCACTATTTTTATCCAAATCACTTCCAAAATATTTGACTGAAGATATAAGAACTTCCTGAAAGAAAGGCCCCCCCCTTATTTTAATGTCTCTGTAACCTGAAAAACTCAAAAGCTACAATAACATTTCTGTGAACCAACATTCCAAACATGACATCTTCCAAAAATAACCTCTGAATTGTCTTCATTATTTTTATAATTTTACTATGTTTTTAGAATGCAGTTTTAAAATGTAACCAGCTAGTAGCTTCCACAAGTTATCACTCACTATGGGAAAATGTATAGGTATTGAGTGAAGAAAAACTAGAAAATAATGTGCAAAATATACAAATAATTCCACATCATAAACCTTCTAATTTTATATCTTCACTATAAACAAGAAAAGAGTCTATGAAACATTTTACAGAAATTGGTATTATCAACTCACATAGTGCCCAATTCATTGAAGTGATCTGATGACTATTTCTCTAAATTATTGGAGGTTAAAGAATTTAACTTCTGAAAACTAAAGTATAAACCTTTAAGTACATATGTAATAACCACTTTTGGATGAAATTCCTAAAAAATTCAACTTGACAACAACTGTCATGACTTAAACCTCAAAAATGTGTACACATTGCACTTGGCAATGCTTTTAACATACACACACAAACACACACACACACACACACACACACGCATAAAAAGGTTAAGTCACTGATTGCTTCTTGCCTTCTTAGCAACTGCCTCTTATACACCATGAAGAATGGGAAGCTGCCCAAACTGTGGGCAGCCTACTTTACCCAAAACTAATCTCCAAATCAACAGGTAAAGCCACATTCTGACATTAGCTTGCCTTCAAATAAAAATGTATCATTATTCAGTATTCTTAATTCTTCAATAGTTAAAAAATATCAATTATATAAAATATATTTTATATAAATTATATATTTTATAATTATATATCACATAAATATTATATTCATATGCTATATAGTTTATTTATATTTATATAATTATATATTAACAATATTTTATGTAAGTTGTATAATAAACAATCTCAAATTCTTGCCAGATTAAATTCTATTTTACTCAGGAAAAATTTTTAAGCTGCCATATACTAGGAACCTAAGAGTCAAAGACTATATGCAGTGCTTTTATAAACATAACTATGTCCCCTCCTCCCTATGATATACCTGCAAGGTAGATTTACCATTTTACTAATGAGAAAACCAAGTATGAGAAAGGAGATAGACATTTGCTCAAGACCAGTCCAGGTCCACCTAACTTTAACATGTGTTTGCTCTTCCCACTATTTTATGCTCTCCCTTATACAAACCTTGTTCATAGGTTAACAACATATTACCAACTATTATTTCCCCCAAAGTGTTCGGTACTTGGAGGAATAAATTCATTTCTAGGAATGCAAATACTAGGGCATGATTTTTAAAAAGTTCTTCTTGGTTTGACTTTTAATATTTCAAAGATGAATATAAATAATTACATCATTGACATAGCAAGATTTAATGATATTAATCACCACAAAAGATCTGTGAACAGGCCAGGTGTGGTGGCACAGGCCTATAATCCTAGCAGCTCAAGAGGCTAGGGCAAGAGGATCAAGAGTTCAAAGCCAGCCTCAGCAACTTAGCAAGGCCCTAAGCAACTATGTGAGACCCTGTCTCAAAAAATAAAAACGGGCTGGGGATGTAGCTCAGTGATTAAGTGCGCTTGGATTCAATCTTTGGTACCAAAAAAATATATATATATCTGTAAGCTGATCAAAAATCCAAAAGTTGAGTAATATATTTGCAAAAAGCACTGTCAAACAATCTGTTAACCAAGAGTAAATTCACAACTAAGGATGAGGCTCAGTGGTAGAGCATTTACTTAGCATGCACACAGCCCTGGATTCATGCAAAAAAAAAAAAAAAAAAAAAAATTTCTAAGAACAAAATTATATGACACTCAAAACTGCTTAGTTATACTCTCTCATTTTTATTATTTATAATGACTCTAATATAAGTGTTTTCTTTACAGAGAATATTATTTTACACTTCTGTCTGCAACCATTCTTATTTCAATCAATCCTGATAAGCATTTTTGTTGTGTATAGAATTCTAGGTTGGCAAATTTTTCACAGCAATATAACTCCACTGTTTTCTGGCTTTCATTTCTAATCTTCAGCAGTCAGCTGTCAGTGTAACTGCTCAGCTACTCTGAGCATAATCTGTTGCTTTCCCACAACTTTTTAACACCGTCTTCGCTTCTGGTGTTCTCCATTTTACTAAGAAGTGTCTGTATTTACTTTAAGCTATTCTGATTACAAGTCTTTAAGTTTCTCAAATTTACATTCCTCTATTTTCATCAGCTCTGAAAAATTCTCAATTATCTCTTCAAACACTGCCTCCACCTTTCCTACTATTTTGCCCTTCTGATCTTGAAAAACTGATGAAGTATTGTTAAATTCTCAAACTATGTTTTCTATGAAAGAGGACACATATTTTTTAAAAAAATAGACATCTGCAATTTTTTTTAGTTGTAGATGGACACATGCCTTTATTATTTTTTTTTAATGTGTTGCTGCGAATTGAACCCAGTACCTCACATACGCTAGGCAAGTGCTCTACCACTGAGCCACAACTCCAGCATGAGTTTACATATCTTAACCTCTTACTTTGGCCCATTCCCTTGTCTATGCTATTGTCTTCTCTCCTGTATTTAGTTTATTAAGTCTTACTTGTTTTTTAAAGCTTTTAACCACACCAAGTTTTTTTCATTTCAATTATTAAGTTTTATTTTTCATTTCTAGAAGTATTCAGGTCTTTTCAAATGTATTAGGTTGCTTCTTCTTTAAAGATATTTTTCATCTTTTTAAACATAGTTGTTTTATAATGTGATAATGACAATATCTGAAGTTTTGAAGATATATTTCTAATAGTATTTCTGCTGCTTCTTAATCATGGTTCCTTTTTTCCTTGTGCAACTGGATATATTTTATCATGAGCTAAGTCTTTAGAAAGTTATTTGTAGGAATTTCCTGTGGCCCATGATAAAAACTTTTTAACCTCAGGATTTTGATTTCCTTCTGCCAGGCACCTACTACCGCTTTAAATTCAAGCTTTGACAAATTGTGCAAATCCAGGAAAGGAAGGCCTGTGGTTATAACTACTTAGGAATGAATAATATTTTTTTCAGGTTCTAAGCACTGTTGGTGCAGTCTCCTGTGGGCAAGAGCATAAATTCTTGAGAGTTCCAGTGTTATAGGAATTTCCTATTAGACTTCTCTCTTTGGGCCAAAATGGGCTTTAAGTTGTATCTCCTAAGCCATGTGAGACCTTCACATCCAAAGGAAAATTGCCCTTGAGGGAAAAATGTTTTAATATTCTGCTTACTGTTCTGAATTCCTGCTTTCACAGATTTTGTTTGGCCATTTCTGTCATGTTATTTCTTAAGAAAAACATTTTATCCAGCATTTCTAATTGTTTTCAGAAAATTTTTCTGTCCTCATATCCTGGCTGACCACATACTCTGTCTGCAATTTCAAAAGGCTTCACGGACTAGGTTTGGTGGTGCACACCTGTAATCCCAGAGACTGATCCTGCTGGGGCAAGAGAATGGCAAGTTCAAAGGCAGCCTCAGCAACTAAGGAGGGCCCTAAGCAAAGAGTGAAACTCTCAGAATAAAAAATAAGAAGACTTGGGGATGTAGCTCAATGGTAAAGCATCCCTAGGTTCAATCCCTGGTACGGAAAAAAAAAAAAAAAAAGCTTCACAGTTCTATAGGTCAACCCTAAATTTCATTTTGTAGAAATCTGTACAAATGAAATTACAAGGGACAGTCTATCTTTATCCAGTTTGATTCACTATCAAGGATAGAATCTTGCCAATCCTAACAGATCCTATTACAAAATTATTATTTAGAAAACTGGATAAGATTCTGTTCTGAAATTAATAGAGCCATGTATAATTGCTATGGAATTTACAGGTCTACTAATTCCCTAGCAATATGTAAACTATACAAAAATCCCATATTTGCAACCACTGGAAGCTTAGGCAGAGTGGCAAAAGATGACAAAGAAGAACTGAGTTCAGTTTTATTTCTGCCAAGAAACAAAATTGTAAGGAATAATCAAAATACCAAGAATCACACACAAAGAAATAACCCCAATATTTATTAAACTGTACTAAACAAATCTAGATGACATGAATTATTTTGCTAGAAAATCTGAATTACTGAAATTGATCCAAGGAATGAAAATTACAATAACTAAAGAAAAAGCTAAGAAACTGCTTTAGTCAAAGAGGCTAATAATTTCAATTCATATTCTTTAAATTGTTTCAGAGCACAGCAAAAAGAAAGTTTCCCTGTTCTTTGATGAAACTAGTATTATACTAACTCTAAACCTGACAGAACACATAGGTAAAATGCATGCCTATTATACTTACAAATATGGCTACAATCATCCACAAGAAACTAATAACAAGTAAAAATCCTTATTAGAAAATATATTACAAACATGGTTTACTACAGAACATAAGAATTTGAAACTAGAAAACTATTAATTTGCTATGATAGCAAGACAAAAAAAATGTTCTATCAAGAGAAGGCAAAAGAGGCATTTTATAACAGTAAACATTTCCTACCATTAAAATCAGGCACAAAACAAGAGGCCTGGCTGCCATCACTATTAATTAAAACTATTCTGAAAGTGGTAAGCCAAAAAAATTATACAAGCAAACAAAATAAAAGGTATAAATACTAGAAAGGAAGGGGTAATCAGCCACCAATGTTTACAGCTATTTTCTACTTGGAAAACCAAAGAGAACCAGAAAGACTATCAGAAATCAGGAGAATAAATATAGACCAGCCCCCCCCCAAAAAAAAAATAGAAAGAATGAGTAAAGTCTGGCTCTACCCAGATATGATAATGCATTTAAAGCTAAAGGAAATTGTTACTGCTCAATGGAATAACACCAAAATTCCAAAAACAGACCCAAGAAGATTTGAGCATTTAGAATAAAATTAGTGTTTCAAATCTGTGGTAAAAATACAAACTGTTCAATAAATAATGCTTTTTTCACAATTTGAAATGAATAAATTTGGATCTCCACATCCTGTGTACACACACACACACACACACACACACACACACACACACAAATATTTCCAGATGGGTCAAAGATTTACATGTAAAAACATGAAACTAAAAATTTTCCCAATTGCAGTGGTATCGATCAAGTGTTAAGTTTTATAATCTTGGGATAGAGAAATCTTTCCAACATTATCCCAACACCAAAAACCATAATAAAGTGTAATAGCTATTCATAAGGATTTTAAAAAGTATAAGAGAAATTTTAAAATAAAGTTAGAAATATTTATAATATATAATAAGCAAAGACTTTTTAAAATTTTCAAATATATGAAGAACTCTTGAAAATCAGTAGGGAAAAAAAAGTGAACATCCCCAAAACTTAAGTTTAGGTATTAACGAAATAAGAATAAAAGAATTTTATCAGTCTTTGCTGCCACACTGACCAAAAATAATGATTTAAAATACCAACTGGTAGCAAGGTTATGGGCAAATAAGTCCTCTCCTGTACTAAAAGCTATAGTATAAATTACCTTTCTATACGGCAGTTTGACTGTAAGTATCAAAATCTAAATTATCCATAACCTGTAATACAATAATCCCAATTCTAGAAATATATTTGAAGTAGCAATATCAATGCATGAGAATTTATGAAAGACAAAGTTAAAAGAACACCGATTACAAATTAGAAGCACAGGATTGGGGTTGTAGCTCAGTGGCAGAGCACTTGCCTAGCACATATGAGACCCTGGGTTTGATCCTTAGCACCACATAAAAACAAATAAATAAAGGTTAAATTCTTTAAAAAAAAAGAGCACAATTAAAATTTAAAAATTAAAAAAACATATGAATAATAGCCAAAAAAAATAGAACATACAGTTCTAGGATGAGAGTTCTTTTTTTAAATTTTTGCTTATATTGCTTTGGGTTTTTTTTTAACATAGTATCATTTTTTAATATCTGTATTTTGTATATTTTTATATGGTGCTGGGGATCAAATCCAGTGCCTCACACATGCTAGGCAAGCACTCTACCACTGAGCCGCAATCTCAGCCCTGCTTTGATTTTTTATTAATATATTGTTATGATTCTTGGGCAGATAAAATTATAGACAGGAATTAATTTATCCAAGAACTTTTGGTAGTTTTTGTTTTTTAGGTCTGTGTAGATTACATATAGCTGCAGGGGCTAGGATTATGGCTCAACAGTAGAGCGCTCGCCTTGCATGTGCAAGGCCCTGGGTTCAATTCTCAGTACCACATAAAAATAAATAAAATAAAGTTTAAAAAAGATATATACACACATACACACATACACACACACACACACACGTGTGTGTGTGTATGTGTGTATGTAAGTTCTTTGTCATTTTCTCCATCAAGAGATGATCTTAATTCTCTCCTTGAATCGGGGCCAAGTCTGTCTTCTTAACCAATAGAATACAGCAGAAATAATGATCAGTCAGTTCCAAGCCTATCCATAAGGGAGTTTCCACTTTCTGCCTCTAGGAATGCTTGTTCCTGGGGCACTCTCAATCTACTAGTCATGCTCAGGCAGAGTAATACTCTGAGAAATATGTTATTGGACAATTATTTTGAGACTATCAGAATGTACTTACTTACACAAGCCTAGATATACAGGTAGGTCAATCACTCCATGTGCTTCTTGATACTAAAAAGAGGGGTTAAATTGATGTATGAAGCTGCTGCTGGAGTAACAAAGCATATAGCTTTATAATGCCCCAATTTTGGTTTTGTTTTTGGTAAATACATGTACACTCTATAATAATAATACATAAACCTCAAACAGCTATCATCAAGTACTTTATACTGCACATAATTATATGTTATTCTTCTATAAGACTGGCAGTTCGATAAGCCTGTAGCATCATCATAAACACGTTATATGTTGCTCTATAATGTGACAATGGCCCCCATTCGTTAAGCAATACAATTTTTTCAGTCCATTATGTTATGGAACTGTGATGTACATGTGGTGTGGCATGTCATAAACAGAATCATCATACAGTACACGACTAGTTTTTTATAATTTATTTTCATAAAATTTCCACATTACTTTTTATAATAAGAAAAAAGTTTTAACTATCACACTCTGATTATTTGACCTAATATGTGCACCCATGATAGAATTTTCTTAACAGAAAGTACAACGGCTAGGCCACTATAAGTTATCATACAGAAATTAAATTCAACCAAATTCAAATTAAATCATTCTTCCAAAGTAAGCTTCAATACCAGCAATGTAGTTAAAAGCAAGGATTCTTAAAAAATTCACGGAAACTTGTAATTATCTATTATGCCTATTTCAAATCTTTTAGGACGATTTTGTTTCATAAAAGTAATCCAGTAATTACCTTTTCTGGGTAAAAGTGAGTTAATTTTCTGGATGAGTTAAAAATGATAAATCTGCAACCACTAAATATTCTCACGGAGTCAACCACAGAAACTGTAGCATTGAACAATAGCTGAATGATGTCATTAGATGTTTTTCACCCAAACTAATAAACATTTAATGAGCATCTACTATTTACCAAGCCCTATGCTCCAAGAGCTAGTTGAGGATAGAGGCACTATGGTAAATTATACATAAAATTTTAAAACACAAACGTGTGTGTGTGTGTGTGTGTGTGCGCACGCGCATACATACACACACACACACACACACACACACACACACACACCTGATCCCTTATTTCTAAAGACTGAAAAAAACTCTGAAAACCAAACTGGTCTGAACTAATGTAAGGCTTTTTGTATTCTTTGTTATTGTAGTTAATGTAAATATATAGAATTTCTTAGGAAAATTCATGTGTACAATTATGGGATGATTGTTCCTATGTACCAGTTTTCATGACAGATGGGATGTACGAGCCATCCCCACTTTCTGAATTCCAAAAATCTTTTTACATCTGAGACACATATGCCACCATGGTTTCATATAACGGCCTACAGATCAGGTCTGGAGGATGAAGAGAAAGAGGAATCATTTCAAGGAGCAGAAGAACTGGGTAAGATAGGTAAAAGTTATAGGAAAAAAAAGTGATCCTGTTCTAGGCTTCACATTATACTTGAATACTTCAATTCTTTAATATCAAAGACATTTTTTCTGAGGAGATGGGGGATATTTGAGGGTTGAACCCAGGAGTACTTAACCACTAAGCCATATCCCCAGCTATTTTGAGACAGGGTCTAAATTGCTGAGGCTGGCTTTGAATTTGCAATCCTCCCATCTCAGCCTCCTGAGTCACTAGGATTACAGGCATGTACCACTGTGCCTGACAAAGACATCTTTTTCTACAACTTTTTTTTTTTTTTTAAAGATCTGACCTGTCAAACCATATTTATATTTAAATTCCCAAAAGAATAAAAATATACCAATTTTGTATTTTCACCCAAAAAGTATAAGCTTTTTTCTTGGCTGGTCCATACAGGTTTATCTCAGATAAATGTACACCTTCCAGGGCTGGGGTTGTAGCTCAGTGGTAGAGCGCTGGCCTAACACGTGCAAGACCCTGATTCGATCCTCTGCACCACATAAAAAATGAAGGTATTATGTCCAACTACAACTAAAAAGTAAAATATTTTTTTAAAAATGTACAACTTCCATTCAGTTCATTCAGATAGCCTTATGTAGATATACTCAATGACACTAAAGATCCACAATATTTAGCACCTACATGATAGCATTAAGCATTTCATACATGCACACAATATTATACATACACACTCATTCATTTAATTCTCCAAACAATCCTGGGAGGTAGTTACTATCATTAAGACCATTTTAAAGATGAGAAGTTGAGGCACTGTGAGGCTAAGAAACTGGATAGCATGGCATTAATACAGACATAACAAGAGAAATTGTGAAAATATTTACATAATTAATAACTAAAAATATAAATTAGAAGTCTTCCATTATTTAGACAGGCAACAAATGCTCCCTTGAGTTTACAAGTAATAATGTGGCCATTCAGCTGTGAAGTCCAGGAAGTACAGCAGACCAGGTATGGCCATGCACAGCATCAGGGCAAGAAATGAAAAAGCCAGCAAGTGACAGTGCAGCAAGGACAAAGCTACTCTAATTTTCAAAGAAAGAATTTGGACAACTGTGACCAACAATTAGTTTCTTTTCTTTGTGGGATTCAGGAGCATTCAACCACTGAGATACATTACAGTCCTTTTAATTTTTTTTTCTTTATTTTATCCTGCTAAGTTGCTGACGGACTGGCTTTGAATTTGGTGCTCCTCCTACCTTGGCCTCCCAAGCTGCCACCTTACTTCTCAGCCTCTTTTTATTATTCAATTTGTATAATGTTTAATGTTACTAAACCATTGCACAGGCATTGTTTTTAAATGTTTGTATGACATCTGTAGAAAGATAAACATTTTCCTAAACATTTAATGTGTTTTTGAGAAAGCATTTTACACCTGAGATTTGTTTATACCAACTTCCTTCCCAAACTCACAATTGCCCCATTAATAGAGAAAATGGTGCTACTAAAAGCAGCCCACAGCTCCTCTCTTCCTACTCTCCCATTGCCTCCCATCCCACACCCATCAAAAAACTTAACATTTCTCAAGTTCAGTACACACACAGTAGGCACTGCTATCCTAGTGATCTATCCAAGCTGAACGAAATGCCTTATCTCAGGTGTAAAAACAAGGAAGTTGAAGAAAGGATATTATGTTAACATTTTTATGAAGTACAAATTATTCGACTTAAAAGATAATCTTTCATTCTGAGGTTGTCCTTACCTTTTCAGTATTAAAATATAATAATAGCCAGGCATGGTGGCACACACCTGTAATCCCAGCGACTCAGGAGATTGAGGCAGGAGGACTGCAAGTTAAAAGCCAGCCTCAGCAACTTAGGGAGGGCCTAAGCAACTTAGCAAGATGGGGTCTCAAAAAAATAAAACATGGATTTGGCTCAGTGGTTAAGCCCCTTTTCCCCTCCCGTGTGTGTGTGTGTGTGTGTGTGTGTGTGTGTGTGTGTATTAACCATTGCTTACTTTTTATTGTTCTTACTGGCCAAAAAGCCAGTGACCAAGTCAATCCCTGTATCTAAATGTTAATACAAAGAAACTCAGTCAACCACTAAAACCTAAATATTAGGATAAATAATATAGAATAAATAGCATGTATGTGTGCGTGTGTGGAGGAGCATAAAGGATTAAAAACTTGCAAAGTCAAAAGGAAGTACATATTTTACATTTAGCAATGAGGTAAAAACCAATTGACACTGATCCAGCAAAGAAAAAGCAGAATACAACTTTACAAATTTCAGTTTCTTATTCAGAAAAGATTGTAAGCACTGATGATTTTCATTTTTGGTGGGATAAAACAGGAAATAAAACAATGATAACTTTTACTTTTAAAATGAAAGTGAAGGGGCTCAGTGGTAGAGTGCTTGCCTAGCATGTATCAGGCACTGGGTTTGATTCTCAGCACCTCATCTAAATAAATAAAGGTCCCTTGACAACTAAAAAAATTTTATAACAAAATAAAAAATGAAAGTGAAGCTCATAATTCTCAACAATACTAGAAAAATAATTTAAAACAATATCATTACTTTACTAAATAATAAGGCATCATAGAGAAGATTGTTAGAAACAAAGATTCTGAAGTCAAACAGAGCCCAGCTGTGTATTAGCAATGTAAACCTAGGTATGCTACTTTACCGTTTCCATTTCCTTAAAGGTAGTTGTGTTAAATGAGTTAAAATATGCAAAGTGCTTAGAGCAGTGGCTGGCACTTAGTAAGTGCTTTAAAAGTACGTTACACATATAATTTAATAACGTGAAGCAACAAAGGCAAAGTAATGACTAGAATGAAGATGATAAATATTATGGGACTAAAAGTAGTGGCTATTATACTTTCATAAAGTTCTTACAAAGTACTTAGCAAGTGTAAGGCCCTGCGTTCAATCCCAGCACCATTAAAAAAAAAGGAACCATTTTTATATACATAAAATATATAAGGATCTGTGTGACCTTATACTTTTTATTTTATATTATTAAAATTAGAAAAAAAATCTGAATCCAGTTACAATACCCTCAATGACTGTTTACATTATATGCTTCCAAAGCTCAGAAATACACTATCCCAATTGGGTACACTACTGCATTTGAGAGAAAGCAGAAATTACTTCTACCAATAAAAGAAATTTTCATATCAGCAATAACTCAGACACATGATTCCTTGCCTATACACTGACCAAACTTAGTTATTCATATCTGACCAAGTTTTCAGACAGCACACCAAGCTTCTATAGAGAAGAAGCAAACACCTGAGCACACAGAATAGGCATTAGCACTCCTTCAATTCCTCCCCTGGTATCCGGACTTGGCTTACTCTGCACAAGGGATTTTCTTAAGCAAGTTTTCTTAGTTTACCCTGTCATCTGACCCTTCTTCCAAGCCATGTCTACACCCAGGGTGGATTATTTACTTAAATACCACATCACTATATTTCTTAGACATCCTTAGTATTCAAGAATAGTTGTCTCCCCCAGCATTACCTTAGAAATGTAGAATATTAAGCTGCATCAACGATCTACTAAATTAGAATCTGCATTTTTAACAAGAGCTCCAAGTGATTCCTATGAACATTCAGGTTTGAATACTGTTCTGACACTGCTGCAGATCGTTGTGATAATTAAGTGTTCGACTACATGTGAATTCAGAAATTTGGTATGAAAAATCACCAATACATCTGAAAAGTCAAAAAACAAATAACCAATCTGAATTGGTTATAAATTTGACACTGACAAAGGTGTTCAGTGATTTTTCAGCAACGCTACGTTTAATGACTCCTGCTTTTATTTTGTGCAATAGCCCAACACTAATAATGTACAGTTTGGAGGGGTGGGGGGACCACATTTTGATGTAGGAAGACTACAAAGTGATAGAAATTTCAGAGCACTCATAAGTTACAATTTCGGGATTTACTACAATTCAGAGTTGATAAATACAACTGTCCAGAAAGTCATTCTACAAGGAAGATAACATCTGAAAGATGCAAACTTGGAACAGTTCATATTCCCGGAACTACAACTATTTAGTAACTGGTACTAACCGTAACCTTAGGTCACGTGTAAGAAAAGAATCTTGTTTGGGAAGGCTGTTGCCAGAAGGGAAAAAAAAAAAAATCAACTTTCACCCTCCGCAAAGTTTTTCCACATGTCCCAATGGATAGGCCTCAAACTTGCACGTTCTTACAGGTGAATAAGCTGAGGTCGTATTACAACAAACCAAGGAAAAGTTAAGGCAAGGTTTCTCTATTCTAAAAGCTGCATTTTAGAAGGCTGAAGGACTCCGGGCCCACTTCGCTTCCGGCCTGCGAAGGAAGCGTGCCGCCCAGGGCTGAAATGAACAAGGAAAATGACCAAGTAGGAAGTGAAGCCCTACTGCAGCCACCAAGCTCTGCCCTCTAGCAGGCTGGCCTTCCAGACTAGCCCCCGACCTCCCGCGGGAGGGAAGGCAGGCAGGAGGCAGCACCCCGCCCGCCCCGGAGCCCTGAGAGCCCCCGCCCGCCCCCCAGCTGCCTGCGGGAGGCGCACAGACGCGGGGCGGGCGGCAGCCGCCTGGGGCCTTCCCGAGACGGCAGCGGCGCGAGGGGAGGAAGGACCAGTCCTGAGAAGCCGGGGCGGGAGCGACTGCATGTGAGGGGCTGCACTGGAGAAGGCGGAGGGCTTGGGCTTTTTTACGATTATCATCATCATCATTATTTTGTTTTACCTGTGGCGCAGATGGGTTCCCCAGCTCCTATTCCCTGAATCCTCCTCCTCCCCTCCTCTTTCTCTCTGTCTCTTTCTCTCTCTCTCTCTCCCTTAGTCTGCCGGGAGCTCGCGGAACCTGCCGGGCCCGGCCCGACCTGAAAGAGAACAGGGCGGGAGGGGGTGGCGGCGGTGACCAACGGCCACGTGACCACGCTCTCGCGCCGTAACGGCGGCCGTCTCCTGTAGCGCGCTCTCCCCGCGCTCCACCTCTAATAACCCCGCGGCCCGCGCGCCCGGAACGCTCGTGCGCAGGCGCCTGCGCGGGCACCGGACGCGCTCGCTCTCGGGGCCAGGTGTCAGGGGCCCAAGAGGCCGGAGTAGGTGGGGAGTGAGCCTGGGGCCGGCCCTCCTCCCATCGGCCGGCTGCTAGGGCGCATGCGCGCGGCGCTTCCGCGCCCGCCTTCCAGCTGCTGGAGGTTGAGTCAGCAACTGTGTCTTCTTTCCAAGTTTGCACCCACCAGAACCTTCATAGGTTGGGACTGAGGAAGAGAGAAGTCAGCCCGTGGGACCCCTAAGACGTTGGCGCTCCTGCCGAAAAATTTACATCTTCTTGTCCTATGTAAAGGACCTTCCCATTTGACGTTTTTCTGTAGCTGAGTAGTCCTCTGACCCAGGTCGTCTGTCATTCTGAAATTTATCCAAAGCTGCCGGACTCACTAGCACTCTGTGGAAACCTACTTTGTTATAAAACCCATAGAAGTATAAATGTCATAAAAGTTATTTTTTACAAGCCCACAGTGCTAAACTCAGGTTTTATCTTTTCCTCACAACCTAGAACTGAATCTTCAGCCCAGTAGTATCTCCCTGAAGGAATGATGACAGGTCACCTGAAAACAATCAATCTCTAAACCCTTGCCTTGTTGCCCTCGACCTCTGGTTAATCGTGATTTAAGATTCCCTTCAGCTGGAGCACGTGGGACCCTGGTGTTTATTTCCCCAATATGAAAAGCCTTTGAGTGGTAATGCTAATTAGAGTGGTAAATGCTTCACCTAGTAAAAAAGATTTATGATCTTTTATTAGGCTATCTTTACAAAGAGCTCCAAAGGAAATTGATTCTGTTAGTTCCCGAAAAAGGAAACTAAGGCAGAGAAAGTTCAGATTTCCAAAAGTTAGCTACCTTGAGAGGAAGATGCCTGTGTGGGAGACCTTCCTTCATACACAAAGGCTCCACTTCACATAGGGATTTCCTCTTTTTCTGTCACCTTTCTTTCCGTTACAAAAACTAAGCAGGTTAAGTTAGAGCCTCTGGCTGGATTTAATCAGAGCTAATAAATAAAATGTATAAACTTCCTAATTGGATGTTCTGGCTAGACTAGTCATTGTTATCATTAGACTGGTGGATACTTACCTGATGATGTTCAAGAAAAGAGACTAGCAACAAAACCCTAGGAAATGTTGGGATGTATGCTTAGGGAAAAACAGGCACAGACAGCCCCAGTTTATTTTTTTTTTTTTTTGATGGTGCAAAATCTACTTGCATTCTGTAGAAACTAGTTTGAATTTCAGTCTTCACCAGACTAATGGTAAGTGATATGATTATCTTGGTACTGGGCAGCAACAGCCAGCTGTAGTTCTGTCAACCATATGATCATGAAGGTAAACAACCAATGTTCTATAGTGTACCTAGTGGACTTTCTTCTCTGGCCTCCAAAACTTTTCTCACCCCAGATCCTCATCACCTCTTTCCTGAACTACTAAGGATTGAGCCAGTTCTAGGTCACAAGGAAAAGTCAGTCACTCAAGCACCCAGGTTACCTTATCAGTTTATTAGGCAAAAAGTGAGATGTGGGGAACCAGCCCAGTCATCCCCCATTACCTCTATCCTGGTGCTTCTCAGACTGGGAAGCCCAGTTAGACCTCATAGAGTGCAACTAAAGTGACCCTTTGACCACAACAATAGCTCTAGACACCTATCTTCTCTCTGGCTTCCTACTTCTTATTCCCCAAGAAACAAACTGAAGGGTCTATTAGATCCCAGTTGATACAGAGCACCCCATGAGGCAGAGGGTGGCCAGCAATCTAATCTTGGAAAAAGACACTAAAGCAATACAGCTGATAATTAGTAACCCTATAAAATATAAATATTGTATAAAATTCATCTCAAGTTATGCTACTTATAATACAGTTCAGGTACTTAAGGTAGAAGAATTAAATTTGAAGCAACATCAGCATTCTTAGAAAAATGAAAATTGTTGCACTTGTTTTTACAGCTACTTGTGTGCTCATTGATTCTCAGCTTCAACATCTAAGTGTATTCTTTGTCTTGGGGCATGGCACAAAGTGAAACACAAAAAAATGAAATGTTCTCTAGGAAAGGTGAAAGCTGAGGGGACAGCCCTTGACAAGACTGGCTTTCCTCTAGAACTCTACCTAAGTGAACACAGCCTGCCTCACCCAGGCTAGGCCACCATCCATATCCCTTCTCCCAGCTCTTTTCTCCCCTATGCCACTGGATTTGCTCAGACAATTTAGCCATCTTCAGATCCTGGAATTACCACAGTTGCCTGGACTAACATAATAATCAGATGTACATCCTGCAGTATGGCATTGCCAGTGTGAAGCGAGAGGGTTGTGGTAAGAATGGGTTATGTGTGGGACTGGAATCAAGGATCATCTCCTTTGCTATCCGTTATGGCACCCATGGAAGTAGCCCACTCAGATCTCCCGGAGTCATCCATTAAAATGCAGCTAATCCCAGGTAGAGAGAACAAACTAAAGCCTTTCACCATTAAGAAAATAAGATTGTTTAAAACTTATTTTAACTATAAATTTGATTAAGATTATAATAAAGATTGTGATTATGATAATAAAATTACTACATTTTTAGGGTATTCCCTATTCTGTGTTCTTGTAGAAGATGCTTTTGGAAACTTTTTTTTCCAGTTTGTAATAAAAACTATTAACCATCATCCTTAATTACCTCTTCTTTCTCCCTACTCCTAATCTTCCATGAAGGACTTGAAACAAACCAGGCCAATCAACTTCTCTTTCTGAAAAAGTTGAGAAATGGGATTAAAAGGCAACTAGTCAATCTTTGTATGTTGTTGGAACTGTAAAACCCAAGAGAGTAGACCACATTATCAGCAAGGTCTAACCAAGAGAAAACATTTATTTATTATACAGGGAATGAGTTTCACAGGTGATGGACCCAAAGAAGCAATGGGGGTTTTTAGAGATTAGTAACAGCAGGAGGGAACCATATCACCCCTTTGCTGACAAGATACAAGAAGATACCACGTTACTGGTGGTCCTGGAATGGGGTCATCCAAGGCAATAAATACAGAGTCTGGTTTTATGCAGAGAAAACTGTTTAAGGTAGTTTTCCTCAGAAGCTAACTTTTAGCACAGCAAGCACTTGTAAAGTTTACCCACCCTTCACCACCAATCTTAAGGAATAGAAGAAAGTCAGTTTCCTAAATAAGAGTCACAGTTATCTGGCAAATGGAGAAGAGGTGTTTGGCAGGAAAAACAATATATGTTTGCTATGTTCCTTCTGCTAGATACCCAGAGCATGTATATACCTTTCTTCTAATATATAATTTCAAAACAATCTCACCTAATATAAAGTAACTATTTACTAATCCTGTAATTAAAGAATGACTATTAATAATACTCAATCATTCCAACATTAATCATTAAGTTTTTGGCTTTAAAGTCATTTTAACTCTCATACTAGTCATGGAAAATAAAGTGATATTATTTAGAAAGTCTACCAAAAATTACACTAAAACCAGAAATTGATTTGTATGTAGTGTCTGCATACCTATGTGTGATAGACTGCTGGCTTCTCCTCCCTTCCAAATCTATTTTTCTCTTCTTCCATTGGAATTGAGTTTTAGCTGGGCACACGGCCATCCATCTGGAGGCTACATTTTCCATTTCCCCTCATGGCTGGGTGTGGCCACGCAACTCCATTTTCATCCATGGAGCATAAGAGAAAGCAACGTGTATGTTTTCAGCATTGCTTGCTTAAAAGAAAATTGCTCACCCTATGCTACCTCTCCTTCTCCATTCCTGCCCCCTGAAATAGACATGGTGGTGACCCAGCTCCCAATGTGCACAGCCTGACAGAGCAACCAGATGGAAAGAAACTGGATTTCTGGATTGCTCTGTGGAAAACTGCCTACCGGAACTAGACTGCTCCATTACACCTTTAATTAGAGAGGAATAACTTATGACTTATTTAAGCCACTAAAATTTTAAACTTTACCCTACTTAACACAATATATGAGGCATTGTATTCTGTTAACTAATATGTGGAAATATCATGAGAAACTAGATCAGTTTTTGAAACATAAATCAATTTGTCCTTAAAAGAAATGATGTCAACATTTTAGATACCTGAGGAATGCCAAATGCCTTGATACTACCAGCTCCTTTTTTCATGCCATCATGCTTTTAATTATCACCAGGGAAACATGCTCAGTTGCTCTTGAAGACATTAAAAGGCAGGATAAATGAACAGACTCAGTAGTAGAATTGCCCAAGTTCAATCCTAGCTGTCTTTATTTGCTTATGATAAAACCTGAACTAAGGCACTTACATTACTTATCCTTTGTGGTTTCAGATTTGTCTGTGAGATGGGGGTAATAATAGTCCCTAAGGTGTTAGGTTGTTGTAAGCATTATATGAGACAGTCTCCTATAACACATTTAACATATGGTAACCATTCAATTAAAAAATAGATATTATTATCATCTTGGAGTCTTGATCAGAAAAGAAAATCTGCATGAAGAGCAAATTATTCTTCATATAACAATAATGATTGAAAAATCAATGTTTAGACACTTGAAATAGCAAATTCTGGACTTGACTTTGAACATCAAAAAAACAAAGATATTTTTGCTGTATTGCCCAAACATTTATTATGATATACCCACTAATATGCCTAAATGGTAGTAAAAGGAATGTCTTCACTTATGTTCCAAAAGTACCATATCTCAAAGCTTTACCCAAGAAGGAGAAAGAACTCTTAGGAGGGACATTATCAGCATTGGTTTTCAACAGTTTTATGGAAGGACATAGGACTCATGATCACAATTAAGTATGTAAAATCATTTCCTTGAAATTTTTGTTCTCTATGATTGCAATTATTTCCTACTGAAATATTTTCCTTCATCATCTGTATAGATGGTTCCTTAATAAACAATTTCAATGTTGATTTTATAGTGTCTTTATACCATATGAGACCCCTAAGTCTTTTTCAGGTACAGGATTAAAATATGCTAAGAAAAGCATATGTAAGCAAAGTGGATTATATCATTTAGTTCATATCTCTATTAAAGTGTTCATCTCATTGTGTTTTGAGCAGCTACTTTAATGTCTAACATCCTATAGACCATGAGCTCTTCAAGGGCAAGCAATGTGTCTTATTTACCTCTGAATACTTAGTGTTTTAAGAAGTGCTTTGCACTGGTAGGTAGTCAATAAATGTTTGGAATAAATAAAATAAATAAGTATCACTGTGTGGAAATCATCAACTCAATTGTTGAACAGTGTGTGATTTATCTATTGCAATGTAACAAATCACCACACATTTACCTGCTTAAAACAACAACATACAATTATAATTCACAGTTTCTGCAGGTCAAAAGTCTGCACGAGACTTAACAAGGTTCGTTGCCTGGGATCTCTCCTCGTGTTTGCAATCAAGCTGTCATCTGAGGTTAGAGCCTAGCTCAGGTCTTGATTGGGGAATGATTTGTTTCCAGGCTCACATGGTTGAGAGCAGAAGTTCTTCTAGTTACAGAACTGAGGGCCTCAGTTTCTTACAGTCTATTGGCTGGAAGCTGCCCACAGTTTCTTACCACCTGAGCCTCACCACACAGAAGCTTGCTTCATCAAAGCAGAGTGAGAAAGAGAGATTTGTAGAAAGACAGACAATATATATTACATAATGTAATTATGGAAGTGACATCCCAATCACCATTACAATATATAGGTAAGTCACTGGTCCCTTCCACCTTAAAAGGAGATTATTACATAGGGCATATGTACCAAGAGGCAGGGATAAATGGGGGCTGTCTTACAGCCTTTCTGCCACAGATATGAGTATTTATAAATAAGATATGAATGCATAGTCCACTAGGATGAAGAAACTTGATTAGATTCACATGCTGATTCAAGAGAATAACTATATGCTTATTCAAATGTGTAATGCTTCAAAACATAAGAGGAAGAGGGCATCAATAGAGTCCTTTCAATTTGAGTGGATGTTACAACTCGTTAACAGAAATAGTTGAACCCCCTAAACCACCAGCCAGTTTTGTTAAGCTGAATGCCCATCTAGAAATCCTTTTAAGAGGTGACTGAAATATGAACATCAAAGGTATGCAACATCTGTCTGATACCCTGGAAAATTTACAGCAAAAATGTCTCAATTGGTCCTTGGCATGTTCTGGTTGATTCCATCCATTGGAATACTCAGCCAAAAACACTAAGCATGCACAAAAGAAGACAAATGCATAAAAACTAACAATGGGAAAGATATTAATTAGCTATTGTTGCAACAATGCTGCATAACAAAAAACCCAATATACCAATGACTTGCAAAAACAAACATTTATTTTTCTCATTCAGAAATTATAGGTTGGCTGTAGTTCATACGGTCTTGCTTAGGCCTGGCTGGGCCAAATTAAGCTAGGCTGGACTCCAGACTTTGGGTTGGGTTCAGTTTTGTTCCACATGTATTCTTTATTTTGGGACCAGCAGCTGCACATGGCACATTTGTGATCTGCTCATAGCAGATGACAGAAGTACAGATGACCAAGTAGAAACATTTGGTCTCCTAAGGCTTTGGCTCAAAATTGGCACTCTGTCACTTTTGCCCACATTCTGTTGGCTTAAGCAAGTCACTCCACCAATATCAATATGATGTGGAAATATATTCTTCTGAATTTAGTGGGAGGCAATGAGAAGTCCCATGACAGAGGACATTGTTAATAATTCCAATATATGAAGGGACTGCCGAAAGGGAATAATAAGCAAAGATAGCAAGCAGAGATAACCAACCATAGACGCTGGTCAAGATGCTGATCAAGGAACTCCTTGATTGCTGCTTTAAAAGAATAAGCCACAACACCATGAAACTCAAAACACAGGCCATGCATTGGTGCAGCATTGTGCTACTTTGATATGCAATCTTCTATAAAATATAAAATCTACTTTATAGTAATATAATAAAGGTAAAAATTTTACAAGCACAGGGGCCTTAAAAATTATGATTCCCACAGCAAATATAACATAGGCTTTTGCACCCATGTACTATAAAGACAGAAGAAGTCCTAACTATAAACAGTAATGGGAAATCATGCATATTCAGAGATGAAGGTGGCGAAAGAGTTATGAGCTCAGTTAGAAAAATTACTTGGGGAATTTTATCTTATGGACAAAGCCTCAAGTAATATACAGCATAATACAGTGAACGTTTTAATAGGTGCCTGGGTAAAGTAATTTTCTTCTATTTAAAAAGGCTGCAATGTTGTAATCCAAATAAAAAGAAACACATTTACTTATTTCCTTAGATTTATTATGGACAATACTGATATTTTATTCTCGTGTTTTTGTTTTAGATTTCAATAGTTTTCTTTAATTTATGACTCTTTGTTGGAACCCATTTCCTTATAAATGAGTCGGCCTGAGGACATGGCAAACTGACATTTTTTTCTCTGTTTACTTTTTAATTCATCAAATCCTCCAATGATCATCTGTTTTCAATTATTTAATAATTGTTTACCTGTACAGTTGAAATGGATTTATATGAAGTTACTTACAGCTTGCCTCTCAATTCAGTTATTTGTAGGGCATTAAATAGTACATGATAATTAATTAATTAATTAATTAATTGAATTTAACATTTAATTTGCACATTGAAACACCAGAAGTTGAAACACTATTCTATCAAAAATACTTAGAGAACATAATGCTATTCCTTCAAATATAATGCTATTCCTTCCAAATTCTGTAGTGTCATAATAAGTGTCACATATGTAGCCAACTCCCCCTGATATCAAATTATCAATTCATTTATGTATGCCTTAAGACATGAACAGATGCATTCCTGAAAAACTGGAGTAGAGCTAAATTCCATATATCAAACTATTCTCTAATTTAACTTTCATATCTTGTATTAAAATATTGAAGGTAAAGTCCTATGGCAAAAGCTTTTAAAAGCATGTCTACAATTTGGGGTCACAACCGGGCAGTCTAGAGATGTCTGAGAGGCTGTCTATGACTTCCTATTAAAATGCACACAAGGATACAGAAAAGGAAAAAACTGGCATATGGAACTGTGAACCTAAGTGAAGAAAGACAAGTTACTAAAGGTGGAATTTTAACTAACTGCTGCTGCAACCAGAAAGGCCAATCAAGCAGGTTCCAGCAAGGGAATATGGGGGATTAGAAAAATAAAGACTCACAGATGCAGATTTGAAAGATAAAATAGCTGGGATCAGGTGGAGTGCTGCTCTCTGATGGAGAAGCAGATCTATCTAAAGAGCTACACCAGAAATCTTTATTTATATATGTCTCATTATCAGGTTAAATTCTATACAAGCCTTATTCTTTGTACTCAGAAAGTTATAGGGCTAGAAACATTTATGTAGCTTTTCCACAGTTGTAGGAGCTTTGTGTAGCTCTCAAGAAAGTTGATTGTTTAAAGTTACTGTTAAGCAGGCAGCTTCAGAAGTAGTGGAGCTGGTGTAACATTGTGGCTGTCTAGCAGGAGAGCTCCTCTATTCCCAGAAACTATGTGCCTGAAATCAAGGTCAAAGCTGATAAGATTCTTGTGCAGGGCCTTCTCATGCAGACCATTGCCACAGCAGCTAGGCATCCTGCACAGGAACATTCCTAGGCACTAGGCTTGCCACAGCCATGAGTGAGCAAGACCCCAATTGCAGACACCACTCTTCCATTCTCTGTCACTGCTCTCCACAAACTGCCTTATTGATGATGGACTGAAAACATACTTAAGCTACCTTCCATGAGTTTCTCCCACTGAAACAATGCAAGACAGATGATATAAAAATCCAAGAAAAGGGCTGGGGTTGTAGCTTAGTGGTAGAGCACTTGCCTAACACATGTGAGACACTGGGTTCAATCCTCAGCATTACATAAAAATCAATAAATGAAATAAAGGGACTGTATCCATATACAACAAAGAAAAATATTTTTTAAAAAAATCCAACCGGGCGCGGTGGCACATGCCTGTAATCCCAGCAGCTCAGGAGGCTGAGACAAGAGGATCACAAGTTCAAAGACAGCCTCAGCAACAATGAGGCACTAAGAAACTCAGTGAGACTCTGTCTCTAAACAAAATACAAAATGGGACAGAGGCTGTGGCTCAATGATTGAGTGCCCCTGAGTTCAATCCCTGGTACCTGCCCCCCTCAAAAAAAATTCAAGAAAATTTTGCTATATCCTCATTGTCTATCTTGAACTTCAGTGTGCAGGTACTTTTCAAATAATAAACACAGCAACTGACCCAACAGGGGCTAAAGTTCTTTCACTCACTTTGTCTTTCCTCCCTCTAATCTCATTAATATCTATCTCTTGATACATTCAGAAGCACATCAGAAAGAGTGGTAAGTCAACAGAGATGAGTTAAATTTTAGGAATCTTAGTTACCTAAGTGCTAAAATGGGAGATGGGAAGGGAATGAGGAAGACTAACTGCTAGATGAATAGATTTTGTTCAAAGAATTACAAACTGCTTAGAGAAATCAATGTTGATAGCAAGAGGAAAATGCAACATTAGACCAGAAGAAACAGCTATATGTCTATATGTATTCAGCTGTATATCTGTATAGATATACATATACATGTATAAATATCAGATATATACTGGAATTGAATCCCCAGCTTCCTGTATGCCAAGCACACTATCTACCACTATACCCCCAAATCCCAATAGATATCTATTATTATTATAGGGCAACATTTCTGGATGGGGGCACTGTTAAGCTTTGAAGGAAAAATAGTCTTCTTTCTTGTGTGAGACAGTTAGCTTCACTTGCCCTTGGGCATCTAATTCAGGTAGTACCCTTGTGTTCCAGTTATTAATGTAGGTAACAAAGAACCCTGGCATAGAAGAACGATCATTTTGCTTTGCTCATAAATTTTATGGATCAGGAATTGGACAGCACACGTTAAAGATAATTTGTCCCTTCTTGCCTCCTTCTGGGACTCAGCTGGAAAAACATAAAGGCTGGGGGTAATCCATTTCTGGAGGCTAGAATCATCTAAATGCTCCTTCAGTCACATATTTGCAGTTTGGCAAGGAGAACTCAAAGACTGGAACTGTCCATCAGTGCATCTACATGGGTCCTCAGCATGTGACTTTGCTCTATCACAGCATGGCAGCTACAGAGCTCTGAGTACAAGAGTTCCAGGCAACAAGGTAAAAGCTTCATGACCTTTTCTGACCCTATCTGAAAATTATGCAGCATCACTCTAGCCTAAAGGTGGATCTAAGCATGCTTAGACTTGAGGTTAGTGGCAAATCTATTTTTCAATGGGAAGACTATCAAGGGCAGTATTGGTCCGTGTTTAGAAAATTATAACTGCCATAACCTGTCACTGGGACAATTTGTATTCAATTTCTATGCCATAAATTTACCACAAATTTGACCACTTAGACAAGTAGTAAAGTAGGTCAAAAACTGGGCACATATTTTTCTAGATTAAAATCCAGGTGTTGGCATCTGCTTTCCTTGTTGAGGCACTAGGGCATAATCTGCCTCCTGCTCATTGGGATTTTGGGCAGAACCCAAGTCCTTGCAGTTGTAGAACCAAGGTCTTCATTTTCTTGCTAGTTGTCAGCTAAAGGCTGCTACCAGATTTTAAAGGCCAAGCACATTTATTGGCTTGTGGTCATCTTCCTCATTCCTCAAAGCCAACAACAGCAGTTTGAGTCACTCTCCTATGAAATCTCTCTGATCCTTCTTTTGTGATCATGTCTTTCTTTGACCACAGCAAAGTAACATAATCACAAACTAACATAATCACAAGTTGCAAGAATTAGTATGGTCATCTCTGCAGGGGCAGGAAGAACATTGTTCAGCTTGCCTGTGTATTATACAACCTATTCTCTCTACCCACATTTTAAAATTCTTCTGGTAACAATTCTATCCCTGGTTGATATGCACTGTATCAGAGATTTTGTATATTGACTTAGGATTTGGGTTTAGATCTGAGAATAGTCAATGACACTTAATTCACCCTGTCTGTTGGCAAACTCTGGCTCAAACAATAAGTTCTCCAAATTCCAAAAGGAAAACAGAAAAAAAATTCAGCTTGGGGGTGTATGAAACAATACTGTAGCATATGGAAAAAGAAATACTACATTTTTATATTCAAAGAAAGATCATGGCTCTGGAAAAAAAATGTCGCTAAGAAACACATTAAAGTTTTATAATATGTCTGCTTGAAATCATGAAATTATGCCCAAGGACATGGCTTCTTTGTGAACAGAACAGATATGATAAGACTGACATAAAGATAACTATGAAAAGAAACTGATTGAAATGAGCAAAAGTAGTAGGAAAACCCAAAATATATGAAAGTCAAGTTGAAATCTGCATAGAAAGGAATAAAGAGTGGAATTTGGTACAGCAAAAATAATAGGCCAGTAATGTAGATGACACAATTGAGAAACTATCCTAAAATGTATTATGAAGAATTAAGAAATTTTTTGGTTGCACGTATCAGGAACTCTATTTATTCTGGTCAATGAATCCTTCTTTGATCTAAGACTATTCAAGTGTGGTCTTCCACTTACATCCAAGAGTGTTGATAATTTGAATACCATAATTATTAAGGATTATTTAGTAAATATGATGTCAGAATTTGTGCTCCAGAAGCAGAAATGGTACCTTTTCAAGTGACTATGGAATAATGTTACATTTAACTAATTTTTCTTTTTATAAGAGGCAGAATAAATTTACTGACTCTGATCATTGCCATTTGATCCTTCTATATATGTTTATGCATTTTTGTGTAAATATATTATACTTTACTGTAAAAAACTCACCCTCCCCCTTAAAAGAGAAAAAGAAAATACTCAACCCTAGAAGCTGGGGTAGGATAGAAATAAGGAATTAATTAAGATAAAAACAAAGATTAATTAATAAAAGGATTGAGAAATTCATAAGATATTTCTTTGAAAAGAGCTAGAATATAAAGAAATGTTAGTGTTGATAGGATCAAATCAGATGGAAATGTTTTATGTAAAAAACTACTATGGTGCATGCCTGTAATCCCAGTGGTTTGGGAGGCTGAGGAATAGTGAGGCACTAAGCAACTCAGTGAGACCCTATCTCTAAATAAAATACAAAATAGGGCTGGGGATGTGGCTCAAGGGTCGAGTGCCCCGAGTTCAATCCCTGGTACCAAATAAATAATAAATAAATAAACTATCCAATTTTATAAAACAAACATAACTTTGATACCAAACCTATATCAATACACAATTTTACTTATGTCATAATATAAAAATCATATATAATATGCTAATAAATTATATTAAAGCTATATTAAAACAATTACCTGCCATGATTTAGTTGTATTTAGCCTCATAATGCAAAAGTGCTATAATATTAGAAAATTGTATATTTATATATGCATGTGTATATATGTATGATGTTATTAGGAGAAACCAAAAGAATTCATTATAACATTAGTAGAGGCAGAAAAATTTACTTAATAAAATAAAAATTTCATGGGGGTAAAAAAGATGGTGGAATGAGATGGATATCATTACCCTAAGTACATGTATGAAGACATGAATGGTGTGAATATACTTTATATACAACCAGAGATATGAAAAAATTGTGCTCTAGGGCTGGGGTTGTTACTCAGTGGCAGAGCGCTTGCCTAGCATGTGTGAGGCACTGGGTTCGATTCTCAACACCATGTATCAATAAATTAAAAAATAAATAAAGGTACACTGACAACTAAAAAATTTTTAAAAATTGTGCTCTATATGTGTAATATGAATTTTTTTATATTTATTTTTTAGTTGGACACAATATCTTTATTTATTTTTATGTGGTGCCGAGGATCGAACCCAGGGCCTCGCTTGTGCTAGGCGAGCGCTCTACCACTAAGCCACAACCCCAGCCCCTGTAATATGAATTATAATGCATTTTGCTGTCATATATAACAAATTAGAATAAATAATAAGTAAATAAATTAAATAAAATGAAAATTCACTCCTGATAGAAGCTCTGAGTGAATCATGAATAAAATTATATTTCCTTAATAATTAAATTAAACGATAGCCCAAATTATTCTAAGTAACAAATGCTATAATTCTGTTTCCCAAAACATAATTGAACATTTTTTCCTTTTGGAAAAATTATTTAAATTTAGCTATGGTCAGTGCAAAGTGAGAGTGAGGTAGGGAGATTAAATTAGGTTGTCATTTCACAGAGCACTATAATAACTTTTAGGTAGATTAAAAAATTAAAAGGAAAAAAGAAACATTAAAAGATTAGAATTAATTAATTAATTAATTCTGGGTAAGGGCACTTTAAGCATAAAAGCAGCTTAAGAAATCATAAAAGATTAATGGATTCAATTCCATTAAAATTGAAATTTAGATAACAGGACAGTTAAAAAAAATAAGGGCAAATGCAAATTCAGGACCATATTTCCAACAAAATAACAAAGGGTTTATCTACTTAGTCAACAAAGAGCTCTTACAAAGCAATAAAAGAAATACTGATATTCCAGTAGGAAAAATAAGAAATAGGAATGAAACAACTCACAGAAGAATTATAAAGAATCCTTAAACTTATGAAAATGTAAATTAAAGCAAAATATAAATACCCTTTTTTGTCTCACAAATAAGCAAAGATTAATCAAAGATAATACTCATTGCTGGTAAATATGTGCTAAAAGACACTATAAATTGGTTACAAATGATGTATATTAAGGAATTTATAAAAATTCACACTTTTGGACTCAGTAATTTTATTTCTAGTTATCTATCCAGAAGAAGTAATTGGCAACATAGATAAAGATTTTGTAGAAGGTTATTCATCAGAGGATTATAATAAACAAATAATTGGAAATAAATGTCAAATCATAGGGAAATGATTAATTAGATATTATATATCTATGAAATGGAATACTATGTGCGCATTACAAAGAATTATATAAATTATATACTGCATAAAATTTTAATATAATTTTATACAACATAGTAGGAAAATCTAGGAAACAACTACCAAAATCTTTACAGTGGATATGTCTGAATGATGGGTTAGAGACAGACAATTTCAACAACATTATTCTTTTCTGGTTTCCAATTTTTTTTTCTTTGTACTCAGGCCTGAAACCAGGGGCACTTAACCATTAAGCCACATCACCAGCCCTTTTTATTTTTTATTTTGAGACAGGGTGTTGCTAAGTTCCTTGGGATCTTGCTAAGTTATTGAGGCAGATTTTGAACTCATGATCCTCCTGCCTCAGCCTCCAGAGCAGCTGGGATTACAGGTGAGTGCTACCACACCCAGCTAGTTTCCAATTTTTCTACAGTGAACATATATTATTTTTATAATCAGAAAAAAGTGATTTTTTTATTGGTCTGTAAGAACAAACCATTCCACTTCTCGATTATTGTGCAGCAAGTTAAACTTTTCAGCTTGCATTTTCATCCTTGATAAGGGCTAATAAAAAGTGTCTTCTTTAATTTTAAGGTTACTAAATACTCCCAAGTTAAAATTTCTTCTGACTATTTTCTGGGGCAAACTTTTATTGTTGTTGTTGTTTCAGAAGAGCTTTTATTTAGTTTTTAAGAATTCCAGCTTTAAAAAGATTAAAACAGTGGCATTATTCACAACAGCCAAAAGATGTAACCAACTTAAGGGTCCATCTACAGATGAGTAAATAAAACAAAACAAAACATGATATAGAACATCCATATTAAAAAGGAAAGAAAAATTGGCAAATATAACATGGATGGATCTTGAGGACAAAATGCTAAATGAAATAAGTCAGTCACAAAAATACTACAGATTGCACTTGCATGAGGTCCCTGAGTAGTCAGATTCATAGAGAGAGAAGGTAGAAAGGTAATTGCCAGGGAAGGGTTGGGGGGGCCTGGCCAGGGAATCGAGGTCTGACAGGTCCAGTTCTGATTTTGACACTAGAGTTCTGGAGTTGGGTTGCACAGCATGAATGTACTTGACACTACTGAATTGTACATTTTATGTTATGTAGATTTTACCATGATTTTTTTAAAGAAAAGATTAAAACAGAGAGACAAAGAGGACAGAAAGCAAGAACAAAAGGTTGTATCTAGCACAGGCAAGGTGGTACATATTGCACCACTAGCAGAACCTTAGAACTGGGCCAGTGGGACCTTACCTTTGATTACTGCAAATCTTCATTTACTAAATTTGTTCCCTGCTTTATTAATTCCGTGAGATGAAAACACTGCATATCAAGTTGTCACCAACTAATGGATACTTGAATAACATGTACAAACCCACAAGGAAATATGCTTTCTTAAAGCCACATTCTTTTGGGGGCTCTGAATTTGGAGATCAGCACTGTGAAGAAGTGGTTCCTGAATGGCTGTGTGTGAGAGTGTGTGTGTGAGTGTGTGTGTGTGTGTGTAGGGGGGCATTTTTATTTTACTGAAAATTTCCATGTGTAGTGAGCATGTCCCTTTGCTATTAGCAGATTTCCAAAGGGACCCCTAACTTGAGAGCCACCATCAGGAGGAGCGTTCCATTTGTGATTGGCCTAGTAACTTCCACTGCAATTTATATATGGTGCCCACATATTTCAGATAGCTTTCTAAGAATATCTAAAAATGTTTTCTACCTCAGGATTTTATGGACATAGAAGATTAAGAGTGATTGATCCTTCACCACTGAAAGTTCATGATGTATATTTTCCTCCATCTTTACTGGTGCTTGAATACATAGAACAAACAGGAATTATCTGTTTTAATCCAATCCAATACAGATTCTTCTGGTTTCTGCTATTCTAGATCTATTGATACATATTTTTTTTCTGTGTGTATTCGAAACTATTCTTGTCTTGCTTGGATTTGTGCTAGAATGTAACCTTTTTTTTAAAAAAAAAAAAAAACAAGACTTTCATTTGTGACTATTTCCCTCATCTTTGATTAGGTGCTTGTTCAACAATTGCTTTAGAATGTTAGTTTTAATTTGTCTTAGCAGTGATCCACAGTTAAAAATATTCTTTATAGTATTACCTATTATAAAATTCTCTAACACAGATGTATATAAATAAAAATCTCACAAAATAATATCCTGATAGCATATGGTGCACTCTGATATATTCTATCCTATTCCTTTCTATTTGTTTTATTTATGAAAATAATTACTAGTCATGACCTTCTGAATCAGTGGTTTTCAAAATTACCTACACATTAAAATCACTTATAATGTTTTAAAAAATATAGATAACTGAGTCTATCCTTCAGCTCCTGTCCCTTCCCACCATCAAAGTCTCTGATTTAATTGGTTGGAAAAAAAAACACATGGGCATTGGGATGCTATAAAGCAACCCTAGAAATTCTAAGGTGCAGCCAGTGATGAGAACCACAGATTTAAATTGATTGCACAATCCCCTCTTAGGTGTCATCCCCCAATTTGAAACACTGTTTAAAAATGTTCTCTTTGATTATTGTTTGATGCTGTAGTGATTCTTAGAAGTTCATATTAGTTTTATTTTATTACTTTTAACAATAACTTTCTCTTTATTATGTATTCAAATGCACCCCACAAAAGACTGAGGCTTACACTTGGTTCTGTACTTTCAGACTTGGATAAGCTCACTTGAAATATGTTGACTAGACCTATGCTTCTCAAACTTTCATCTCAAATTTTTATATGGATGGGAATTACCTGCCATCCTTGTTATAAGGAAGATTCTGATCCAGGATGACTGGGATGGGGTTTGAGATCAGCATTTCTAATGAGTTCCCAAACAAAGCCAACGATGCTGGTCCATGAACCACACTTTGAGTAGCAAGGTACCAGACGAAGATGCTTCAGCTTTTCTTTCTGTTCAGCTCCTTCTCTATCCTCTAGTCAGCTGTTTTTGTGCTTTTTCTCTTTGTTATTTACCATCTTGCATAAACCCTGACAAGAGAAACAGTATTTTGCTTCCTTCCCATTGAAAAGATAAGCGACCTCCTGACTGGGGCTCTACATGACAAGGAATCCTCCTGTCCATCCCTAATGGGCAGTTCTGTGAACATTATAAACGTTAGGCATCATATTAGTAACATTCACTTTGCTATGGTAGTTTGAGTAGGTATCGCTGATTCAGTGTCTCATAATGGCAGGTAACACACACACATATACATGCATGTATGTGTATCTACTTGTAATAAATTTTCACATTGTAAGTATTCTTTTGTAATCATTTAAACTGGGGAATGTTTCTGTAATGTGATATTTGTGCTTGTAGTTGGAACTATTTTACATTAAAAGTGTTTAGTTACAAGCCTGACCTATTTACTAGTATATATACACTTTGAGGCTTAGGACTATCCTTGCATTATCTAAGAGCCTAGAAGGTACTCAGTAAATGTTTTTTGGATTGAATAATGGCCATAAGAATTATTAATAGCATGTTAATTCTCAGTAGTGCCACATCCAATCTCAGTGGCTTAAAATAGCATGCAGGGGTGGAGTAGAGCACTTGCCTAGCATGCAGAAGACCTTATATTTGATCCTCAGCATGTCAGGTCAGATGGTCACTGGCCGAGTGATGGGGGTGAATGTGCATGTTCAAGCCAGAGTTACTACAAAACTGATGTAGCAAAGAAGAGGTAAAGAATTTCAAGTCATCCGCAAATAGTGATAATTTAAGTTCTTCTTTTCCTACTTTTATGCCTTTAATTTCTTTCGTCTGTCTAATTGCTCTGGCCAGTGTTTCGAGAACTATATTGAATAGAAGTGGTGATAGGGGGCATCCCTGTCTTGTTCCATATTTTAGAGGGAATGCCTTCAATTTTTCTCCATTCAGAATGATGCTAGCCTGAGGCTTAGCATAGATAGCTTTTACAATGTCGAGGTAAGTTCCTGTTATCCCTAGTTTTTCTAATGTTTTGAACATAAAGGGATGCTGTACTTTGTCAAATGCTTTTTCTGCGTCTATCGAGATGATCATATGGTTCTTATCTTTAAGTCTATTGATGTGGTGAATAACATTTATTGATTTCCGTATATTGAACCATCCTTGCATCCCAGGGATGAATCCTACTTGATCATGGTGCACAATTTTTTTGATGTGCCTTTGTATCCGGTCTACAAAAAAACTACTAGAACTAATAAATGAATTCAGCAAAGTGGCAGGATATAAAATCAACACGCATAAATCAAAGGCATTTCTGTATATCAGCGACAAAACTTCTGAAACAGAAATGAGGAAAAACACTCCATTCACAATATCCTCAAAAAAAATAAAATACTTGGGAATCAACCTAACAAAAGAGGTGAAAGACCTATACAATGAAAACTACAGAACCCTAAAGAGAGAAATAGAAGAGGATCTTAGAAGATGGAAAAAATATACCTTGTTCATGGATAGGCATAACTAACATCATCAAAATGGCGATATTACCAAAAGTTCTCTATAGGTTTAATGCAATGCCAATCAAAATCCCAATGGCATTTCTTGTAGAAATAGATAAAGCAATCATGAAATTCATATGGAAAAATAAAAGACCCAGAATAGCAAAAACAATTCTAAGCAGGAAGTGTGAATCAGGTGGTATAGTGATACCAGATTTCAAACTATATTACAGAGCAATAGTAATAAAAACAGCATGGTACTGGTACCAGAACAGGCGGGTGGACCAATGGTACAGAATAGAGGACACAGAGACTAATCCACAAAGCTACAACTATCTTATATTTGATAAAGGAGCTAAAAACATGCAATGGAGAAAGGATAGCATCTTCAACAAATGGTGTTGGGAAAACTGGAAATCCATATGCAACAAAATGAAACTGAATCCCCTCCTCTTGCCATGCACAAAAGTCAACAAAAAATGGATCAAGGAGCTAGATATCAAATCAGAGACTCTCCGTCTGATAGAAGAAAAAGTAGGCTCCGATCTACATATTGTGGGGTCGGGCTCAAAATTCCTTAATAGGACACCCATAGCACAAGAGTTAATAACAAGAATCAACAAATGGGACTTTCTTAAACTGAAAAGTTTTTTCTCAGCAAGAGAAACAATAAGAGAGGTAAATAGGGAGCCTACATCCTGGGAACAAATTTTTACTCCTCACACTTCAGATAGAGCCCTAATATCCAGAGTATACAAAGAACTCAAAAAATTAGGCAATAAGAAAACAAATAACCCAATCAAAAAATGGGCCAAGGACATGAACAAACACTTCACAGAGGAGGACATACAATCAATCAACAAGTACATGAAAAAATGCTCACCATCTCTAGCAGTCAAGGAAATGCAAATCAAAACCACCCTAAGATACCACCTCACCCCAGTAAGATTGGCAGCCATGATGAAGTCAAACAACAATGAGTGCTGGCGAGGATGTGGGGAAAAGGGTACTCTTGTACACTGCTGGTGGGACTGCAAACAGGTGCGGCCAATTTGGAAAGCAGTATGGAGATTCCTGGGAAAGCTGGGAATGGAACCACCATTTGACCCAGCTATTGCCCTTCTCGGACTGTTTCCTGAAGACCTTAAAAGAGCACACTACAGGGATACTGCCACATTGATGTTCATAGCAGCACAATTCACAATTGCTAGACTGTGGAATCAACCCAGATGCCCTTCAATAGATGAATGGATAAAAAAATGTGGCATTTATACACCATGGAGTATTATGCAGCACTAAAAAATGACAAAATCATAGAATTTGCAGGGAAATGGATGGTACTAGAGCAGATTATGCTTAGTGAAGCTAGCCAATCCCTAAAAAACAAATACCAAATGTCTTCTTTGATATAATGAGAGCAACTAAGAACAGAACAGGGAGGAAGAGCAGGAAGAAAAGATTAACATTAAACAGAGTTATGAGGTGGGAGGGAAAGGGAGAAAAAAAGGGAAATCACATGGAAATGGAGGGAGCCCCTCATTGTTATACAAAATTACATATAAGAGGTTATGGGGGGAATGGGATAACAAACATGGAGGGAAATGAATTACAGTAGATGGGGTAGAGAGAAAAGATGGGAGGGGAGGGGAAGGGGGATAGTAGAGGTTAGGAAAGGTAGCAGAATACAACAGTCACTAATATGGCAGTATGTAAAAATGTGATGTGTAACCGATGTCATTCTGCAATCTGTATTTGGGGTAAAAATGGGAGTTCATAACCCACTTGATTCTAATGTATAAAATATGATATGTCAAGAGCTTTGTAATGTTGTGAACAACCAATAAAAAAAATAAAAAATAAAAAAAAGAATTTCAAGTCATTTTTTTTTGCAACCAATCTACCAAAGTGATTTTTCTTTCAGCCCCATCTTTATGATATCATTCTCCAAGTCTAAAATTCCTACAATATGTGGAAACAGCATAATGTACTAAAGTCCCTCATGATTTTAATTTTGAAATCACTAGTTAGTTCTTTCATAATAGAGGCTTGATCTGAAGTGATTTAGTCAAAGACATGAAGATCCGGATTTTTACTGGAGTGCAGCCTGGGTTTCATTACAGTCCATTCTCACGTCAGGTGTATCAGCCACAATCCTACCCACCTGCTGGTGCATGAGCCTTCCAGGCACTGGGCCAACATTCAGGGAAGCAGACAACCATGTGTTTTAATCAGCATCTGTATCTTGATTTTTTTTTTGGTTGCTCTTTGAGCCATGTTAAACAAAAACATAAAAATTACCTTAAAAGCACCTTGATGAAAAGACACTGTTATCAACTTTCTCATCAGATGGGAGGAGAATTCTGAACATGGGAATCAGAGGCCAACAGCACTGACTTCATGGAAAACAAAATAAAAAACCCTAATAAATGCTTAGTTTAACAAAATGATCATAAAAAAAACCATTGATTGTATTAACAAGAAAAACTAAATAACCAATGTCATTCTCAGGGTCCCCTTATTCTTCTACCACAAGGAGATGTATTATATGAAACATATGCACATAATTGAGAGGCAAATAAAATTGCTTAAAAAGAGATACTCAACTGACAGCAATAAAATTTAGACCAAATATCAGAAAACTATTAAGCCTAGCAGTAACATTGATTAGAGCACTATTTTCTTATTTAGTTAGTCCTAGGAGGACCATTGCATTGCTATTTTGTTTAAGCTGGTGGAAAGGTAAACTAATCTCGCTTAATGGGAAGAAGATACAGAAGTTCTGCTTTCTCTTTTCATTGCAAGGGATATATTAGGGATGATTGAAGCTTCAGTAAGATTACTGGGTACAATAAATTATTTATTTCCTGGAAAGGAAGAGACTTGTAGAGACACACCTTAGCTCATTGAAAAGCTTTCTGTCAGCCATGTAAAATTGTGAAGTACTCCAGTTGTTTCTTCAGGTCTCAGCTTCAACCCTTTCATCCAAGAGGACTCTCACAAATCATCATTCAAAGTCCCAAATAAAAACTTCTCATTTTTTCTCTGTATAAAGAGACCTAAAACTCTTTTTCATGTCCGTGTTAATGATGGCAAACAGGCTGAAGCATTTCCCACACCCCATGGAGAATAAAATTCTCCAAGAAAGGTTTTATTGGTGAAGGTTAAGACACCATTTCCACCCTTAAAATGACATCCTGGTAGCTATCCTTTTGCTAGGCAGAAGGCTGAAATTCAGAGTTCAATAATATATATGGAAACAACAACAATAAAATATACATCAGCACATTTGGCAGAAAATGAAAGTTCAGGCACTTCTGTTAAAACACAGCAGGTTGACGACCTCTAGCAGTTACCCTTGCTAAAAACCTCACCAGACATACAACAAAATAAACTCAAATGTCAAAAGCCACAAAAAGACTATGGCAGGTGAAAAGTTGCTGTTTATATTTTTAGAAGACTGACCAGAGAAAGGCATATGGTAGCTGACTTCCTCAGCATTCTCTACTCTGCCAAGTTCTTGTGAGAGAGTGGGAATGGTGGTGGTGATTGTGGTTGTGGTGGTGGTGAAGATGGTGGTAGAACACAACTGCTATGGTTTGGGTATGAGGTGGATCTCAATAAATTCATGTTCACAGTGCAGAAATGTTCAGAGGCAAATGATGAGAGCTATGCTCTCACTGGTGGGTTATTCCATTTGATGGATTAATAATTTGAATTATTACTGGGTGGTAACTGTAGACAGGTAGGGAATAGCAGGAGGAAGTAGGTCACTGTTGTGATCTTGGACTATATGTCTTATTTCTGGCTCTTCTCTCTTTTATTCCTGGATGCCACACCCTTCCACCATGATGTTCTGCCTCACCTAAGACCTCCAGCAATGATGTTGGCTGACCATGGACTGAACCTCTGAAACTGTGAACACAAAAGAAACTTTTCCTCCTTCAAGTTGTTCTTCTTGGGCATTTTAGATCACAGTGACCCAAGTTGACTAACATAACAACCCTTTCCTTTTACATTACTTGAATGCTGAGAAAACTTACTTTGTGTACACTGGACATACCCACAAAGGCAAGTTAAGTGGTAGTTTCACAGCAAAAAATGTCTGGTGAATTGAATAGAATACTTTCACAAGAACTGTGAAAGATCTGAAATTAACCCCTCTGCCTTGCAAGCAAACAAGTTCGCTTACCACATGGATGTTGACAGAAGACATGAGACTCCTGGGTCAGACAAAGGATTGTATTACTCACGAGAAAACAGCAACATGAGTAGCTTCCCCCCAAGTCTCATGAGAATGATGCTGAAGACCTCAAATGACTGCATAAAGTGGGTTTGCATTATAGCTAAGAAATTATAGCTTAGGAAACTCTGATCTTTTATAATATTTCCCTTTATGCCTTATGCAAGCAAACTTGTTCAAATTTTGCTCTGTAAGAAAAAAGAATCTATTATATTGGACAGCATATAAACCTCTCATCTATTCCAGAGAGAGATACTAGCTCGGTCTTCCAAAGCTATTTGTTATGTAAAGATCCTTGAAAAAATAATGGATAACAAAAGCTACCAGTGCCTCTGCTCATAAGAAACACAGAATTACATGAGATCCATAGAGAATTGTCTCCCAACCTTTTCCCTAACAGTCTCACGAGATTTTTCTTACTATTCTGACAGCAAAAACATACTTGATCACTTTATCCTGTGAACCACATATGAACAAGTCCTTATTTATTTATTTATTTTGAGCACCAGGGCTTGAACCCAGGAGCACTTTACCACTGAGCCACATCCCAGCCCTTTAAAAAAAATGTATGTGTGTGTATATATGTGTGTGTGTGTGTGTGTGTGTGTGTGTGTGTGTGTGTGTGTATTATTTAGAGACAGGGTCTCACTGAGTTTCTTAGGGCCTTACTAAGTTGTTGAGGCTGGCTTTGAACTCATGATCTTCCTGCCTCAGCCTCTTGAGCTGCTGGGATGACAGGCTGGCATCATCATGCCTAGAGAACAAGTCCTTATTTTCCCATATAATTTCAGTTATAAATTGTAAAATTTATATACCTACTTTTCCAGCTATTATCCTATTTTTTCAGCTCCACTACCCATAGGCTGTTGCTCTGTGGTGTTGGGCCTGGGACTCCAAAACTGCAAAATATATGAAGTCTTGACCTTATGGAGGTCACTCTCAGAGATATTCCAGGATGCATTGATGGGAGATTGAAAGGCAGGAAGAGAGGATAGTGGGCCCTCTCCTGGCTTCTATCTCAGGTTTGCCTCTCTCCAGTAGAAGAGGACAGATATGACTATTGCTTCAGGTATCGCTTGGTACTTCCAAAGTCCCTCTGTGGCCACCCCTAGAAGTGCATATAGGGCCATGCTGTTGGATTAGCAGCCCCATCACAATCACCCTGCATCAGCTACCCTAACATCAGTCACACTATCCCCATTGTATTCCCCTGTCTCCTTGATCCTCCAGTACCCACCTTGCTACACCCCACCTCAGAGATATACACCTCAGTTGCATGAATGTGGCTTTCCCCGTCTTACAACCTTGCAGAACTTTTAGGTTCTGGGAACACTATCTATTCCTATTTTTTTCTTAGTTCTGATGGTAATATTTTTTTTCTGGCATTTTCAATCTCCACATTATTCAGCATCCCACTTTCAACCTTCCAATTCCTGTGTAACAATTCTCTGTATGAAATACTCTCTGTTTGAAATACTTAGCATTGTTTTGGTTTTCTTGACTGCTCCACAGCCTATAGTTAGAAGTGATTTCATGTTCTAATTCATTGTCTAAATTTTCATGTTATTTTTAAATTTTTATCCTTATTAAAGGACATAAAACAAACTATCAAATAGCATAACAGGCTCCTGCATGGTGGCATGCTGGTCAATGTTCAATAAGCAGCTTTCTGGAGAAAATGGCCTCCATTTGTAATGAATGTTGACTTGCATGTTGTAATCAAGCTACCACCATGATGTCACTATACACATTTGGGAAGAGCTGTGTACTGCCAACTTTTGCAAGCCAGTGTGAGCCAGCTCCAGAACATCACTGTCTTTCCCATTCTTCATTTTCAGGCCAACCATCATTAACTCTTTCAGCCAGCATTTCTGGTATTGTCTTCTGTATTTCCATCTAATTATAACTAAAGGCAATACCATGCATTCCCAGTGCAGATGCAGAAATAATTAGCATTTACTGGTCACACTCTTTGTTTACTCTTCAATTAGTTAATTTCATCTCCTTCATGCCTCAGTTTTAATGGTATTTCCTGAGAGAGGTCTTCCCTGACCACCTCAATTTAAATTAGGTTCCACCTGCTGGTCCTTCTCATGCCACTTTATCCTTTAATTTCATGGCACACATCCCAGTTTGTAATTATCTAATTATACTTATGCTCATTTATTTATTGTTTGCCTCTTCCACTAGTTTGTAAGCTCCATAAGGTCAAGACTTCATATATTTTGGTTTGCACTGTATTCTTGTGCTTTTTTTTTTTTTTTTGTAATACTGGGATTGAACCCTGGGGTATTTTACCACTGAGCTACATCCCCTTTTATTTATTTTTTATTTTTTGAGACAGGCTTTCACTAAGTTGCCCCAGGCTGACCAAGAACTTGAGATTCTCCTGCTTCAGCCTCCCGAGTCACTGGAATAACAGGCATGTGCCACCATGCTCAGCTTTCTCACAATACTCTTGAAAAACACCACACCTGAAAAGCACTTTGACCAGTACCTGGCCCATTATAGATATTCAATAAATATTTGCAGAATGAAGGATAATAAAAAGAATGAATGCTTAATACCTGCATGTTATTTATTTTTAACAACATTTTTACCAAATAGTTATTCCTGAACTCATGTAGATGAAAATTGTCTTCATGATGTTAAATAATAGGCTTCAAAGTCCAAATTGGTATTGAGATTTGAAAGAAAAATTAGGCTTTTTCATAAAAAAAAGTTGGGATTTTTGTTATTATTCCAGTTATTGCTGAGTTTACATTCATTTTTTTTTTACTCTGCTAAGAAAGATTTGGAATAATTTGTACCTTAATCCAAGTTTGCACATACCTTGATTGGCAGACTTTCTTGATCAAATGGAAGCTTAAATCTGTCCCAAATTATATTTTTAGTTTAAAACTCAACCACTTCTTATTCTGGGTTCATCCTAGTAATTCGAAGGACACACCCTATCATTAAGAGTCTCCCAGTCAGGCTGGGGTTGTGGTTCAGTGGGCACGTGTGGGGCCCTCTCCTAGCACGTGTGGGGCTCTGGGTTTGATCCTCAGCACCACATAAAAATAAATAAATAAAAGGAAGGTATTGTGTCCAAATACAACATATGTGTGTGTGTGTGTGTGTGTGTGTGTATTTTTAAGAGTCTCCCAATTCTCTCATATAAGACAAAAAAAATTGAATAAGACAATGGGGGTTGGCTGTTTATGGGCCAGACTAGGGTGCTGAATTCTAGTCTATCAACAACATCAAGCTATATTAGTGATCCGAGTAAGGGATGCTGTCTGTAGTGAAGTATTTTCAGGAGAATAAAGAGGGCCACAGAATATGCAGTGGATTGAAGGAGAGAGATGCAGGAGATGGGCAAATATCTTAGAGTCTCGCTTGAATCTAAATTTAAGATGAGGGAGACCTGAAGAGATAAGATGGTAAAAAAGTACAGGTAGCAAAGAAGGGATAACAGTAAAGAACCTAAAAGGAACAGTATACAGAGCTCAGTGGCAACTTTGCATGCTTTATGGAAGAGTATGAAGGTGAGGGATGGTGGAACTGGATTTTACTCTGTACTCAGCCACTTACTAGTAGTGGGTGATCTTTGATGTCTCTTCCAGTGCTGCAACTTGGGAGTTGAGGAGGCCAGATGTGGTGTTTTAGTGTCTAATCGCTAGATTTGTGGGTGCTGAGAGACAGTCCTAGTAATGGCTTTCTGATTTCTAGGTCAGGCTTCCTGGTGCTAGATACTACAACTTTTTCAGTGATTTTGCAACTATCTAGTTTCCTATATTAAATTCATTTCTATGTAAAATACCTAGGATGATTTGTGTTTCCTTCAGGATACTGACTGATAAGAAGATCACATTTCACAAAAGTTTTGCCTAGCCCGTTGATTTCACTGTATCTGTGATTTCACTGTCATTCTTTTTGCTTAAATAATGGCTCACAATTTTCTTTCATATTAAGATAGTAAAAGAATCCCCTTGTGGGAATTGCTGTTAAGTTCACATTCAATGAACATGAATTTTTACCTATAAAAGAGAGAGAGACAAACTTACCCCATTCAGGATGACCCTGTGCTCAGAGGCTGGGTCACATCTGGCTTTATTCAGGGACTTGGATCAATTGCAGAGAAGAGAGTGAGACAACAGTTACCCTACCTTAAATTGTTAAGCTCTTCAGGGCATTCCTAAGATGTCGTTGATCCTGGATGAGATGAACATTAGAACATATCCAAGCCAGCCACAGTGGCACACACCTGTAATCTCAGTGAGTCAGGAGGCTGAGACAGGAGGATCCAAGTTCAAGGGCAGCCTCAGAAACTTAGCAAGGCCCTAAGCGACTTAGCAAGAACTTGTCTCAAAAAATAAAAAGGATTGGGGATATAGCTCATTGGTTAAGAGCCCCTGGGTTCAATTTCCAGTACCAAAAAACAAAGCAACAACAACAACAACAAAAAAAAAAACAAAACAAAGCAAAACAAACAAATAAACAAAACACACACATCCAAGAAGACAAGATGCTCAAAGGAAGTGATTACAATTAAAGGTGAGAAATAATCAAAAGGCAACGTCATGGAAGGAAGGAATGTTTTTGTCATTACATATAAATGCCAGAGCTGTGTACATTTAAATATATTGTCCACATCAGTAGTTCTCCAAGTGTGGTCTCACACCAGCAACATCAGCATCATCTGGGAACTTCTTAGAAATGCAGATTCTTGGGTCCTACCCCAGACATGCTGGAATCAGAAATTCTGGGATTGGTGAAAGTAATCTATATTTTCTAATCTTTTAGGTAATCCTATGGGTTAAGAATAATAGAGTTTAATGATTTCTGGCCTTCAGTGTAGATTTACGCAGTCCTTCATGCCAATGATAACTAAGTTTTTTCCTATGGGTGTGATGATCTACTAGCAGGACTCTGGGACCTACTCATATATGACAGATAGCATGGATAAGAATTCTGTGTGGGTGACAGTTCTGCAGTTAAATAACTTACCCAAGAACAAATGTTATTCATAGGTAAAAACACTAATATATGTTCCCAATTTGAGAACGAGGGTATTACTTCATTTTTAATGATACACAGTCCTATGAAAATTATATATCAATAATATCAGCTGTTTATTAAATGGGACATTTTGCAAACAGTTTTAGAGACCTGTTCTGTGACTTTATTTTTCTTACACATTTTTTTTTTCCAGTGCTTGCATCAAATCCAGGGCCTTGTGCATGCTAGGTTGGACCACCACAGAGCTACATCCCTAGCCCTTTAATCTTATTTTTTTGATCATAAAATATTTAGACTCAAATATATGTCTATGTGATAATGGGATCTCTCTTGGAAACAAAACATAATATATACTGCTCATGGGTTTTAGATGAAAGAAAATTAAAAATAATTTTCACTTGCAAATAATTTTCAATGATAAATAATGCCTAATTTTATAATACTTTATTATTATTTTGCCTAAAACATGTACAAAAGCAACTTAACATCAGCAAACAAAGTTACAGACAGGCTTTCCTGGACCAACTTAGCCTTTAAATAAGAATTCAAGCGAATGCTGATTAATTTTAATAAATTCTTTCAAAGATGTATATAAGGAAAGGATACCAATCGAATATTGTAAATGTTTTTTTAAATCAGATACTTTATATCTTTCAAAAGTAAATAGCCATTTAAAAAAATTTATTTGTTCTTTTTAGTTATACATGGCAAATAGCTATTTTAACATTATCAAATACTTGTTCAGCATATTTCACTATCATCAGAACTGGGAATGAAATATTTGGGGCGCAACTAATAATATTCAGACCTTGCTCACATTGTTTCATGAGAATCTACCTTTTATGAAGCGAGTCCCATCTCTATGAATAATTTATCCCTAATCCAACTCATTCTGTTGGTTAAAATTTTGAGTATTATTGCATAATCTTGTTGAGGAAAATAGAGTAACATTTTGAACAGCCAAGTAGCTCTTTTTATTCATTTTCAGTAATAATGTAAAAATGGAACCATAAATTGATTACGCATGTGGCACTATTTGAAATAAAAATGAAGAAATCTCTTTTATAAGGTCCAATTCTTTAAGGGATTGTAGCAGCATTCTTTTCTCTGTATATTCTACAAATTTCTGTTGAGTTTTAACCATTTTTTTCTTTTGTAAAATTTCCAATGGGATTTGTCTGCTTAAACAAAGCTTATGCTAATGTAACATATATATTACCCTGAAGGAATATCTAAAGGACAAGGAAAATAAACACATTAAATTGAGTAATGGAATGGCTTTAATGACTGGAATGGATCATTCAGGGATGTAGCTGAACTTCACCCCAAAGTGCCCATTTCCACCATTCCTGCCTTTTGAGAATGACTTGTCTTTGTCACAGCTTCCCATTTCTTGCATTTTAATCTCTCCCAGAATTAAGACTCCTTCACTTCTTCCAGAAACACTCTCTCTTCTGCTCTTTTCTAAATTGAAAGCTTCCCTCTCAGTCTACCTTCCTACTGTACTCCTCCACCCTATCACTAAATCATGAAGTGCTTCGCAGAGTCCCAGCCTCCATTCTTTCCCCACTTGTTTACACATCTCTCCAAAAGGTGGCCTTAAGCACAAGCATTCTGAATAATCTCTATCTCCTGCAGGGAAGGAAAATGTTACTAGGGATACATAGGTGTTTCAACCATATTGGTACTTTTATAGTTCTAAGTATCTTCATACGTATGAACTGTTTTATAACATTTTAAAAAGTAGGTCCCGTCATCATTATTGTACTATGACTGTCATCCATGATCATCTAGTTGCCAAGATCAATGTCCCCCCACTATTTAATGCTGTTGGTCAAATGTTCCTTGTTTGAAATGGCTTTCCAACTATATGCATATTATAAAATAAAGACAATGCAGTGGAGAATAAAGAAAAAAACTTGAATCCACATTCTTTATGCTTGTGATCTAGAGAAAAACACTTTGAACACTTTTTTTCACTGCAAATATTTCAGTGTGTGTATGCATATTTCTACCTTGTAAAATTGCCATTTTTTTTAGCTGTAGATGAACAAAATATCTTCATTTTATTTATTTTTTATGTGATGCTGAGGATCAAATCCAGTGCCTCATACATGATAGGCAAGTGCTCTACCACTGAGCTACAACCACAGCCCTGCCATGTTTTTTTTTAAAATGTGCCTCGTATTATTAAAATAAAGGCATTTCCCTGAGTCATTTCACTATTCTTCAAAAACCTAATTTTAAATAGCTGCATCATATCTTGTCATATGAATGTACAATTATTTATTTAGCTACTCACAGTCATTAGAACCATCACTCTGTTGATTCTCCAGGACAACAACAGTCACTGTATCCTCACCACGTTCCAGGCAGTACTCAGAGTTCTTTGCATTTGCCATCCTATTTTGCCCTATGATGTAAGTACTATGGTTATTCCTCATTTGACTGATGAGGACAGATCAAGGAAACAAGAGAGCAGTGTTTTCTATTTGCCAGTGCTTTTTATGTCCTTTGCCCTGTTTATTCTTCCCTTATTTCCTTACTTCCTATCTGTGGTAAACTTTCTTGACTTTACTACACCTTCTCTGAAGACTATTTATAAGTCAATACCTGTGTTTCCAACTTCTCTCCTGGTCTTCTACCCTAAGATTTTCTATTTGACAACTCAAACTTAGATATACCAAGCTATTCTTTTCCTATAAAATCTGCTTTTGTTTCTTCCCTTTCCTGGTTCAGTTAGTAGTCTTGTTTTCCTTTTAGCACCTGTCCCTATAACTCAGGTAGCATCTTTCCTTGGCCAGTTGCCAAGACCTGTACTACTTTCTTTTTTTTAAAAAAATATATTTTTTAGTTGTAGATGGACACAATACCTTTAATTAATTAATTAATTTATTTATTTATTATGTGGTACTGAGGATCAAACCCAGTGCCTCTCACGTGCTAGGCAAGTGCTCTACCACTGAGCTACCACCTCAGCCCCTGTCCTTCTTCTTAATACTTTCCACAACTGTTCTTATTTGCCTATCTTCTCAGTGACTTCTCAAGTGACTTACTCATGACTTTTCATTTAGACTGTTTTAGTAGACCTCTGAGACCTGCTCTGAGATCCCTCTCTTCTAGTGTCAGTCCCTCCAATTATTGTTTTATTAATCAGACTATATTCTGTTCACATATTTGCACTACTATCATTTTGAGAGTTTATCATAATCTAAGTGAGGTCCTCTTTATATTTAATGTATCTGGGATTCTTTGGGCTTCATGAGTCTCTGATTATGGAATTTTTCAGTCTTTTTCTTTCTTTCTTTTTCTTTTTCTTTTTTTTTAATTTTCTGACTCTCTTTCTTTCTCTACTATTTCTTAGACTTTCACAATGCAAAAATTGTTTCAGTTGATGTATCTAATAAGTCCCATAGGATTTCTTCATTCTTTTATCATTTTTTTCCTTTAATTGGGTAATTTCAAATTACTTGCCCTTGAACTTATTTTTTTTCCCTGATTGATTGAATCTGATCATTGAAGTTCTCTGTAGAATTTTTTTGTTCTTTAGTTCCAGCATTTTTTTTCACTCTCTCTCACGCGTGTGTGTGTGTGTGTGTGTGTGTGTGTTATGGTTTCTATCTCTCTCTGTTGAACTTCTAAATTTGGTCATGCATTGTTTTTATGATTTCATTTAGTTGTCTGTTTTCTCTTATAGTTAAATGATTATTTTAAATGGTTGTTTAAAATTATTATTTTAAATTTTTTTGTCAGGGAAGTTGTAGATCTTCATTTCTTTAGGGTTGATTGCTGATACTTTGTCCTTTAGTCATGTCTGATTGTTAAATTAAAATAAATTAAAGCTGAAAAATGAAAGTAACATCTGCACATGGAATGATAGGAGTTTCCAATATAATCTTCTCACAAAAACATCAATTTACACACCTACCCACACACACACACACACAAAATACATTCACAAGAAGTAAAGAATCCCATGAGTGACTACAGGACCTGGGTACAGCAGAGAAATAAGAATGATGCATTGAAAGGGAAGAAAGAACAGCTTCACATTACCCATGTCACCCTTCCCCTAAGGCCACACAGCACAGTGTAGACAGAGGTAATCTCTGTGTGAGAAGAGAGTGAAGCCAGCACTAGACTTTGATGCAAATGAAAGCAGCAGGACTTCCCCAGAGAATTCTGTCCCCAGGCCAGAACCTGCAGCTCTAGATTCCAGGTCCACCCCAGCATCAAGCCATCCCCAAAAGCCTCGGGTTTCAAGATAATCCCAGCACCAAGCTACTGTTGCCCTAGCCTGATTATTAATGACCCTGTGTCCTTATATTGGTGCCTGCCCATTTGAAGAATTAGGCATCTCTTCTAGTCTTTATAGACAAGCTTTGGTGGGGAAAATATTATTAATCAATCCATGGAGAGATTCTGAGAGGGTTATCTGGTGTGATCTATCAGCATTTCAGGAATTTTCAGGTTGGCCTGATACCCGAGTTAGTGGAAAGGCAGACTTGGCTCCATAAAGACCATCCAGATGCCTGGGTCTATGGATAGGGCCTGGATCCATGGCAGCTGGCCTAGTTCCAGAGTCCACTGGTATGGACTGAAGTCTTAGTCCATAGGGGAGGACCTGTCTCTGAAGCCAGTTTTGTGTCTGAGTTCATGAGGATGAGGCTGATCCTGTGTTCACAGGAGTGGCCTGACCTAGGGTTTTTTTGAGGGGAAGTTCTAGACTTTTGAGTCCATGAAGTAGTCCTGGAGCCTAGCTCCATTGGAGCCTGGGTCCATGAGGACCAGCCTGGGACCTGGAATATGGGTGCGGCCTGGATTTGAGGCAAGCTTGATGTCAGGGCTTACAAAGGTGAACCTGCAGGCTAGGGCCATGCTAGCTTGGTGCTGAAATTGTCTTGAAATCTGAGGCTTTTGAGAACGAGTTGATGCTGGGGTGGACCTGGAATCTAGAGCTGCAGGTCTGGCCTGGGGACAGAATTCTCTGGGGAGGTCCTGCTGCTTTCATTTGCAGCAAAGTCTGGTGCTGGCTTCACTCTCCTCTCACACAGAGGGTATCTTTCTCTACACTGTGCTGTGTGGCCTTAGGGGAGGGGTGACATGGGTAATGTGAAACTGTTCTTTCTTCTCATTTCAATGCATCATTCTTATTTCTCTGCTGTACCCAGGTTCTATAGTCTCTCACTGGGATTCTTCACTTATTGTGAATGTATTATTTTTTGTGTGGATAGTTGTTCAAATTGAAGTTTCTATGAGAAGACTAGATTGGAAACTCCTATTATACTATGTGCTGATTTCAATTTGCTCTTTAAATTTTTTTTTTTATTTAAGAGAAACTTAGATTTCAATTCCTTTCCTCTAAACTTTCTAAATCTAAACCACTCTTATCAGGTTCTCAGATTTATATTCATTTTTAATATGCTTTAAAAAGATTCCTTATCTCTTTCCTAATCATTACTCCTTGTTTTGGATAAATTGCTGTTATGTTGAGCCTTCTCTTTCTCTTTTATTAAGGCAGTTAACCATTTATCAGCTTTATCTGAATTATCATAGAAAAATTTATTTTCCCTATAAAAATAATTGGCTTTCTTAACTGCAGTTTTATTCAGTAGTGCCTAAATTCATAACATTTCTCCATAAGGTTTTTATTATAAGGAATTTAACTTCTTTCTACTTAAAAAATCTTTGGGGCTTTGTAATTTTCTTTACTTTTGGCATTTTCAAATTCCTAGTAAATGACCAGTAATCCATCTGTTGCTAGATGCTGTGGAAGATCTCTCATAAGCTGTGATGTGATGCAATGTTATGCTAAATTAAAATTTATATATTCTTTGATTTCCCTTTTAATGGCTATTAGAAAACTTTTATCTTAGAGTAATGGATTATTGAATATCCAACATGATGTCTTTTTATCTTTCTCTGTTCATATTATCCATATTAATCTACTCCTACAAGATCAGATAAAAAGAATTTCTGCATCTGAATTTCTAATAGGCTCCTAAATATATTTTTTCACATGTTCAAATACATATTCAATATAAAGAAAGACTAGTGATTCAAAAAAAATGTTACCTGCATTCTTATGTTTCAGAATTTTCCCAGTCTACTGGCAGTATTTAAATAATATTTATTTATTATTTGGGGTACTGGGGATTTAATCCAGTAATATTTTACCAACTGATCCACACTCCCAGCCCTTTCTCTTTCTTCTATTTTGAGACAGGGCCTCACTAAATTGTTGAGGCTGTCCTTGAACTTGTGATCCTCCTGCTTCAGCCTTGCAAACCCCTGGGATTATAGGCTTACACCATTGTGCCCAGCAATAATCTGTATTTTCATGACCTGGTTCATAATACAGAAACATGAAAGAGCAAGAATTTATGTGATTTTCCTTTAAAACAACAGTTCTTATAAGGACAAATTAAGTTGATATTTTATTCAAAGATCACATTACCTTTAATATTTATTTTCTTTTAAAAAACAAATCTTGACTCTAATAAATCCACACAAAATAGGATTATCTTAAAGAGGATCTTAATTAAATCAGAAGGGAAAGGAAATCTTTTTTTTTTCTAGAATCTGTGCATGTAAGTTCCTTAATACATTTTCTTCTAGAGCACTGATTTATAAAGCCTGGCTCTGGATTCACTGTGTTCTCCTGAGTGTCATGGAAACTAATGCCACATGTTGGTAATATTTATACTATAACAACATCTGTACTTGTTTTCTAGTTAATAATTCATTGTGCTTAACTAAAGGACCTCCCCCCATTAATTTCTGTGACATTATCTGACAGAATTTTGAGACGATAGTAAATGAAGGAGTTGGTTTCATGGATCTTTAAAAAAAAATATATTCCTTTCAGAAAAAAAGCACAAAACCTGCCATTTTTACCAATTTTATGTTAAATGTGTGGTAGCAATTACATTTACATTGTTTTTCAACAATCACCACTTCTTATTTCCCCAATTTTTCATCAGCCTAAAGAGAAGCTCTAAACCCACTAAGAAATAACTTGCTCTTCCAACCCTCTCTCTCTTGCCTATTCTAGAGATTGCAGGTAAGTAGAATAAAACAATATCTACCTTTGCATCTGGCTCATTTCACTTAGCATAATTTTTTTCAAGTTTCATTTATGTTGTAACATGTGGCATAATTTCATACCTTATTATGGGTGAATAATATTCTGTTGTATAGATATACTACTTTTGTTTACCCATTTGTCTGTCAATAGGCCCTTGGGTTGTTTCCATCTTTTGGGTATTGCGAATGATGCTACAATGAATGCTTTCACACAAAGATCTGTTTGAATTTGTTTTTAGTTCTTTTGAACTGCAAGCATGGAAATGCTAGGTCACATGATAATTCCATGTTTAGTCTTTTGTTTTCCACAGTGGCTCTACATTTTACATTTCCATTATCCATATTCAAGGGTCCAATTTCTCGCACTCTTGATAACATTTGATAGTTTCTGTTGTTTGTGTTTTTTTTATTTGTTGCCATCCTAATAAGTGTAAAGTAGTATCTTGCTGTCATTTTGATTTGAATTTTCCTGATAACTAATGATATTGAGCCTCTTTTCATGTGCTTATTGCTCATTTTAAAATCTTCTTTGGAGAAATGTCTGTTCAAATTCTTTGCCCATATTCAAACTGGATTATTGGTCTTTTTATTAAGTTACTAGAGTTCTTAGATATTCTGGATGTTAAACCCTTGTCAGATGTGTGATTTGCAAGTATTTTCTCTCATTCTGAGGACTCTCATTTTGCTTTCTTGATAGTATCCTGAAGAAACACAGAAGTTTTAATTTTAACAAAGTCCAGTTTATCTAATTTTTCTTTTGCTCACTGTATTTTTGTTGTCACATATAAGAAACCATTGCTAAATCTGAAATCATGACGAGCTGCCCCTATGTTTTCTTCTAAGAATTTTATAATTGGGCTGGGGATGTGGCTCAAGCGGTAGCACGCTCGCCTGGCATGCGTGCCGCCCGGGTTCGATCCTCAGCACCACATACAAACAAAGATGTTGTGTCTGCCGAGAACTAAAAAATAAATATTAAAAAATTCTCTCTCTCTCTTTAAAAAAATTTATAATTGGAGTTCTTAAATTTAGGCCTTTAAAAAAATCCATTCCTGTGTTTCTTTTTGTCTACAGTGTAAGAGTTTTCATGTTTCTTTAAATCAATAAAGAAGTTGATTTTTAAAATGTTTTAAAGCACCATTGCTAAGATCAGATAAATATTTTCAAAATATATAATTTAAAAAGAATCTAATTGATTTATGGACTCCATCTATAAAATACAACTCTTAAGATTTTTCATACAGCAAGGTAAAGTATATTAAAACATGCTGTTATGAATCTTAAACATATGCACTGAACACACACACACACACTTACACATTTATTTATTTATTTATTTGATACCACAGGTTGAACCCAGGGATGCTTAACCACTGAGTCGCATCCCCAGCCCTTTTTATATTTCATTTATAGACAAGGTTTCACTGAGTTGCTTAGGGCTTCACTAAGTTGCTCATGCTGGCTTTGAACTTGCAATCCTCCTGCCTCAGCCTCCCAAGCCACCGGGATTACAGGCATGCACCACCACATCTGGCTAAAATATTTTTTTTTAATCATGAATCATTAGAACTACTTGTCTCTAAATTTTTTGCTTCTTTTTGTTTCAGTGGGTTCTTGAATAAATATTTTATTTGTTAAAGGTCTTCAAAGACAACAGGGAAATCCCTAACTATTTTCCTAGCAGCTCATATCAGGAGATACTTGGAAGCACACAAAGATTTTAAAAATGAAACAAAGCATCAATCTCTCTATGTCATAATCTTTCATTTCATGAACTATAGCCAATATGAATTTTTAAAGTGAGAATTGCTGCTTATGAATGAATAATTTACAAATAAGCCCCTATTTCAGAGGGAAACTGTAGAAGAATAGAGCTGGTCTTACATAACTACACAAACTATCTAGGTGGCATGGTTTGAAGAGGTACCTACTCCCCAATCTCTAAATAGCATTTCTGGCTTTTCAGGAAAACAGACCTTAGATATATTTCCACGAATATATTGACAACTCTAGGTGGAAATAATTTTCAAAAATATATTAGCATAGGGTTACTAAGACAAATTTAGTTATTTTCCTGGAGTTGCTATTTTAAGAAAATTTCTGTCTACTAATTGATAGGTTCAAAAATTAACAATGAAGGGAAAATGTTCATCTGGGAAGGGGGGACTCTCAAATATTTATCCACCAAAACCTCATTTAATTGTCTCAATAAAACCACTTCAAATTGGATGTGGTGGTGCACACTTGTAATTCCAGTGACTCAGTTGGCTGATGCAGGAGGATGGTGAGTTCAAGGCCAGCCTGGGCAACTGTTATGGTTTGGATGTGAGGTGTCCCCAAAATCTCATGTGTGAGACAGTGCAAGAAGGTTCAGAGGAGAAATGATTGGGTTATGAGAGTCTTAACCCAATCAGTGAATTAATCCCCTAATAGAGATTAACTGAGTGGTAATTGAAGGGGTAAGGTGTGGCTGGAGGAAGTGAGAATTGGAGGTGTGGCTTTGGGGTATATATTTGTATCAGGCAAATAGAGACCTCTCTCTCCTTTCAGATTATCATGTGAGCTGCTTCCCTCTGCCACATTCTTCCACCATGTTGTTCTGCCTTACCTGGAAATCTGAGGAATAAAGCTGTCGATTGACTGAGACCTCTGAAACCGTGAGCCCTCAAATAAACTTTTCTCCTCTACTGTGTTTCTGGTCAGATCTTTTAGTCACAGTGGTAGAGTAGCTGACTAAAATAGCAACTTAGTGAGACCCTGTCTCAAAATAAAACATAAAAAGGGCTGGGGTTGTGGCTCAATGGAAAAATGCCCCTGGGTTCAATCCCCAGTACCCAAAACAAATAAATGAACAAGAACTCCACCTCAATAAAACTGTGTGTACATCACATGCTATGCCCATCTTAAACTGTGTATTTGTTTCACATAGTCTCAGCAGCAAAACTGAAATAGTACAGAATATTTCATAGAAAATTTATTTAAAACCATGGTTCTTGATCAGATAAAATTTTAAAAATATATAATTTAAAAAGAATTATATATTTGTGGAGTTAATGAGAACACACACATATACATGTATGTATATATATGTTTATATAAATACCTATGGTCATATACTGATTAAATATAATCTCATATTTATCACACACATGTACACTGAGTCTATTCATATTTATATTTAATGAACATATATATTCTGATCACATGTATCCACACAATGGTAATTAGGAGATCACATATATACTGATTACATATTTATTAATTTTACATGCATACATATGTATATATTGCATACATTGATGGATAGATAGGTAGATAGTATTATGGTTTAAATGCAAAGTGTCCACAAAAGTTCATGTGTGAAAAAATGCAAGAAGGTTTAGAGGTGAAATGATTGGGTTAGAAAAGCCTTAACCTAATCAGTACATTAATCCACTGGGTGGTAGCTGTAAATACTGTAGATAGGTAGGGTATAACTGGAGGAGGTGGTTCATTGGGGGCATGCCTTTGGGGTATACATTTTGTTGGTGGTGAGGGGAGTGTCTCTCTCTCTTTCTCTTTTTTTCTCTCTGTTTCCTCATGGCCATGTCCTGAGCCGCTTTACTCTGCCACAAGCTTCCACCATGATGTTCTGCCTCACCTTGAGCCCAGAGCAATAGAATCAGCCATCTATGGACCAAGACTTTTGAAACTACAAACCCCAGATAAACTTTTCCTCCTTTAAAATTATTCTTGTCCAATCTGTTGGTCATGATGGTGAAAAAGCTAACTAAAACAGATATATAGTGAATATATCATAGTTGGACACCACCTCAGATGTTCTGATTAAATTAATACTATGACAGCTCAGGGAAAAGGTAGGAAGGTGATCCTAATGTGAAACCAGGGCTGAGAGTCATTGTTCCAGATGAAAGAAAGACATGGGGAACAAATAGTAAAAGTAAATGCTAAAAATACAGTTGTATTCTCCAAATTTCATGTGTTGGAAAAATTAACCCTCAAAGTCCTATGTTAATGGTAGTTGAGAAGTTAGCCTTTTGGGATAGGTCATGAGAGCTCTGCCCTCATAAATGAATAAATCTGTTCATGGATTAAAGAGTTCTTGTGGGAATGGCTGTGTGATAGGCCCAAGATAACTATAGTTAGGCTCCCTCACTGAGACTTATAGCCTGCTACATTTTAGTATATAGTCAAGGTCATGAATGCCAAATCAGCATATGTACTCAAGGTTATAAATATCTGTCCGTGTGCATGCACTCACTTATGTAATCTATTGGCACTGTGCCTTCTTTGTTTGGCCTCTATATTAAAAATGCTTATTGGAAGGACTCAGAAGGCTGATGCTTCCTTCAAATACAGCATTCTACAATCCCAACTGTGCTTCACATCTTTATTCAACTTCCAGAATCCTGAACCTTTTATCTAGGGTCTAAGCCTTTTTGCAGGATAGTGGCTTTGTTATAAAAGTGAATTATTTCCAGTTAGCTTGCTTTGTATCACCATGCGATGTCCTAGGAAGGCTCAGGACTCTGCAGAGAGTCCCTACCAACAAGATGGCTCTCACCATAGGCAGCTTTCCCTTGAACTCCCAGTCTCCAGAACTGTAATAAATAAATATTATTTATTTACTTTAAACTTTCCAGTTTTTTTTAGTTGTAGTTGGACATAATATCTTTATTTTATTTATTTATTTTCATGTGGTGCTGAGGATGGAACCCAGTGCCTTATACATGCTAGGCAAGTGCTCTACCGCTGAGCCACAACCCTAGCCCCTATTTTATTTATTTAAATTGCCTAGTCTGTGGTATTCAGTTATCACAATAGAAGACAAGCAAAGATAACTATGAAACCAGATAACTGATCTCTGAAACATGGCCTATTCTTTGGAACTTGCAGACTTCCTCTAAGCTTGGCTTCCTCTAGCCCTTCTCCAGGTGACAAAAAACATTCATTTTAGCATAAAACACTCAGAATCACATGCTCACAAACCTTCCCTCTTTAATGTCTGGTGGCAGAAAAGTCAGAGAAAACTTCACATTTCTACTTCCCTATCTGAGAACCTGCACTTTCCCTAATGATTTGCTTTGGAACATTGATCTCCTTCACAAGAGAACTAACTATAGCCTAAACCATCACAGAAAAATCATTATCTGTAGCCTCATATATTGCCTTCAGTATGCCTACTTAGCAGAAGATACTAAAGGCCTTCAGTCTGCGGGGTCGAGCCAGCACTATTCCTAAAGCAAACTGAATCAAACTTAGTGATATTTTTTGGAAGACCATACTCAACAATGGATAGGACTCGGACTGAGTCTTATTGACATCAACCTATTACTGCATCTTTACCTGCTCATCTGGATTCCCTGAATACCATCATGGGCCCAAGACTGGCTTTTTTATACTGGGATTCAGCTTCAGAGTACTCTCTTTGAAATACCAGTACTGGAGTCTGGAGCTGGCTTGTTCCCAACAGCCGTAGCTGTGGACGACCTCCCTCCTCTCCTCTTCGTGCTTGCCCAAGATAGAGGTCCCAGAATGCCATCTCACTGAACATGTCTGGAGTGTTCCTGTTCTCCACATCTTGGTCAAAATCATTTCATTAGACTTCTTAGTAAGGTACTTGGATTTATTCCCCATTAATAAGTAATCAGAGACCCCACAGGACTATATCCAGAATATGAATAAATCCTTGCCCATATCAGGAAATAACTGGAAATAATTAGATTCTTCCAATTTGGCAGATGAAAACTTCAAGGTACCAATGTGAAGGTGGTAGGATGGTATTGTACACCAAGTTGGTGAATAAGCGGCATGTTAACCATGCTCGTTGTACCTTTTATTGGGAAAAACAAAAAGTGTGTGAGACACTGGTGTTGATGATAGGGAACTGGAACAACCTGGAGACACTGGGCATCCAGAGAGTGAAGTAAAATAGGAGCTTCCTGGAAAAGAAGTACAAATCAGTATTTAAATTGGCCATCTTTCTTCTGTTTCTAATTGAAGGCTAGAAATTCAGGATTGGGGCAGCATTCCAAAGTGAAATCTAGAGGACTATGATTGCAGTGAGAGACAAACCTGACTAGGAAGCAGGAGTTCATTACATTTTTTATTTATTATTTTATTTTTATGTGGTGCCGAGGATCAAACCCAGAACCTTGCACACGCTAGGCGAATGCTCTACCGCTGAGCCATAACCCCAGCCCCTCATTACACGTTTTATGCTTTTGGTTAGACTCATTGTGAGGCCTTAGACATTTCTTCTAGAACTATTTTTGTGACTCATAGGAGAAAAGTTAAGCAAATATATATATTTGACTCAACCATAAAGAATACTCACATGCGCGCACACACATATATGCATACACACACACACACACACAAGTGGAAGGGCATGATTTCCTAATTATAGCTGTGAATTTCCAAAAATTAAATATACTTGGGAATACCTTTCTTTTGTAATGAAGAACATTTCTTAAAATGGCAGAGAAAACCTTACACATTAAAGCTGTGCTGTGTCATCACATAAAAGGCTTTAAGATGCATGGTCTATTAGGATCCGTGGGAGAAACAACCTCTGTGTGTGACTTAGTAAGGTGTTCACCCTTACGCAGCTGTAGGATTTGATGCACCAGGAAACTGATGTTCTAAGTATGGAGTTGAGCCTGCAGTTAGTTATAGTTAACCAGAGCAGCAGTGAGGAGAGGAAACAGATGTGGACAAGAGAAAGGACAATTGGAAATCTATGAAAATAAACAGGAACCTGTGTCTATCTCACCAGTTCCAACTTTGGCTCTGCTATGGGTGACCTGCGGGGGATGCTGGTGCTCTTTGCCATGAAACTACACTGCCCTGGGCCAGGACTTAGAGAAGCTGATAGAAGATGTTGGTGGCAGCTGGGGGAGCTAGGAATCAGGTGCTGCCCCTGGCAGATCAGTGACAATGTACATGAGTTGCCAGTGTCCACCACACACTCTGGGGCCTTTCTAATTCCACACAAAATGTCTCTTGTGGTCATCGCTAACTTGGAATTATAGAGGGAGGAGAATGTCGGGAAATGTAGTTATAACTTAAAGTTAGTAAGGTATCCAGATACTACAGTGCAGTTTTCAATGGAGCTCAGAACAATCTGCACATTGGTTCTCTTCCTTACCACTCATTCATCCATTGTTAATTTGTCTTTCATAGTTCTTACAAAAATAACTAAGAATGGAACCACAATCTGACCTAACTATCCCATTCCTTGGTACTTATTTAAAAGAACTAAAATTAGCATACTGTAGTGATCCAGCCACATCAATGTTCATAGCAGCACAATTCACAATAGCCAAGCTATGGAAGCAGCTCAGATACCTGTCAGTAGATGAATGGGTTAAGAATATGTGGGATAGGTGCAAAATGGAGTTTAACTCAACCATAAAGAAGAATGGAATTATGACATTTACTGTTAAATGGACAGAAATGGGGAATATCATGCTAAGTGAAATAAACTAGACTCAGAAAAAAAATCAAGGATCAAATGTTTTCTGTCATATATGAAAACTAGAGCAAAGAAAGTGGGAAAAGTAGGGTAGATAAGATATCCTAAAGATATAAAGGGAGGATCAGTGGAGTAGAAGGAGATTGAAAGGGAGGGAAAAGAGATGGGAAAGAGGAGGAAATGAGGAATAAATTTAACAAAGTCACACAAATAAAGTCACACACATAAATCTACCACAGGGAATTCCACCTTTATGTATATGCAGAAAGCACCAATCAAAAATAAATAAATAAAGGAGCCAAAGGAAGATCAGTAGAGTATAGGAAGGAGAATGGGGGGAGTGAGGAGGGGAGGGAAAGTGGAGAGTAATGGGGACTGAAATGGAGTAAATCAGATTCCATGCGTAAATAATTTTGTCAAAATGAACTCAACAACTATGTATAACTACAATACACTAATAAAAAAGTTACTCCAATATGCAATAATAACAATAGTAATAAACATTTACAGAGTATTTGCTGCAAAAAAATCTTCTCTTCTAGCTATTTTGAGATAAACTATGCCTTACTGTAAACTTTATTCACCCTACTAAGCCATAGAACACCAGAACTTATTCCTCCTAACTGTAGCGCTTACCTTTTGACCAATGTCTTCCACCCTTTATCCTGCTACTCTCTTCAGTATCTGGTAGCCACCATTCTGCTCTCACCTTGCATGAGATAAAGTTTTTAGATTACACATATGAATGAGAACATAGAGTGCTTGTCTTTCTTTGCCTGACTTATTCACTAATGATAATGTCCTCCAGGTCCACAAATATTGTTACAAATAAAAAAGGATCTCATCATTTTTTATGACTGCACAGTATTATGCACACACATATAAAGAAAGTGCGATACATATGTATAAACACACACACACACACACACACACACACACACACACATTCATCCGTTCATCCATTGATGAACATTTAGTTCAATTCTATATCCTGGCTGATGTGACTATGGCTACAATAAACATTGGAGTGCAGGCATCTCTTTTTCACATTGCTCTTTTAATTTATTTATGATTATTTAACTAAGATCCCCACAATGCTTTATGCTCTGGAGCAAGGGTCAGCAACTTTCTTTACAAAAGATCAAATAATAAATATTTTAGATGCTCGAAATGACTCAACCCTCCCATAAACAAAAGCTGCCATAACAAGATGTAAAAGAATGAGTGCAGCTGTGTTTTAATAAGACTTTATTAAAAAATAAGTGGTAGGCTGTATTTGGCCCATGGCCCTGAGGGTTGGCAATGACTGATCTAGGACATCAGATGTTGTTTATGTGGCTTTCTGTTATAACCTCAGTTCTTGGCACTTCTTTTATTCACAGTGGGTATCAAAAAATAGTTGTTGACTGAATGAATGAATTCTATTCATTGCTGTGCAAGTGGACGTTGGCCATTCTGACTTTCCCATATTCATTCAAACCATCTATCCTACCAGGAATACCCTCTCCCCAATCCAAAAACTGCATTTCACTGGACAGTACTTCTGTTCTCCACTTTTTAAAAAAAATATTTATTTCTTTTAGTTGTACACAATGCCTTTATTTTTATTTATTTATTTTTATGTGATGCTGAGGATCGAACCCAGGGCCTTGTACGCGCCAGGCGAATGCTCCACCGCTGAGCCACAACCCCAACTCCTGTTCTCCACTTTTGATGTAAAGCCATAATCATCCAAAGTTCCACTACTTTTAGGTTTTGAACTCTAACAGAAGTCATGTTATGTACCAGTAACTTGATGAAATACATTTCTAATAAACATTCAACAAGCCATTTTCCCCAAAGTTTAGCACTTTGAGTCAAGCTCCCCTGGGTCCTGTTTCGTTCTGGGAAGCAAAGGAGAGAAAAATTAGTGAAAACCAAGCTTAAGCAATACGTTGACAAATTATCCTGCTGCATATTAGTCAAGAATGCCCTGCACTGCTACAGGGTGCGGCCGCTGAGGAAACTGCTTTTGGGAAAAAAAAATCTGCTTATTACTTTCTATTTGGTTTAGGATAATACTAGGGAGTTACTTTAGTTCCACTACCCCCTCAAATTTTATTACAGAACTTTTCAAACATAAAAAGAGTTTAGAAAAACCCAGCGGACACCCAAGCACCTATTGTTCTGACTCAACCATTGTTAATACTTCACTATATTTGCTTTATCTTGTCCCTATATTTTTTTTCTGATCCATTTGGAAGTGAGTTACAGACATCAGGCATTCTATCATAAATAATTCATGCATGTGCATTTCCTAAAAGTAAGGACGTTATCCTATGTGAGTGTAATACCATTAACAATACTTCCCTACTATCATCTAATATCCAGGCCATATTCAAATACCTCACTCGTCCCTCAAACTGTCTTTTATAGTTGTATTTAATAAAAAAAAAACAGGATCCAATTCACTTGGCTATTAAGCAAATCTGACTTTTAACTTTTAAAAGTTGTTCCTATTCTTATAGGAATTCTTGTATACAGTCAATATAAAGTCTGGAATAGAGAATAGCAGGTGTAAAAACAAGGAGGTCTTTTTGAGAAATAGAAAGGCAATACTCTATGACCTGATAGCCAACAGAAATGGTGGGAAATGATTTGGAATGATAATTAAGAACCAGAGAAGGAATGATCTTGACTACTAGGCAAGGGAGCTCTGACTGCATCCTTCTATTGAGGTCGGTCCCATGAAATTTGACAATGTCAAGACTGAATACTAGACTGAAGAAAACATCTCAGTACCCTATCTATCCCTTTCTCTGTAGCATCTTCTATTATCAGATTTTTAACAATTTTTAAAACTTTTCTTTCTTTCTTGCGATGGAGTCTTCCTATGTTGCCCACATTGGGCTCAAACTTGCAGTCCTCCTGGCTCACTCCCAGATAGCTGGGATCACAGGTGTGCACCACTGCATCTGACTTGATTATCAGATTTTTCAAGCAGACTTGTAGCTGACAATGTCCAAGTTTTGTTCATGGGATGGGGGGGTTTAGTTTATTGTCAAAGGGACAGCTGAGCATAGTCTTCCATAGACATAGGATATACCTCCTCAGAGATCATCTTGATATTCCTAAGCAACTGATGGCCTCAGGGGAACTTGACCCCTTTCTCTGCCCTCTGGAAACCTGTGACAGGGGACTTCATCACAGCCCCTCTAGGGCCAGAGTATGTGCGTGCTGGTTATGTATAGGGATGTCCATTTGCCTTTACTGATGTGAGAGTGGAAGTTCTTCATATCAGTTACAATAAGATTACCATAGATGTGAAACCCACATGCAATTCAGCATTTTCCTCCTTTATAGTTGGAGACTCAAAGGCTAGCAGAGGTTAAATTGCTTCTCTGGGAGTACAGTATAAGATGGTGGTGAATAACCACCCCTCAGTGGGCAAGGCTATTTGGCAGTCACGGAGTTCCTTACTCATACAGAGTGTCTCTCTGGTGAGATTGCCTGAACTCACGTGGTATCAGATATGCAGGTAACTAGTAGCTGCTTTATTTCACTATACCTGCTTTGACCTTTCCTGTGGTCCCCCTGCACCGAGGATAGCTGTGACAATGTCCACACACTAATTTCAGTTCCAGTCATCTCCTTTCAGTTTAATCCTTGAAGATATTCAGAGTTTAACTTCTGATTATACTTCTCTTGGGTAAAAGCATTGCCTTGTGGATTTCCTTCTCTTCCTCTTTCAAAAATGGTTTTGGAGGTTTGGGGTGGGGGCAGGGTGAAGGGATCCTTCTATTCATAGTGTTTGAGAGGAAACTTCTTTAAAGAAATCTTCCCAGGCAGTGCCTGGAAGGGAGTTCTCAGGAGACTTCTAGAGTGCTGGTAATGGAAAAGTCTATATCTTGATCTAGTTAGTTGCTTACTGGTGCATTCATCATGTGAAAATTCATCAAGTTGCACATATCACTTGTGTACTTTTAACTACACATGTCTTTTTAAAAAAAAATCTACCTTTTTCCCGCTGGTTATTCCTTCATTCAAATCATAAAGATATGAGGAGCAATTTCAAAACTCTTTTGTGCTACAACCGTATCTTTTGTTTTTTTACTAACAGTTTATTGAGATACATTTCACCTAGCATAAACTTCACTGTCAAAGTGTAAAATTCAGGAATTTTTATTACAAGCATAGAATTATATAGTCATAGAATAATATAGTGGGGGGGATCCAACATGGCCGCCGGCGAGGAAGCAGCGATTCCAATGTCTCCACATTAACGGGATCAGAAAGACCCATTGGAACAGCGGCAGTCTACCTACTGAGGAACTTCTAGCAAAATTCCGTTAAGAGGGGACCTGCCGGGAATTGGTAGGTTTATTAGAAGTGTCAGTTTGTCCCAGACAAGTGGATCTTGGCCGGCCACGCGGGCGCGGAGGTCCAGTCCCGCAGCCACCAGCCGCTTTTGCAAGCGGCCAGCGGCCCAGAGCGGTGCGGCCCGCCCGAACCCGCAGACGGCACCCGCCATCCCGCCGTCCCGGGGAGGCCCTGCTCTCGCTCTGTGAACGGCCACCACACCTGCCAGGCTCGTAGCCACGCGGCCGCAGCTGCCTGGCTCTAGAGGCGGCCCCCCGGGGGGTGTAGAGGTACAATCCTGCGGCCACCAGCCGCTTCAGAAAGCGGCTGGCGGCCCCGAGCGGCACGGCCCGCCCGAACCCGCCAACGGCACCCGCCATCCCGCTGTCCTGGGAGGCCCTGCTCTCGCTCAGCGAATGGCCACCCCTGCCCGCCCGGATCTTAGCCACGCGGCCACAGCTGCCCAGCTCTACAGGCAGCCCCCGGCAGCCCGGCGCAGCGAGAAGTGTCCCCGCCTGGCCCAGCAGACAGCCCGTGCCCTCCTGGCTCTACTAACGGCCCCGCCCACCCGGCGAACGGCTCCCCCCCCCCCCAAGACAGTGTGAAGGGAATCTAACCAACCCTTTACGAAATAGCGAACTGGGAACTAAAACCAGAGATTGTGTCAGACCAGAGACAAGCCAGTTCCACCCCTCCCTTCGGACACTCCGGCAAGGAGCCAGGGGCCCGCCATAGCAGAGAGGGGAAGTCACCAAAATTCGGCCAAAGAGATTCCTTCCCAGCGGAATCTACTTTAGCAGGTGTGTGACTCCCACCCACACCAGATACAAACAACCGGGAAACTTCAAAATCTCTCCGTGGGTGTGACCGTAAGGGCCAAAGGACTCTCGACCCCCAACTCCTCCTACCACCAGCAGTGTGGTTGTGACTGTAGGAGCTGAGGGAAGTAGAGGGGATCCTCGACCCCCAACTCCTATTACCACCAGCAGCGACACCAATGGTCTTAGCTGCCAGATTCCGAAGGTGTGCCCACCAAAGGGGTCCGGAAAAATTAAACAATTGACTCCCAGACCACAGCTCCACAGCACTGGGGCTTAGATGAATGACAGCGAGAGTGCTCAGTAGTTAGGGAAATAGAGCACTCAGTGGGGCTGAAAGTGTAACCAAATCCTTGGGGAACTGCCTCTGGAGAGCAGGACCTGGCTGGCTGGCAGGAGGAAGGGGAGGAGGGGCCGTAGAAGTGAAACGGCTCTGGACCAACAGGATTGAGAGACTCCCAGGAACCGCCTTACAGGGATTGCTGTTGACACATTGAGGGCAAAACTCAGCCTGGAGGGCACAGCTTTGCCTACGGGAAGAGAAGAAAATGGATCTCTAAGATCTAATTTTATTTCCTATTTCATTTTAATTTTTTCTCTCCCTTTTCCCTCTCTCTCTCCCCTTCCAAGTTTTACTGCTCTTTCCATTCTCCTCTATGCTATCTATCTCCCTCTCCTTCTTTCTTTTCAAGAGCACCTACCTTCCCCTTCCCCCCAACTTTCATCCCAAGCATTACGTCCTCCATTTCGCGTAACTGTATAAATACAAATAGGTGTGCGCCCTCCCCCCACGCCTGCAAGGTAGCCGGACCTGCAACCCACCACAGGTCAGGCCCAGCAACCTGGGAGTGGCAGAGCCGCCCCACGCGCCTGCAAGGTAGGCGCACCTGCTACCAACCAGCAGAACAGGCCCAGAGGCCTGCCGATGTGGTAGGCACAGTGCCCCAATTGGAGGAGGAGCAGAGCCCCTGCCCGCGCCTGCGCGGGAGACTTTGCAACTATACAAGAGTAATACAAATATATAGGGGGAAAATTCAATAACACAACAGTCTCAGTAAGCAGAAAGAAACGCGAACAGTATGAAGAGACAAGGAAAGAAAGGACCACAAGCAATGCAGGTCAACTCAACTTTAGAAGAGGTAATATCTGCAGCAGATGGAATGTCAGATAAAGAATTCAGGAGATGCATGCTTCAGATGATCTGGAGTCTCAAGGAAGACATTAGACAGCAAAATCAGACAATGATAGATCTCTTCAACAATGAATTACATAAACAAATCCAAGAAGCAAAAGATCAACTATGCAGGGAGATAGAGGTTATAAAAAACAAACAAACAGAAATCCTAGAAATGCAGGAAGCAATAAACCAACTTAAAAACTCAATTGAGAATACTACCAGCAGAGTAGAACACTTAGAAGATAGAACATCAGACAATGAAGACAAAGAATTTCAACTTGAAAAGAACATAGACAGCTCAGCAAGACTGTTAAGAAACCATGAGCAGAACATCCAAGAAATATGGGATAACATTAAAAGACCAAACTTAAGAGTCATTGGGATACAGGAAGGCACAGAGCTCCAAACCAAAGGAATGAGCAATCTATTCAATGAAATAATTCGAGAAAACTTCCCAGACTTGAAGAACGAGACAGAATCCCAAATCCTAGAAGCCTACAGGACGCCGAATGTGCATAATCATAAGAGATCCACACCTAGACACATTATAATGAAGATGCCCAACATACAGAATAAGGAGAGAATTTTAAAAGCTACAAGAGAAAGGAAGCAGATTACATTTAGGGGTAAACCAATCAGGATAACAGCTGATCTCTCAACACAGACTTTGAAAGCTAGAAGATCCTGGAATAACATATTTCAAACACTGAAAGAAAATGGGTTCCAACCAAGAATTGTGTATCCAGCAAAATTAAGCTTCAAGATGGAAGATGAAATTAAAACCTTCCACGATAAACAAAAGTTAAAAGAATTTGCAGCTAGAAACCATCTCTCCAAAAAATCCTCAGCAAAATATTACAGGAAGAGGAAATGGAAAATAACAATGAAAACCAACAGTGGGAGGTAGGACAGTAAAGGGGGGAAAATAATCAAAGAGGAAAACAAACCATATTCAGTAATATAAATAAACAAATATGGCTGGAAGGATAACCCATATCTCAATAATAACCCTAAATGTTAATGGCTTAAACTCACCAATTAAGAGACACAGGCTAGTAGAATGGATCACAAAACATGACCCAACAATATGCTGCCTACAGGAGACACATTTGATAGGAAAAGACATACATAGACTGAAGGTGAAAGGTTGGGAAAAATCATATCACTCATATGGACTTCGGAAACAAGCAGGAGTGTCCATACTCATATCAAATAAAATAGATTTCAAGCCAAAGTTAATCAAAAGGGATAAAGAGGGACACTACATACTGCTCAAGGGAACCATACACCAACAAGACATAACAATCATAAATATATATGCCCCAAACAATGGTGCAGCTATATTCATCAAACAAACTCTTCTCAAGTTCAAGAGTCTAATAGACCATCATACAATAATCATGGGAGATTTCAACACACCTCTCTCACAACTGGACAGATCTTCCAAACAAAAGTTGAATAAGGAAACTATAGAACTCAATAACACAATTAACAACCTAGACTTAATTGACATATATAGAATATACCACCCAACATCAAGCAGTTACACTTTTTTCTCAGCAGCACATGGATCCTTCTCAAAAATAGATCATATATTATGTCACAGGGCAACTCTTAGACAATATAAAGGAGTAGAGATAATACCATGTATCTTATCTGACCATAATGGAATGAAACTGAAAATCAACGATAAAAGAAGGAAGGAAAAATCATGCATCACTTGGAGAATGAACAATAGGTTACTGAATGATCAATGGGTTATAGAAGACATTAAGGAGGAAATTAAAAAATTCTTAGAGATAAATGAAAATACAGACACAACATATCGGAATCAATGGGACACATTGAAAGCAGTTTTAAGAGGAAAATTCATTGCCTGGAGTTTATTCCTTAAAAAAAGAAAAAACCAACAAATAAATGATCTCATACTTCATCTCAAAATCCTAGAAAAAGAAGAGCAAAATAACAGCAAAAGAAGTAGAAGGCAAGAAATAATTAAAATCAGAGCTGAAATTAATGAAATCGAAACAAAAGAAACAATTGAAAAAATTGATAAAACTAAAAGTTGGTTCTTTGAAAAAATAAATAAGATCGACAGACCCTTAGCCATGCTAACGAAGAAAAGAAGAGAGAGAACTCAAATTACTAGCATACAGGATGAAAAAGGCAATATCACAACAGACACTTCAGAAATACAGAAGATAATCAGAAATTATTTTGAATCCTTATACTCCAATAAAATAGAAGATAGTGAAGGCATCGATAAATTTCTTAAGTCATATGATCTGCCCAGATTGAGACAGGAGGATATACACAACCTAAACAGAACAATATCAATTGTGGAAATAGAAGAAACCATCAAAAGATTACCAACTAAGAAAAGCCCAGGACCGGATGGGTATACAGCAGAGTTTTACAAAACCTTTAAAGAGGAACTAATACCAATACTTTTCAAGCTATTTCAGGAAATAGAAAAAGAGGGAGAACTTCCAAATTCATTCTACGAGGCCAACATCACCCTGATTCCGAAACCAGACAAAGACACTTCAAAGAAAGAAAACTACAGACCTATATCTCTAATGAACCTAGACGCAAAAATCCTCAATAAAATTCTGGCGAATCGGATACAAAATCATATAAAAAAAATTGTACACCATGATCAAGTAGGATTCATCCCTGGGATGCAAGGCTGGTTCAATATACGGAAATCAATAAATGTTATTCACCACATCAATAGACTTAAAAATAAGAACCATATGATCATCTTGATAGATGCGGAAAAAGCATTTGACAAAGTACAGCATCCCTTTTTGTTCAAAACTCTTGAAAAAATAGGGATAACAGGAACATACCTCAACATTGAAAGAGCAATCTCCGCTAAGCCCCAGGCTAGCATCATTCTGAATGGAGAAAAATTGAAGGCATTCCCTCTAAAATCTGGAACAAGACAGGGATGCCCTCTCTCACCACTTCTGTTCAACATAGTTCTCGAAACACTGGCCAGAGCAATTAGACGAAAGAAATTAAAGGCATAAAAATAGGAAAAGAAGAACTTAAATTATCACTATTTGCAGATGACATGATTCTATACCTAGCAGACCCAAAAGGGTCTACAAAGAAACTATTAGAGCTAATAAATGAATTCAGCAAAGTGGCAGGATATAAAATCAACATGCATAAATCAAAGGCATTTCTGTATATCAGCGACAAACCCTCTGAAATGGAAATAAGGACAACCTCTCCATTCACAATATCCTCAAAAAAAAAAATACTTGGGAATCAACCTAACAAAAGAGGTAAAAGACTTATACAATGAAAACTACAGAACCCTAAAGAGAGAAATTGAAGAAGATCTTAGAAGATGGAAAAATATACCCTGTTCATGGATAGGCAGAACTAACATCATCAAAATGGCGATATTACCAAAAGTTCTCTATAGGTTTAATGCAATGCCAATCAAAATCCCAACGGCATTTCTTGTAGAAATAGAGAAAGCAATCATGAAATTCATATGGAAAAATAAAAGACCCAGAATAGCAAAAGCAATGCTAAGCAGGAAGTGTGAATCAGGTGGTATAGCGATACCAGACTTCAAACTATATTACAGAGCAATAGTAACAAAAACAGCATGGTACTGGTACCAAAACAGGTGGGTGGACAAATGGTACAGAATAGAGGACGCAGAAACCAATCCACAAAACTACAACTTTCTTATATTTGATAAAGGGGCTAAAAGCATGCAATGGAGGAAGGATAGCATCTTCAACAAATGGTGCTGGGAAAACTGGAAATCCTTATGCAACAAAATGAAACTGAATACCTTTCTCTCGCCATGCACAAAAGTTAACTCAAAATGGATCAAGGAGCTTGATATCAAACCAGAGAAAAGGCATCTGATAGAAGAAAAAGTTGGCTATGACCTACATACTGTGGGGTCGGGCTCCAAATTCCTCAATAGGACACCCATAGCACAAGAATTAATATCTAGAATCAACAAATGGTACTTGCTCAAACTAAAAAGTTTTTTCTCAGCAAAAGAAACAATAAGAGAGGTAAATAGGGAGCCTACATCCTGGGAACAAATCTTTACTCCTCACACTTCAGATAGAGCCCTAATATCCAGAGTATAGAAAGAACTCAAAAAATTAGACAATAAGATAACAAATAACCCAATCAACAAATGGGCCAAGGACCTAAAGAGACACTTCACAGAGGAGGACATACAATCAATCAACAAGTACATGAAAAAATACTCACCATCGCTAGCAGTCAGAGAAATGCAAATCAAAACCACCCTAAGATATCATCTCACTCCAGTAAGATTGGCAGTCATTATGAAGTCAAACAACAACAAGTGCTGGCGAGGATGTGGGGAAAAGGGTACACTTGTACATTGTTGGTGGGACTGCAAATTGGTGCAAGCAATTTGGAAAGCAGTATGGAGATTTCTTGGAAAGCTGGGAATGGAACCACTGTTTGACCCAGCTATTCCCCTTCTCGATCTATTCCCTAAAGACCTAAAAACAGCATGCTACAGGGACACTGCTACATCGATGTTCATAGCAGTACAATTCACAATAGCAAGACTGTGGAAGCAACCTAGATGCCCTTCAATAGACGAATGCATAAAAAAAAAACTGGCATTTATACACAATGGAGTATTACTCTGCATTAAAAAAATGACAAAATTATAGAATTTGGAGGGAAATGGATGGCATTAGAGCACATTATGCTAAGTGAAGCTAGCCAATCCCTAAAAAACAAATGCCAAATGTCTTCTTTGATATAAGGAGAGTACCTAAGAACAGAGTAGGGAAGAAGAGCATGAGAAGATGACTAACATTAAACAGGGATGAGAGGTGGGAGGGACAGGGAGAGAGAAGGGAAATTGCTTGGAAATGGAAGGAGACCCTTATGGTTATACAAAATTACATACAAGAGGAAGTTAGGGGAAAGGGAAAAATAATACACGGAGGAGAAATGAATTACAGTAGAGGGGGTAGAGAGAGAAGAGGGGAGGGGAGGGGAGCGGAGGGGAGGGGGGACAGTAGAGGATAGGAAAGGCAGCAGAATACAACAGACATGAGTATGTCAATATGTAAATCAGTGGAAGTGTAACTGATGCGATTCTGCAATCTGTATACGGGGTAAAAATGGGAGTTCATAACCCACTTGAATCAAAGTGTGAAATATGATATATCAAGAACTATGTAATGTTTTGAACAACCAATAAAAAAAAAGAATAATATAGTGGGAATTGTATAATCCCCACTATATAATTTCATAACACTTTCATCATTACCAGAAGAAATCCCATAACTATTACCAGTCACTCCCCCACTCCCTCCTCCCTCCAGCTCTGGCAATTATTAATATACTTTCTGTATTTATGGATTTGTCTATTCTTGACATTTTATATAAATTGAATCATAAAATATGTGATCATTTCTGCTAGGTGTATTTCGCTTAGGTTATTGTTTTCAAGGTTCATCCATGTTGTATCATGTATCACTATTTCATTCCTTTGTATTGCTGAATGATTTCCCATTCTATGGATATATCACATTTTTTTATTGGTTGTTCACAACATTACAAAGCTCTTGACATATATTTCATACATAAGATTGAAGTGGGTTATGAACCCCCAATTTTACCCCAAATGCAGATTGCAGAATCATGTCGGTTACACATCCACAATTTTACATAATGCCCTATTAGTAATTGTTGTATTCTGCTACCTTTCCTATCCCCTACTATCCCTCCTCCCCTCCCCTCCCATCTTCTCTCTCTACCCCATCTACTGTAATTCATTTCTCTCCTTGTTTATTTTCCCAGTCCCCTCACAACCTCTTATATGTAATTTTGTATAGCAATGAGGGTCTCCCTTCATTTCCATGCAATTTCCCTTTTCTCTCCCTTTCCCTCCCATCTCATGTCTCTGTTTAATGTTAATCTTTTCTTCCTGCTCTTCCTCCCTGCTCTGTTCATAGTTGCTCTCATTATATCAAAGAAAACATTTGGTATTTGTTTTTTAGGGATTGGCTAGCTTCACTAAGCATAATCTGCTCTAGTGCCATCCATTTCCCTGCAAATTCTATGATTTTGTCATTTTTTATTGCTGCATAGAACTCCATTGTGTATATATGCCACATTTTTTTAATCCATTCATCTATTGAAGGGCATCTGGGTTGGTTCCACAGTCTAGCTATTGTGAATTGTGCTGCTATGAACATCGATGTGGCAGTATCCCTGTAGCATGCTCTTTTAAGGTCGTCAGGGAATAGTCCAAGAAGGGCAATAGCAGGGTCAAATGGTGGTTCCATTCCCAGCTTTCCCAGGAATCTCCAAACTGCTTTCCAAATTGGCCGCACCAATTTGCAGTCCCACCAGCAATGTACAAGTGTACCCTTTTCTCCACATCCTCGCCAGCACTTGTTGTTGTTTGACTTCATAGTGGCTGCCAATCTTACTGGAGTGAGATGGTATCTTAGGGTGGTTTTGATTTGCATTTCTCTGACTGCTAGAGATGGTGAGCATTTTTTCATGTACTTGTTGATTGATTGTATATCCTCCTCTGAGACGTGTCTGTTCAGGTCCTTGGCCCATTTGTTGATTGGGTTATTTGTTATCTTATTGTCTAATTTTTTGAGTTCTTTCTATACTCTGGATATTAGGGCTCTATCTGAAGTGTGAGGAGTAAAGATTTGTTCCCATGATGTAGGCTCCCTATTTACCTCTCTTATTGTTTCTCTTGCTGAGAAAAAACTTTTTAGTTTAAGTAAGTCCCATTTGTTGATTCTTGTTATTAACTCTTGTCCTATGGGTGTCCTACTAAGTAATTTGGAGCCCGACCCCACAATATGTAGATCGGAGCCAACTTTTTCTTCTATCAGACGCAGAGTCTCTGGTTTGATATCAAGCTCCTTGATCCCTTTTGAGTTAACTTTTGTGCATGGCGAGAGAAAGGTATTCAGTTTCATTTTGTTGCATATGGATTTCCAGTTTTCCCAATACCATTTGTTGAAGATGCTATCCTTCCTCCATTGCATGCTTTTAGCCACTTTATCAAGTATAAGATAGTTGTAACTTTGTGGATTAGTCTCTGTGTCCTCTATTCTATACCATTGGTCCACCCGCCTGTTTTGGTACCAGTACCATGCTGTTTTTGTCACTATTGCTCTGTAATATAGTTTGAAATCTGGTATCGCTATACCGCCTGATTCACACTTCCTGTTTAGAATTGCTTTTGCTATTCTGGGTCTTTTATTTTTCCATATGAATTTCATGATTGCTTTCTCTATTTCTACAAGAAATGCCGTTGGGATTTTGATTGGCATTGCATTAAACCTATAGAGAACTTTTGGTAATATCGCCATTTTGATGATGTTAGTTCTGCCTATCCATGAACAGGGTATATTTTTCCATCTTCTAAGATCTTCTTCTACTTCCCTCTTTAGGGTTCTGTAGTTTTCATTGTATAAATCTTTCACCTCTTTTGTTAGGGTGATTCCCAAGTATTTTATTTTTTTTGAGGATATTGTGAATGGAGAGGTTGTCGTCATTTCCATTTCAGAGGGTTTGTCGCTGATATACAGAAATGCCTTTGATTTATGCATGTTGATTTTATATCCTGCCACTTTGCTGAATTTATTTATTAGCTCTAATAGTTTCTTTGTAGACCCTTTTGGGTCTGCTAGGTATAGAATCATGTCATCTGCAAATAGTGATAATTTAAGTTCTTCTTTTCCTATTTTTATGCCTTTAATTTCTTTCATCTGTCTAATTGCTCTGGCCAGTGTTTCGAGAACTATATTGAATACAAGTGGTGATAGAGGGCATCCCTGTCTTGTTCCGGATTTTAGAGGGAATGCCTTCAACTTTTGTCCATTCAGAATGATGCTAGCCTGAGGTTTAGCATAGATAGCTTTTAGAATGTCAAGGTAAGTTCCTGTTATCCCTAGTTTTTCTAATGTTTTGAACATAAAGGGATGCTGTACTTTGTCGAATGGTTTCTCTGCATCTATCGAGATGATCATATGGTTCTTATTTTTAAGTCTATTGATGTGGTGAATAACATTTATTGATTTCCGTATATTGAACCAGCCTTGCATCTCAGGGATCAATCCTACTTGATCATGGTGCACAATTTTTTTGATGTATTTTTGTATTCGATTTGCCAGAATTTTATTGAGGATTTTTGCATCTAGGTTCATTAGAGATATTGGTCTGTAGTTTTCTTTCTTTGAGGTGTCTTTGTCTGGTTTCGGAATCAGGGTGATGTTGGCCTCATAGAATGAATTTGGAAGAGCTCCCTCTTTTTCTATTTCCTGAAATAACTTGAAAAGTATTGGTATTAATTCTTCTTTAAAGGTTTTGTAAAATTCCGCTGTATACCCATCCGGTCCTGGGCTTTTCTTGGTTGGTAGTCTTTTGATGGCTTCTTCAATTTCATCCATTGATATTGGTCTGTTCAAATTGTGTGTATCCTGCTGACTCAGTCTGGACAAATCATATGACTTAAGAAATTTATCGATGTCTTCACTATCTTCTATTTTATTGGAATATAGGTTTTCAAAATAATTTCTAATTGTCTTCTGTATTTCTGTAGCATCTGTTGTGATATTGCCTTTTTCATCCCGTATGTTAGTAATTTGAGTTCTCTCTCTTCTTCTCTTCATTAGCATGGCTAAGGGTCTGTCGATCTTATTTATTTTTTCAAAGAACCAACTTTTAGTTTTGTTAATTTTTTCAATAGTTTCGTTTGTTTCAATTTCATTGATTTCCGCTCTGATTTTAATTATTTCTTGCCTTCTGCTACATTTGCTTTTGTTTTCCTCTTCCTTTTCTAGGGCTTTGAGATGAAGTGTGAGCTCATTTATTTGTTGGTTTTTTCTTTTTTTGAGGAATGACCACCAGGCAATGAATTTTCCTCTTAAAACTGCTTTCACTGTGTCCCATATATTCCAATATGTTGTGTCTGTATTTTCATTTATCTCTAAGAATTTTTTGATTTCCTCCTTTATGTCTTCTGTAACCCATTGATCATTCAGTAACATATTGTTCATTTTCCATGTGATGTAGGATTTTTCCTTCCTTCTTTTATCATTGATTTCCAGTTTCATTCCATTATGATCAGATAAAATGCAAGGTATTATCTCCACCCCTTTATATTTACTGAGGGTTGCCCTATGGCATAATATATGGTCTATTTTTGAGAAGGATCCATGTGCTGCTGAGAAAAAAGTATATCCATTTGATGATGGTTGATATATTCTATATGTGTCAGTTAAGTCTAGGTTATTGATTGTGATATTGAGTTCTATAGTTTCTTTATTCAACTTTTGTTTGGAGGATATGTCCAATGGTGAGAGAGGTGTCTTGAAGTCACCCATAATTATTGTGTTGTGGTCTATTTGATTCTTGAACTTGAGGAGAATTTGTTTTATGAATGTCACAGAACCATTATTTGGTGCATAAATATTGATAATTGTTATGTCTTGTTGGTGAATGGTTCCTTTTAACAGTATATAATGTCCTTCTTTATCCCTTTTGATTAACTTAGTCTTGAAGTCGATTTTATTCGATATGAGGATGGCCACCCCTGCTTGCTTACGAGGACCATGTGCATGGTATATTTTTTCCCATCCTTTCACCTTCAGCCTGTGTATGTCTTTTCCAATCAGATGTGTCTCCTGGAGGCAGCATATTGTTGGATTTGTTTTTTTAATCCATGATCCCAGCCTATGTCACTTTATTGGAGAGTTTAAGCCATTAACATTCAGAGTTACTATTGATATATTGTTTGTACTTTCATCCATGTTTGATTATTTATCCTTTTTTAAAAAAATTTAGTTTGTTTCTCCATGATTATCCTTCCCCTCGCCCTCTGTCTTTACCGAGGCACTTCCTACTGATGGTTTTGGTTATTGTTTTTCATTTCTTCCTCGTGTATTGTTTTGCTCAAAATGCTTTGCAATGCTGGTTTTCTGGCTGCAAATTCTTTTAACTTTTGTTTATCATGAAAGATTTTTATTTCGTTGTCATACCTGAAGCTTAATTTTGCTGGATACAGAATTCTTGGTTGGCATCCATTGTCTTTCAGTGTTTGAAATACATTGTTCCATGACCTTCTTGCTTTCAGGGTCTATGATGAAAAATCCGTTGTTAACCTTATTGGTTTACCCCTGAATGTAATCTGTCTCCTTTCTCTTGTAGCTTTTAATATTTTCTCTTTGTTCTGTATATTGGATATCTTCATAACAATGTGTCTTGGCGTTGGTCTACTGTGATTTTGTGTGCTCGGTGTCCTGTATGCATCTTCAATTTGTATATCTGATTCCTTTTTTATTTCTGGAAAGTTTTCTGTAATTATTTCATTCAGCAGGTTACTCATTCCCTTGGTTTGAATCTCTGTACCTTCTTCTATCCCGATGACTCGTAAGTTTGGTTTTTTTATATTATCCCATAACTCTTGGATGTTTTTCTTGTGATTTTTTACCAGCCTTTCTGAGTTGGCTAGACTCTTTTCAAGATGATATATTTTGTCTTTATTATCTGACGTTCTGGCTTCTACTTGCTCCACTCTGTTAGTGATACTCTCAATTGAGTTTTTAATTTGGTTTATCGTTTCCTTCATTTCTAGGATTATTGTTTGATTATTTTTTATAATCTCTATCTCCTGATAAAGATGCTTAACTTCTTCTTTTATCTGTTTATGTAATTCATTCTCAGTGTGTTCTTTTGCTGCTTGAATTTGCTGTCTCGTATCCTCTTTAAGGTTCCATTCCATCTGTCTAAGGTGTTCCTTGAGTTCTTTATATGACCATTTTTCTGATGACTCTAGGTCCTCCTGAATATTTAGGCTGTCCTGCATTGTTTGTACTCCTTTTCGAAGCTGCTCATGTTACTTCTTGTTCTGTTTGACTGATGAGTTACTGTTTACTCCTATAAATTTATTAGATGCTTGGGAGGAAAGGTATTAGAAGGGAAGGGAAGAAGTCACTGTAGCAAGGGTTTCAATTAAGTTATCTCCTCCACCGCAGTCTGATGACGTCAGTTCTCTGCCATGGTGGTATCTCTTGCAAATGGCGACAGTTCGTTTCCCTTTGCCGGGCGACCAATGCAACGGGTGGGTCCTTACTGTCTCTCCCAAGCCCCGTTTCAAACCTGTGGCCACTACTTATGAAGGCTCGGTAGGCATTTACCTCCGTAGGATGAGAAGGGCTGACCAGTTGTTTCAGCCGGATGGATTAGTGCTGAGTCACAGCTGTTTGTCTGTGGGAAGCAGGTGAATGGGAGCTTGAATTCAGACGATCCGGGCTCAGTGTGTGTTCTGAGAGGCCCAGACTGTTCGCCCCAGATCCACGTCAGCTCAGCATTGCCATTTGATCAACAGCCTCTTGTGAAAAGGAAGCCATGGCACTGGTATTTCTCAGTTCAGACTGTCTGGAGCCTTGTCCCATCAAGCAGTGACTGTGACTTAACACTTTAACGGTCCCTTTAACACAGCCCCAAGATGGCTTCTCCTAGCTCCCACCTCCAGCCACCTAATGCGGTGGTGAGGTTTACAGAAGAGACTAGCTGGATATATCACATTTTATTTATCCATTCTTCAGTTGGTGGATAGTTGTATTGTTTCCACTTTTGGACTATTATGAGTAATGCTGCTACAAACATTCATGTACAGGTTTTTATGTGGATATTTGTTTTCCTATCAATTTATACTTAGCCAAATAGAAATTTCAACACTTGGCCATTATAAGATAGTCTTCCAATTTACCTCTTAGTTCAAAGAGGGACTCAAGACAGTATTATAGAATATTTAGAAACATATGACTATGTGAACATTATATTAAAACTCATAGTGTTACATCATAACTGCACTCAGAGGAAAATTCATAGACTTAAATGTTATTGCATTGAACAGAATAAAAATAAATGAATGAAGCATTCATCTCAAGAAGCCCAGAAAGAACAAGAGCAACAATAACAAACAGGAGGAACCAGTAACAGAATAAAAAGGGAGGCCGGCTAGCAACAGTGTTAGGCAAAGACAGGGGGAATGGTAGCTTCAGTCTGGCCCTGCAGGGAAATGCTGTGGTCCTACTACCCCCAAATAGATCTGACTGAGGACTTGAGGTGAGAGATTGTGTTTTCCTTTATGTTCCACACAACTTACTCCCTATCACCCATTGCTTAAGGGCCACTCCTGGGTCCCTTCTAACTCCAGGTGGCAGATGGATTAAAGCTGCCCCAGTAGATTGAAGGCACATCTCCAAGGTAGTTTCAGGTGTAAGCATTGAAGGTGGGGGTAGACTGGTGTACAGAGAACCTGGGAAAATGATCCAAGGAATCTGGGCAGAGCGTTGACAGTGTCCACCTTGTGATGTCTTCTGGCTCTCCTGGTCTTTACAGAATTTTCCCTTGACTACATGGTCCCCTCTTACCATGTCGGCCAAGAGAATACACTGAATTACACATGTTACTGGGGGATGGCAGCTGGTGTAACTTAGAACCCTATCTTTCCTGGCTTGGTTGAGTTGGAGGGTCTTCCACATGTGACTCTGCATTGTGTCATCTGTGTAATTATATGCATACCTCTTTACTTGGCCTTACCATGATTCACATTGGCATTTCAGTTCTCTACCACGCTGTCCATGTGTCATGGCTTGGGCAGTCTACCACATGGTCTCTGCTATGGAACTTGTCAACCCCTCAGTCTCTCATCTCAGCTACCTTTTCCCTCTCCTCTTGATAGGATTGGAGAACTTTGGGGTTCTCTCCATACATATTTGGTCTGAGGAAAGTTAAACTCAGTCTCTCACTCTGCCCACCCAGTTTTTATTTGACTTTATTGTCTCCCTGAAGTTCGACCTGGGGGAGCATGTGAGGCAGTGCCCCTCCTGTACTGGGAAACTCTTTTCTGATCTTTTCCTTCAATTCTCAAACTTGCCCCTAGAGGAGCTCATCTCCTTCTTCTTTTGTTTTTCTCCTCCCTAAATCCCTTCATATCAGAAGCAGGAAGTGTTGGGCATTTCCCTTCCTATATATCAGGCCCTCTCTGCCTAGGGCATCCTTCCCCCCTGTGCTTGGCCAAAGGTGGGTGGATATTAACTTTCACTGTTGGACATGCTCTGTGACTGAGTCTGTTTCTCTCTGGATAAATTGAAAAGGAGGATAAAGGAATTTAGAAATCCCTTTTCCTTTGACAAAATCCAGCTTTTAAGTCTTGCTGCATATTTAAAAATCCTATTTTCCAAGTCAGAGGCCAAATTATAGCTTTCCCTCTTTGCATTTCTATTTAACAATCCTAATTCCCCCCAAGGCAGATGGATGCCTCAGGCTGCCTAGAGAGAGCTGTAGAGAAAAACACATTAATGTTATTATTAGAGCAGTATGATTCTGGCCCAACATTCTGATTTACAACTTTAAGGTTGGTATCAGGATTCAGATTCCACTAAATTCTAACTGGTTAGGAGAAAAAGTGTTTGAGGCCAATATTTGTTCCTATTAGGCATCAAAAGATGTGTAATCTACCTCTTCAATAGTCTGGTCTGGTGTGTGTGTGGCATACAAGATTATGAAAAGTCAAGCAATGACAAAAATGATCGTTCCTTGCAGTAGAGCATTATTGTTTTCACAATAAACTGTAATTTTAAGAAATGGTGAACTTCCCAGGTAGCAGACTCCCATAGTCAACAATCCAAATAGCCTTTTACTGATTTTCCCCCCATCTTGCCTCAGGCTTTAATATGGCTTAGAATGGTACCATTACTGATCCAGTCTTCATTTAAAATTTTGCCATCTTGTTCTTCAAGGATATTTTTGCAAAAATTTTGAGTTTTAAGAGTAATGCATCCAAGTCTTACAAATCTTGATTACTGAGCTCTTGCTTCTTGATTACTACTCCCCTGCTTCTTCCTAGACCTAAAATTCTTATCTTCAAGATTCAGCCCTAGTCTACCATCTCTTATATCTCTAAGTGAATTCAGTGTTTTCTTCAGATTCATATGTGACTTTTTCCTTGCTATTCTCATGATCCTTACTACTCTGTATGTTTACTGATCCTTGCTACCTCCTTCTCTTGTAAGCCACTTCAGGTTGGAATCCAGCTTTGATTCAACTTGGCACCCTTTAAACATCTGTCAAAGCTCCTTGTACAATTAACATGTATTTAAGGGATAAACAACACACTATCTCATAAGGAACAAAAAGGTGAAATATATTTTTAGGAAGAGTTACACCAGAATGGTTACGATTTCTTTCTTTCTTTTAAAATATTTTTTTAGTTGCAGTTGGACACAATACCTTTATTTTATTTATTTTTATGTGGTGCTGAGGATTGAATCCAGGGCTTTGCATGTGCTAGGCGAGCACTCTACCGCTGAGCCACAACCCCAGCCCTACAATTTCTTTTTGTAAAGCAAAGATACCTGCCTTGGAAATTTGTTTAGATCAAATACCTGATACTAGTTTGATGCAGAATAAGTGGATTATACACTAAATTTCTGTTCTCTCAGCATACTGTGACAGATAGTAGACAGAAAAGTGGTAGAGAAGTATATAGGAGAAAAAAAGGTAAATAGAAAGAGGGTCAATAACAGAGAAATAAATGTTTGCCTTTGATAATGTACACGCAGAGACCCTAGAGTTGATTGTACAATTTATCTTTAAGCAATTTGATATAATACTGCCACAGGACTGACACAGTAATTTATTTCCAAAATGTTAGATTCTGTTAGTATTTTACAGATCAAACTTTGGTTTTCTTCTTGACATAATTGATTACTGCTTTCATTGGGATTTAGTTTAAAGTAATTCTGTACTGCAAAACTGCAAAGAAAGTAGAAGCTACACATTTCTCTAGTAGAGCAGCTGTGTCTGGATCAGCACAGCAGAATTTTTTGTTTTGCTATTGGTTCTTTTCTTTATTGCTCTATTCATTGTTTTACTTCCACTTTCCTACCTATATGAGTTAGAAGTTGCTATGTAACAACCCCACCCCAATTTTAATAGCTTAAAACAACGATCATCTATTATTTCTTATAAATTTATTGATTGACAGAGAGGCTTTTCTGACATGGAACAGGTTTTGCTGAACTTGGTTTGGTTTATTCATAGGCCTGAGTCAGCAGGGGGCTGATTGGCCTAGTAGCAGCCAGGATGGGAGCATGTCTTTGCACCACACAAGTATCTTTGCTCATACTCTAGCAGGCACACTTGAGTTCATTACCAAGGCAATGGTATGGCTCCAAGACAAAGAGAACAGAAACACACAAGCTTTCTTCAGGCTTAAGCAAGGAACTCTCGCACTATTACCTTAGATGCATTCTATGGGCCAAAGCAAGACATAGACCATCTGAGACTCCTTAGCATGAGAAGCAAAGTCACATTGCATAATGTGATGACAGGGAAGAAAATAATTGGGGTGGACTGCTTTTAGAATAAATATACTCTATGATGTATGATGTTCTCTTAATTTTCTATATAATTTGTTCTCCAAATTATTTGATACATTTATGAAAATATGCATTTTTTTCATAAATCGTAGATTTTTTTACATAATAAATAAAAAACTTTAGGTTATACATAGTTGGCAGAATTCTAAGGTAGGCCCAAGATTTCTACCCCTCATTGTATATTATATCATATTATAATTCCCTCCCTTTGAGTATAAGAAGAATAGGTGAATATAATGGAATAGTTACTCTCCCGATTTGTTTATATTGTAAGGTGAAAGTGATAGAATAATGATAAGATAATCACATTATATTAACTTAGGTTCTGTCTTTGCAGACTAGAGAGACTCTCCTTCTGGCTTTGAAGAAGTGGCTTCCAGATTTTGAGGTGCAAGTGGCAAGGAGCCATGGGGGTCTCCATGGAACTGAGATCCACCCTTTGTTGGCAGCCAGCAAGAAAGTGGAGTCCTCAGCTCTACAACTGCACAGAACTGAATTCTGTCAACAACTGCTTGACCCCCTGCTCCAAAAAGCTCCAGAAACGCAGTCCAGCTGATACCTACATTGAAAATTTGTGAGACCCCTGTCAGAGCCATTTAAATTGTGCTTACACTCCTGACCCATAGAAATGGAAGAAATAAATGTATGCTGTTTTAAGTTACAAAGCTTGGGGTAATTTGATCAGCAGCAATCGAAAATTAATATACCAGGAGGAAAGTCCAAAAAAGACTTTCTATAAATGGAAAAATAAGAGCAAAATTTTATAGACACTAAGGATAAGGAGTTTCGGCAGTTACTAAATTGAAACATAAATTTAATTTTGAGATTCCTGGTGGCTGAAGTCAAAATGAAAACATAAACTTTTATTATTATTATTTTTGCACTTATTTTTGTGTGCTAGCATATGATTCCTAGTTGCATTGCTATCACAATGCTAACTACCAGTCTTGGGGTAGTAGTTCCAGAAAGCGGCAGCTGATGTGCAGGCTCAGGTCTTCGAGGTGAACAAGATATTAAGATAAAAGCCTAATTCGGTTGCTGCTGGGTTAGAAAGTCAGATGGGATTGTCAAATGTGATAGGTGAGATTTCTCTAAGAGAGAAGAAGTATGGCAATCTCTGGAGGATGGAGGCAAATGCTGGAAGGATGGGCGGGGCAGATAGGTGTTCTTAGCCATGTGCATTGGGGGAGAAATATCCAAGTCTGGGACATAAAGGAAGGGTGAGAGTGAAAGATGGTTGAGGTGGTGAACTCTAAGGTCTAACTTCCATAAATAAAGAGAGAAAATCAGGAAGGTATTGATAGACTGAGGGGAAAAATGAGACTCCTTAGATTTGGATCTTTTAAGAATGTTATAATAGGGAAATAACAAAGTGGGAGAAACCAGTCATTGTGGTTTAAAAAAAAAAAGTTGTATATTTGAGTTGAAATTTTTATAGGTGACCCAGGTATACATTAGGACAAGAGCACAGCATGATCACAGGAACAGGCTGATAAAACAGAGAGGATATAGGTCATAGGAATTAAGGAGGTTAAAGAGGTGTGAGGCTGGAATATTGACTGATCCCACTTCAGTGATATTTTGGGGCAATGCAAGATTTGGTATGGAGGAGGAGACTGGAATCAGATGCCAATGTTTTGATGAAAGGGGGGAAATTACTAGGGCATAGGTTGCCTGCAATCCCAGTGAAGTCAGGGATTCTATTTCTCATCTTAACCATCTTACCACAGTGCCTGCCGCAGTGTCTTGCTACATAGCAAAGTCCCTAAAAAATTAATGGCTTAAAACAATGAACATTCATTAGCACACAGTTTCTGTGGGTTAGGTACTAAGGGACCCTGGCTCAGGGTCTCACATAGGTTGCACTCAAGATGCTGGCTGGTGCAGTGTCAACTACAGTCCTGATAGGGCCTGGAGGATCCACTTCCATGAGAGTTCTTTTCTACATGGTTATGTATTGAAATACTGAACATAAGAGGAAAAATAAATTTGCACTGTAAGAACAGGGAGTTCCATTTGGAGCATTTCATTTCCAGGTGCTTATGGAACAACTCATGCCATGCATGAGTCTGGTGAAAAAGTCCAGAGATAAAGATTTGGTGGTGTTATGGTTTAGATATGAGGTGTCCCCCAAAAGCTCACATGTAAGGCAATATAAGACTCTTCAGAGGAAAAATGATCAGATTATGAGATTACCTCATAATGTAATCTCAACCCTTGATGGAGTCAGCAACTATGGTTGGACATTTGAATTACTCCTGGTGAAACTATCAGCTAGGTCCCTTAAAGCCTGAACTGGGGTGAGGGGTTATTTGTGTATGAGATACTATACCTGGACAAATCAAGGCCAAAAGCCAAATCCAGAGGAAAAGAAACAATACAGACAAGGGTCCAGAATCATGACTTTGGTTCTACAGAGTATCACCGTGTGAACATACCAGGAACAAGAAATAAGAACCATGATCATCATTTACCAAGTGTTCACCATGTGCCACTTATTGTGCTAAGCTGCTCTGCAGAACTCATTTGATGGTCACAGGAAATTGACTTAGCCTGTTTCTGCTGCCTTAACAAAATAAGACTGGGTAATTTATGAGCAACAAAAATTACTTCCTCACAGTTCTGAAGGCTGGGAAGTCCAAGATCAGGGTGCTGGAAATCTCAGTATCTAGTGATGGCCTGGCTTTTGCTTGAATATGTGCTGCTGATCTTCTGAAGAGGACAAATGCTGTGTCCTCACATGCTATAATCTTACCCATCCCATTGCAGACCACCCAGACGGAATTGGCAAGGAGAATAGTTTCAGAAAGTATAGTCAGTTTGGGAAGGAGTGGGGTATGATGGGAATGTTATGTGGACAAAACAATAAGAAAAATGAGGGCCAATTTTCCACACCATGAACCTGAAAGCAGTTACCAGTGTGGTGAGGCCTTGACACAAGAAGCCAGAGAGGTTAGTGAGTCCCAGGTGGCAATCTGCTGAGGGGCAGCCAGTAGGATCAAGCTTCTTTCTCTATTAGGATCTGACCTAGCCCTGCTGTCATGGTTTAGGGCTTTCACACTCACACTGTCTTATTTCTTGTTACTTCATGGTCCTTTTACTGGAGTGGTCTCAACAACCAGTTGATTGCCTGCTTTAGGCCCTATGGGTTGGGTTGGGTTGGATTGGGTAGACAGAGGTTTTCAAAGTGAGGCCCTTGGGCCCTTATGTGTCTCTGAGGATCTTTAGGTGTTTTGCAGGTTCAGTTATTTCTGTGTAACTCTATGACTTCATTTGTCCTTTCCCGTGTATTGACATTTGCAACAAATGGTGCAAAAAATGACAGTAGGTAAAAGCACAAATCAAGGCAGTGAATACCTAAGTACTAGTAGTATTTGTGTTCTTCATGGCCATGACACACAAGGGGAACAGAAAGCTTGTTTCATTTGTAAGTCCTTGATAAAGCAATAGGAATTATTAATTAAATTTCAATCTTGAGTACATTTAGTGTTACGATGACAAAACAGGAGGTGCACAGAAGGTTCTGCTGCTGCATAGCAAAGTACAGTGGTTGTCTCAATAAAAAATATTTGTGTGGGCTGGGGTTGTAGCTCAGTGGTACAGCGCTTGCCTAGTATGTGTGAGGTACTAGGTTTCATTCTCAGCACCACACATAAATAAATAAAATGTCTATCAATGACTAAAAAAATTTTAAAAAACTATTTGTGCAATTGTTTTAGCTGAGAACTGAATTAGCCACTTTTTTGTGGAAAACCATTTTTACTTGAAAGAACAACTGATAGACAGGCTACAGCACTTGGCAGACATCTCCTCAAAAATGAAGTAAGCAAGCCTGTCACTTCAAGGAAGACAAAACTGACAGTATTTGTTGCCAATGATAACATTTGAGCTTTCAAGAGAAAATTATAATTTTGGAAGACTTGTATCCACCATGAGATTGACAGTTTCCCAATACTAGAAACTTTTTAATGAGATCTATGGTGCTATTAACCAATATGAATTTCTTGCATTATATAATGAAATGTGTCAATATTTCAAAGTTCTGCATAATTTAGTGAGCTAAGATTTTCAAAATGACCAATTCACAACAGTACAAAATTGTGCATGGATAAAAGGCCCATTCAGACTCTAAGATAAAATAATGAATTTTAATGTTAGCATTAGTATTGAAAATTAATTGATATGGTTTCATATTCTACATTACAGCTAACTGCCACATGTTGAGTTTTAGTATAATATAAAAAAGAATATCCAAAATCACCTAAAATGGTATTAAAATACTCTACCCTTTTTCAGCTACATATCTGTGTGAGGCTAGATTTTCTTCATATGCTCCCACCAAAAGAACATAGCAAAACATACTGAATGCAGAAGCAGATCTGGGAATCCAGCTGTCCTCTATTAAACCAGACACTAAAGAGACTTTCACAAATGTAAAACAATGCCTATTCTTCTCACTAATTTTTTTTGTTTCCGAAAACAGAGCAATTTTTCATAAAATGTTATTTATGTTAACATGTAATAGTTTTATTGTTGTTATTTTTAATGAATTAAAAAATAAAAATGTCTCAAATTTAAATTATAATGGGGCAAATATTGATACACATTACCTACACCAAAGTTCTTTAAGGTCCTCAATCATTTTCAAGATTATAAAGGGGTCCTAAGAGCAAAAAGTTTGAGAGCCACTGAGTTAGAATACAGTTTGGCTATGGTAACCAAGAGACTTATACAGAAAAAGTGGTTCCAACAATATGGAAATTTTCTCTTTATTCAGTAACATTTCAGAGGTCAACAGTGTGGGAGTGCAAGGCAGGCAGGTGATTCTGTTCTATGAGTCATTCAGGGTCTTAGATCCTCCTGTTGTGTTGCTCTGACATCCTCTAGGTCATGGGTTCTTAATATGGGGTCCATGAGTTCAGAATGTCAATGAACTTGGGTAGCATTTCCTTCAATTACAGGCAGCAAACCACAGCAGTGTTAGTATAAATAATGATATTCTCAACAATGAAAGTCCTTTCCAGTAACTAACAACACATTAGTTATTATCTCAAGATTCTGTTTATATCCATTACTAATTTAAAAATGTTTTGTTAAAACCCCTTACTAGATTTCCCTATGAAATATATCAATTAAAATGTACATAGAGTACTGGCATATGTTTGTTTTAAAAATATTTTTTATTATTGCATTTCACTTTGATTGGTGTCCTTTATAATCCATTGTACCTGTATACATTTAAAACATCATTCTGCTAACACCTCTGAGGAAGATTAGCTAGAATGTCAGAAGGGTACAAATGTGATATAAGGATCACAATTCTAGGGTCATAGGCAAAAATGGAAACAGCGTGGAGAGTAAGAAACTTGCTCTTAATGAAGTGTGCCCAGCCCCTTGTGCTTACATGTCACGTAGAGAACTTGGTCATCAGGCCATGTCTGGCTGGAAAGTGTGGTTTCTAGCTAGAGGGCCACATGCCTTGTCCAAGCTTGAGGGTAAGTGGGGGAATGAGGGAATATTGCACCTTATTTGGGTTTGAATCCTGGAGCGTTTAAACGTTGAGCTATATCCCCAACCCTTTTTAATATTTTATTTAGAGATAAGGTCTCACTGAGTTGCTTAGGTCCTTGCTAAATTGCTGAGGCTATTTTTGAACTCTCCATCCTCCTGCCTCAGCCTCCGGAGCTGTTGGGATTACAGGCATACACTCCTCCGCCCCGGAGACCCTCGCTGCTGCACTCATCATCATCTCTTTTCTGGGTCCTGCAGGGCTTTGTATTTTCTCAGATGAGCTATTTGAGCTATTCTCACTTTTTCCTTTCTGCTCCTTGTCTGGGCCTCTAGAGGCTGTCTTTCCTTGGCCCCTGGATGAGCAGGTTCATTCTCTGATGGCACTGACGCCCCTCCTCTTCTGAGCAGTTACATAGGTGCCAACTCCTTAGGCAGTGTCGCAAATGCCAAATATTAATGAGATCCCAAGGCAGAGTTAGAAGGCTCCAAACATCTCCCCCTATAATAAATATTTATTAGAAATAAATACTATTATGAAGAAAAAAACCCAGTAACTTTATGGTGGAGAAACCCACAGACAGCACCTTAAGCCAGTAGTCAATGTTAGTGTCACCAGGAGAAAGACATGCTATCTACATATGTCCCCTAATGAGAAGGGCACACCATCTCTGTGGTGTTTTTCTTCCAAACCATATCCTTGATCTAATCATGAGAAAACATCTAACAAATACAAATTGAAGACCTGTCACAAATTGGAGGGGCCTAAGGAGACATGGAAACTAAATGCAAATGTGGGATCCTGGATTGGATTCTGGAACAGGAAAAAAAATGACACTAATGGGAAAGCTGGCAAAATTTAAACAAGATCTGCAGCTTAATAAATAGTATGGTAGGGCTGTGGCTGTGGCTCAGCAGTAGCACACTTGCCTGGCATGTGTGAGGCACTGGGTTTGTTTCTCAGTATCGCAAATAAATAAACAAAATAAAGGTCTATCAACAACTAAATATATATAAAATAAATAAATAAATAAATAGTATTGTAGCCCTTGCTGGTTTTGATGGGGATACCATGGTTTTATAAGATGTCAAAAGTAGGAAAACTGTAAAGCGTATATGGAAATCCCTGTACCATTTTTGCAATTTTTTTCCAGTATAAAATTATTTCTCTATACCCCATCTACTGTAATTCATTTCCCTCCATGTTTGTTATCCCATTCCCCTAGTAAACTCTTAAATGTAATTTTGTATAACAATGGGGGTCTCCCTCCATTTACATGTGATTTCCCTTTTTTTAGAGAGAGAAGATGGGAGGGGAGGGGAGGGGGGATAGTAGAGGATAGGAAAGGTAGCAGAATACAACAGTCACTAATATGGCAGTATGTAAAAATGTGATGTGTAACCAATGTGATTCTGCAATCTGTATTTGGGGAAAAAATGGGAGTTCATAACCCACTTGCTTCTATTTTATGAAATATGATTGGTCATGAGCTTTGTAAAGTTGTGAACATCCAATAAAAAAAAAAATAAAATTATTTCAAAATAAAACATTTTTCTAAAAATGTATTATTTGTTTATGCTTTTTATTGATGCATAGTATGTATACAGAATAGTGGATTTGATTATGGAATATTCATATGCACATAAAATGTGATTTGATCAATTTCACTCCCCAATATCTCCCCACCCTCTGTTCTGCCCTCCCTGATCCCCTTCTATGTAATGGTCTCCCTTCTATTTTCATGGCTTCCCTTTTCTTCCCCTCTGGCATCCACACATGAGAGAAAACAAACAATAATTTTCTCATAATTTCAAATAAAATAAGTCATTCAGAAAAATGAAATGTTTTTAAAAGGGCTATAAGTGCACTAATAGGACTGTCTTGTATTGTGCTCTTGCTAGGGTTTTTTAAAAATTTGTTTTTGTTAATGGGCCTTTATTTTATTTATTTATATGTGGTGCTGAGAATCAAATGCAATGCCTCACACATGCTAGGCAAGTCCTCTACCACTGAGCTACGACCCCAGTCCCTTGCTAGGGTTTTAATTACCCTGTGAAGGTCAAGGATTAGTGTATCTCTCTTCCATTCAAGGTTGGAAAAAAAACCTGAGCCAGGTGATCTTCAGTCTTTGGACCAGCTTGATTAAAGTTGATGATCCAGGCAGGATACAGTAAAACATGTCCATACCCTCTCTGAACCTCAATATTCTCATCTTCAAAACAGGAGAATGTATTGCTTCTTTTATAGGGTTGTTGAGCGATATATTTAAAGAGATAGTCTCTGAGGTGTAACAGATGCTCAATATATACCTATAATTATCCTCTAAAGAGAAACCTGGGAAGAAGTCTTTCTACCATATAAAGTTTAAGGAAAGCATGCACCTAAGAATTTATAAAGTATTTCAAATATACCACATATGCTCCAAGTGAAGTTACCATTAGGGATGTTCACGTCACTGTAGTGCTACTGGCTTTAACTGAAGTTATAACACTGTTGGGGAACCTAATTTAATTGAGCACTCTCTAATTTGGATCACATCCTTTTTCTATTTTAATTCCACATGCCTTATATGTCTATAAATTATTAATTTAGTTACTTTGTTTGATGATATTCTTTTTGGGGCATTGCTCATCAGTGCTAACTTGTCCAATTATGGGTCTCAGTGGTTGCTGAAAGCAAAATGATGTAGGAAGGAAACATCCAATGACCCAAATCTCATAGAAATGCTACTTTGTTTTTTAAAAAAAAATGTTTCATGATACAAAACTTGGATCTGACCAGTTTTACCTAGTGATTTTAGTTTTTTCAGTAGTAGGAACGAGGCGTGTGTGGGACATCCTTAGAGGTTGTCTATTTTCCTGTGCTCTCATGCTTTTTGTTATATCCTTCTGGAACAGTGCTACTCATGATATGGCATGAGGATGTGTTCCAGATGTGTTCCAGTCTGTCAACCCTTGCTGGACTGTGATGGCCATCAACAGTGAGTGTTCAGAAACTTGGACGGCAGTTCAATGGAGTTGCTTGATGTTTGTTGAATAAAATGAGAGAAAGGTCTTGTGTTTGCCTTTTCACTTTATTTTCCCAATAATTCATTATTACTTTGTTCAATAAGTCTGTTACAGATTGGGAAAAGTACAGAACACCTTATCCTTACCCATAGACAGAGAAGCACTTATCTAAATTATCAGGTGCGTCTGACAAAAAGATTATTTCGGGTAATGTGAAATTGAAGGTAATCAGTAAAAAGGAAGGCATTCTCACCTAGCTCTACATATTTTGTAAATACATCTTGGCAAACATTACTGCCTAGAAGCCTCCTCCACGTGCAGATTAGGAACATTTGTGTGAAATTTACCATTGCTTGTGAACCCTTTGAAGGATTGGTGTGGGGGTGTTCTGTTTTCTCGTTGAGAATTTGTTATAGTGGGAAGCATGGTAATGACCATCATGGTTCTTTCCTTACCATTCCCTGTTTCCATTCTGGCCATTTTCTTCCACACTGTTGCCAGAATAACAATCTTAGCAAAATGTGAAGTTTTATTATGTTACTCTGATGCTTAGAATCCTCTGTCCCCCACAGGATGAAGGTCAAACTCTTTAGCCTTCTATGCTCAGTCCTTAATGACCTGGTCCTGGTTTATACCTCTAGTCCATGCATTTTAGAAAGATTATCCTTCCCTGCCAACCTCCTAGACCTTCCTGTCTTTGAAGAACCTGTTCTATTGTCACCTGGTCTATGAAGCATTTTCTGAACTTCCTCCACTCCTCTCTGCATAGGTAGAATGGAGTTCTCCCTTATTTGTGCTGCCATCTTATTTTCTGGAACCACATCAGACTTCTTTATTGAGCTTTGGAAATGAAATTAAGCAAGATCCAGATAATTAGCTATTCAGTGGTCAAGCTGAGATTTCAGTGTTGGGTAATTCTCTTATGAGTTACTTGCAGGGAGACATGATGAGTGCTGATGAAGTTCTGGAGAGATGCCTGGGATAGTCCCCCAAACAGAAACTCTACTAAGTGGTTCTGCTAGGAGACTGGGTGGAGGGGACTCATTTCCCTCTTCCTGGCTCAGGTACTGCTTAAGGACAGCCCCTCGAGGAAGTTACCATTTGGGTAACCTCATTACGATTCACTTCACTGAACTGGGCATTCAGTTGTTTACTGAATGGCATTCTAACTGGCCAGAAAAACACCCACTGGGTGAAGACTAGTATTTACTTTTACCACACAACATTTTGATTAATTAACCTCAGTGCACTTTCCTTTCAGATAACTAGGTTAAGAAGCCGCATATGAAGTTTCATGTGATTCGATTAAATGCAATGTCACGGTTCTAAAAAGGTAAAGGCCTATTTAAACTCTTAACTCATTCTGCAGCAGTAAATTAGGCATTTGGTTAAATGAAGTCTGATATGTGGAAAGGATAGCCCTCCACTGTAGGCAATACTTGGATTGAACAAGCCATTACTTACTTAAAATTCAATCAATGAATGTGTTTATTACAATAACTTGGTTTACTGTTGATGCCAGAATATAATTTATTAAGTTAAAAATGTATTCGGGTTAAATTAGCTTTATATTGCCAGTCAAATTGCTGAGTTTTTCCACTGGATCTTAGTTGAATATTAGCAACCATCTGGTCCAGTCCCTTGGGTCTTTATTTATTTTTTTCCCATGAAGAGTCTGAGTGCCATAGAGGTAAACTGGGTTATCTAAAACCACAGCTATTTATTGGCTAAGCTGGGCCCAGAACCCAGCTGATAACCACATTTCCTGAATAAACGTCAGAATCTATGGCTTGACAAAGGCAATCTTCTGATTTGTAGATTTATTCCTAAAAAAAAAGTCCTATCCGAGGTATGTATCATATTTTGTAACATATTGAACAGAGAGCCTTCCCTGATGCAAAGAAAATGAGATTGAGATTGAGTCTGAATTGGAATATCTAGTTTACTTGGGTCCCATGGATTCCACAGCATAAAAGGAGAATGTATTGCATGATGATCTCAGGCTGCTTGACTCTGTTATTTCTTGGTTCTGCTCACCCGCCTTTTCTCAGCACCTCTTTTCTTTGACTTATGTGGAACCATTGTTGGAAAATGGACATCCAGCCACGAACTCCCACTAACTTCCTAACCTCCTGGCCCTCACTCTTCTCTTTGCCTCTAGGCGTGGCCATCAGACTAGTCCTTAGTAATGGAACCTGTGTGGGAGTGATATATTATTTTCAGGTAAGGGCTTTATTTTCTCTTTTTCTTTTTGGTAGCTGGATGCCTTAAGGGATGGTGAAGCCAAAGATGGAATGAACCCAGGCACCTGAAATACCCTCTAGTGGCAATGGGCCTGCTAACTAGGAAGAGACTCCTTCAGACTTGGCGAACAAAAAGTAAACTTCCATTGTATTTGAATCTTCACACATTTTTGGTTGGATACAGCAGCCAACATTCCTTTAAGTAACAACACAGAGCTCCCAGTTCCAAAAAAAAAAATTGGTTTCACTTTGAAGGTAGATACTCACCTAAGAATTACTAACATGTATTTTTACAAAATATTTAATTTAATTGAGCATGCTAAGTGTTCAGAGAGGTCTCAATTTTCCCTAAGAGATTAATAAAGCAAAATGGATTGAAACACTTGATGAAGCATCTAATAAACAAATTACTACTTGTCTAAATTTTGCTGATATCATGCTGTTCACTTCCAAATAACTTCACTTTTAATTTTAATATCCTTGAATAGAGGTGAAGGATGTTGTTCTTTGGATATAGACTGTAATTTTTATATGTTATGCTTATTTTCCAGTTGTATTTATTTGTATTTCACCTCTTTCCAAAGGAATTTGCTATGATTTATTAAAAAACAACTTAGCGACAATATTAATAAAATTGAAGAACAGGATAAATAAAAAGAGAGGAGGGAAACATGCTAACTGTAATTGTTCTCATGGTTGCTGTGACTGAGTTTCCACTTTGGGTCTAAGCTTTTTGGCAGACTGGATAAGAGGGATGTATGATAAATTGCACATCAACCCTCAGGAAGGAGGAAGTGTACTCATGCCTCAGGGGAGGCAAAGATTTGTGCAGTTACCAAGTCCCAAAGAAATGGTCCTCAAATTTTTCATCTCAGGGGAGCAGAACCTACTGGGCATGAAATCAGAATGGATTTGAATAACATCTCCAACTTCAGTTTTGCTAAATGAATTCTCCATGTTATTGAAAAGGGAAGGGGCTGCTAGTCTAAGTCATTTCTGAAACCTTTTGCTTATTTTGTTTTTCCACATACTTTTTTGAGATTAAGGTATAGTCTGAAAATGAGGACATTTAAGTTCATTTAAAAAAGAATAAGTTTCTTTGCTCAGGATGGGGAGGCTCTGGACTAAATCGATGCTTCTAAAAGCACCGTGAACAACATTATGACATTAGCTAAGATGAATTAATATTTAAAGGTGATTGTTTTATCTTCCCTGGGAAGGGAAGTTGGTTTTCTCAGTGTATGAACTTGGAGTTCTCATAGACTGAGGGCCCATAGGTTGGGATTTCTAAGGACATACCCCTCTATTATAGCACAAGCCATTGTAATTAGACATTTTTTAGGTACAGGTCTTTCTCAGCATGCTTTTATTGTCTAATGTACTTTAACATACTCTAAGAAAATCTGAGCTAGGGATTGTTTCATTAGCTATAATTTTAGGAACAAGAGGATTGAGGCCCAGATAGGGTACATGACTTAACAGTGGCCTCACAGATAGTGAAAAAAGGGCCCAGTGAGAACCCCAGTCTCCTGATGATTAACTTATTTCTATTACCTAATACAAGCCTCTTTCAGATACTAGTTCTATATTATTCAATGCAATTCAGTAAGCCTGTATTAAACATCAATGATAGACCACCTCCAAGCTACGTCTGAGCCCTAGAGAATATTTGATTGTTTCTGTGTATTTCCTTAAACCTAGTTATTCCAATCAAATATAAGTAGGCAAAGCAAGAGAGGTCAAAGTGCTAATACTGAAATAAAATACGGATTTGTAATTTTAATCTGTAATAGGACACTTGTTGTTCTGTGTTCCAAATGGGTGATATAGTGTATTGTCCTTTCTACTCTCTGAAGATTTCAAAGCACTTAACATTACCTTAAAACTCATTAAGCCGGGTGCTGAATCAGACATTGGATATTATAACTTTATTCTTATTATTTATTTAGTACCACTGAAGGAGTTAGTTCTCAGTGGGAATTGATAACTTTAAAAGGATGAAATCTTTAATGTTCCACAAGGACGAAGACCTTTCATCTAATACTTCTCTTCCAAAGCTAATCAATAGTAATATAGGAAAAATATTAGTAAGTCACCTATCTAAATTCTCCCAAATGAATAAATCAAGCAAATAAGTTCTAAAATCTTTGTAAATTTTTATTGCTTTGATCTGACATGTGCTACCTTATGAGAGTAAAGTAATTTGTGGGATTTTTATTAGATCAGAAAGAAAAGAAAACAAAAATCACTTCTTCTTTCTTACCAATTAAAATTTACAATTTCTTTTTGTGGTAGTCATCTTTTCATTACTATAATAAAATACCTGAGACAATGCACTTAAAAAGAAGAAAAGTTTATCGTACCACACACAAAAATGAGAAGTTTATTTTGGCTAAGTTTTGGGTTTTCAATCCATGATCAGTTGGCTTTCTTGCTTTCTTGTATTATGAAGTCCATCATGGTGGATTGTGGTACTGCGGTGGGAGCATGTGGTGGAAAAAGCTGCTCACCTCATGGTGGCCAGGAAGCAAAAAGAGAGGGGAAAAAAAGAAGAGGCTGCCCAATATCTCTTTGAGGGCATGGCCTCAATGACCTAGACTTTTCACTAAGCCTCACCTCTTAAAGTCTTCCACCACCACTTCCCAATAGGCCAAACTGGAGACTAAACTTTTAGTACATGGGCCTTTGGGTACATTCAATATCAAAACCATAGCACTTTCTTTTAAGTGTTATGCATTGCAATGCTTTTTTTTCCTTTTTAAATGCAGGAATACTCTATTTTTAAAAAGTGATTATTTTATGTTGGCCATTGCCTTTCAAATGTATTTTATTATTTTTATACAATTTATATAGTTGTTTTGACTTTTAAAAAAATATTGATATTAAGATGAGCTGCTTTTTTAATATTAAAAGAAAATGGTTACCTGTTTTCTTGGACTCTGTTTTTCTTGATAGAAATTTTGCCAGAATTTGGCTAATTTAATTAAAAACATTAATCCATTAGAACATAGAGAAATAAATGGATTGTCTATTTGTCCCTGGCTAACTTTCAATATGAATAATTAACTGTTAATTATAGGCTTGTGTATACAGCCTAAGAATTTTTCATATTCAAAATTAAATTTTCAACCATCTTGAAAATGACAGCGGAAAATGACATAGATGCAGTTTTGAGTAATGATAAACTACACTGGCAAAAGCTTCCATGAGCTTTTTAGGTGCATGAGACAAGGTCTCATGACTCAAGGAGTTTCTGATCTCTGTCCTTAAATGTGGACATATCTTCATTTTAGATGTGCTGCCGAATGAATGTTCTTCAAGATTAAAATCAGAACACTGGTATATTCATTAAAGTGGCTGTAGATCCCTGGACAGGGGATTTCAGACTCATTTCTTTATTATGCAAATTACAGAGGCTGTGCTAAGGGTGAGAGGATTAATGAGTACAAACTGTTGATAGCAGGTTCCAGCCTCTATGATCTTTATTCACTTAGTAAGGGAGAAAGGAAAAAGACTGAGGGGTCACTGAAAAGATGAACGTAGGATTTATGACTTGGGCTTATTTTAAAAGCAGGAATAAATAAAATGAAAAGAAAGAAGGAAATAAAACTTGCCCCAAATTGTATCATCTAAAGATGACACTATTAACATTTTGCTGCACATAGCATTTTAACACTATTAACATATGCTCTGTGCAGAGATGGTCTACAGTTTTTTTTTCTTTCAAAAAAAATTGGATAATGTTATCTATGCCATTTTAAATATACCTTTTATTCATTTAACCTCATGAATTTCCTCTGTGACAGTAAATACACCTCTGAAACATTAATGGCATCACATTCCATCATGCGCTGCTCCACCATCATTTATTTAACAAAACCTTCAGTTTTTGGACACTTAGGTTGTTTAGAATTTTTTGAGTATCATAAAAAAATGCTGCGATGACCATCTTTATAGATACATCTTTGTCCAATTAGTTCTTAAGATGAATTGCTAGAAGTAAAGCTGCTATGTGAAAGCATCTCTTTAGGTTTGGGGGTCTGTATCGAAAATGTCCTTGCAGAATTTGTGCCAACTTATACGCCCATGGGACATATGAAAGTTCTTTCCCCTCCAGATCTTGAAAATACTATACTTTTTCCAATCAGATTTCATTTTTAATTGCCATTTTAAAAAAATTAAAATTGGGTAAATTGATACATCTATCTTTTTCTTTGTGATCTTAAGGCACTCTCTGATGTTGAAGGCAAGAACTCTACATCTGTCATAGGCACTGCAAGTATTTCCCCCAAGTTTTCCATTTGAATTTTACCTTTGCTAATGATTTTTTGGGGGGAGGTGTGGGAGATGCTGGAGATTTAACTCAGGGCGATTGACCTCTGATCTACATCCCCAGACCTTTTTATTTTATTTTATTTTATTTATTTTTTCATTTTGAGACAGAATCTCACTAAGTTGCTTAGGGCCTCACTAAGTTGCTTAGGGTCTCTTTAAGTTGCTGAGGCTGGCCTTGAACTTGTGATTCTCCTGCTTCAGCCTTCTAAGCTGCTCTGCTGGAATTACAGTCTCACTGCACCTGATCTGATGGTGTTATTTGATGTGTATTTACTTACTTATTTACTTACTTGCTTATTTGTGGTACTGGGGATTGAACTTAACCCCTGAGCCACATCCCCAGCCCTTTTTGTAGTTTATTCAGAAGCTGGGTCTCAGTTGCTTAGGGATTCGCTAAATGGCTAAAGCTGGCTTTGAACTCATGATCCTCCTGCCTCAGCCTCCCAAGCTGCCAGGATTACAGGTGTTTGCCACCACACTCAGCTCCAACATTTTTATTTCTTAATGTAGTCATACTTTTCAGTTTTTTCTCTTTTGCTTTTTACTTTTGGTGTTATGTTTAGAAAGAACTTACCCATACTATCATTTAAAAATATTTTCCTGTGATTCATCTAATGGTTTAGATTCTTATATTTAACCTTTAAATTAAGATATATTTCACACACAGAAACTGGTATGAGGGGTAATATAAGAGGCAGTATATGCCATGGTTAAGACCACAGATTTGGAGCCAGATTTCTAGGGGTAGCGTGGTTTTAAAATAAGTACACAATTTTTTTGATGTGTTCCCTTAAATATGGGCTTACCTTTGTGATTTGCTTTCAATGAGTAGAATATTCTGGAAATGATGGAGTGTTCTTTCTAATGCTAGGTCATAAAAGGCATTGGGTCCCTCCGACCTGAACTTCTGACTCTGGGGATTGCTAGCTACTATACTGTGAGGCCACTCAATCTCTAAAGAGGGAGCCACATGATGAGAAACTGAGGCCTCATAGCAGCAGCCAGCAAGAAACCAGTGGAGACTTTACACCAATACCTGAATCAACTAGTGTGGAGGTGAAACCCCCAGCCCCACCACACCTTCAGATGCCTGGAGCCGTGGCTGACAGGTTGGTTGAAATATCTTGAGACAACATGAAGCAGAACCACACGTCTAAGCTACTTTTGGATTCCTGATTCTCATAAGCTGTATTAGATGATACATGATTGGATAGCATTAGATGACTACTACAATAGGCATAAATTTTGAAGATATGAGGTTGTATGTTCCTATGCCTTTGTTTTCTTATTTAAAAATGAGGAAATAATGAAAGTGTCTTTATAAGACAGTTGTGAAATTCAAGTAAATTAACATATATGTAGTACTTAAAGCAATGCCTGGTATGTGATGAGCTAAAAGTTTTACTATTGGACTGCAAATACCTAATCTACTCCCATTCATGTTCAGAAATAAAATGTTGCTGGGTGTATGGTGCATGCCTGCAATCCCAGAAGCCTGGGAGGCTGAGGTAGGGGTATTGCAAGCTCAAGGCCAGCCTCAGCAACTTAGTAAGACCCTGTCAAAGAAGGAAAAATTAAAAGGGCTGGGGATGTAGCTCAGAGGTAGAGTACCCCTGAGTTCTGTCCCCAGTCTGTCTCTGTCTATCTTTCTCTCCCCCACCCCACATAAGAACACACCTACACAAACATGAAATATAATGTTCTTGATAGACTTGAAGATCCATGACATCCCTTCTCATGTGTATATAATTAACTGTTTACACAGTTAGACCTTATTTTGATCATGGAATGAGATAAGAATTCAGTAGAATTTCCCACCAGGAAGATAAACAATATTCTCAGCATAATTTGATTACTAATCCATCCCCATTGATTTTAAGATCACTATTTTAATGTATTAATTACCTACACGTACTTTTATTTGTTTTGGATGTTATGCCATAAGACACCTGCCTTTTCAATTATTTTCACCTCACAGTATATTCTGATTCTGATAAACACATTCTCCTTCCTTCTTGAGGTAGAAAGTCTCTCAAATGGTCTCCTATCATCCCTGCCTCTTGGAATTCATGTCCTTGGGTAATTTCTTCCCCTAAAGTGTGGGCTGGATTACTGACTCTCTAGTGAATAAAATGTGGTAAAATAAAATGTGATGGTATATCACTTCTGAGACTAGTTTACAAGAAGATTGCGGCTTGTCTCTCTCTTGTTTCCTTGCTTTGAGAGAAATATGTTGTGAGCTGACCTTTGGAGAGCTTCCTGTGACCAGGAACAGAAAGCAAGAACAGGAAACAGCCACCAAAGAACCCAGTCTGACAGCTTGGGAAGAACTGAATCTTTACAATAAGCATATGTGCCTGGAAGTGGATCCTATCCCAGTGAAGCCTTCACATGAGACCACAGCCCCAAGCTGAGACCTTGACAGAAGCCTTGGGAGAGAATGTAAGCCAGAAGTGTCAACCTAAAGCTTGCATTCCTGATTCACAGAAGCTGAAATTGTAAAATGTGTTGCTTTAAACTGCTGAATTTTGGGCTAATTTGTTACACAGCAATAAATAACTAATACAATTATTCTTTTCAATGCTTTTTTTGGATGTTATTCTCTCTTTATACTTTCACATGAGTGTGATTTTATTTTATTCCAAAAACTTAAGAGAATTTTAACTGGCCTTACATAATATTTGTGAATCATTGCGAGGCCAGTTGATACATCTACAATGAGGTTTCTGATATCACAACACAGTGTTCCATTCAAAGTACGTAAGACTTCTTTTATGTGCCTCAAAAAATTTGAGTTTTCTTTATACATATTTCTTATAGGTTTATTCTTAGCTATTTTGTACTTTTCATTGGTACTATGAATGGGAATAATTTCTACTTGATTATTGTTTTTATGTAAGAAATTAATTGAATTTTGTACATTTTCTCAGTAATCTACCACTTAATTGAATTTTATTATTAGTTCTCATTGTTTTCCATTGTGTCTCTTAGGTTTTCTATAGAGACAATGATCCACTATTCTCTTAAAAATAAAGAGGCCTGGGATTCTGGCTCAGAGGTACAGCACTCGCCTAGCATGTGTGAGGCCCTGGGTTCAATCCTCAGCAACACATAAAAAAATATATTGTGTCCACTTATAACTAAAAAATAAATATTAAAAAAAATGTAGGGGCTGTGATTGTGGCTCAGTGGTAGAGCGCTTGCCTAGCACAGGTGGGACCCGGGTTCAATCCTCAGCATCACATAAAAAATAAAGGTATTGTGTTGTGTCCATCTACACCTAAAAAATAAACATTTAAAAAATGTAAAGATACTGGAGCAGAGAATCAAACAGTGTGCACGTGCTTGTGTATACCCCATGCACATATACCATACACAAAGAGATAAGGATGTAGAGCTGAGAATTTGGAAAAAAAAGCTATGTTTTAATAATTGTTCTCCTTGCATAGTTCCTAGAATAGAGAAGTTTTTATGAGGTGGTGATTGAATGAATGAATGAACAAATGACCTTTTGTCCCCCTAGTTTGGTTTCCTTAGTTCCACTTTAATGTCCCACTCTGAGCTAGCTAATAATGAGGTTCTACTATGTCCTGAACTGAGCCCATATATATGACATCTGCTAAACCCTCAACATTCTTTTAATGTGATTTAAATAAGTGCATTACTTGCCCTAAAAGATCATGGCCTATTGGGAGATTATAGGTTCACAAGTAATCATTAGAGAAGAGATTAATGCTAACCTATGTGCTACATAAATTAGGCAAATAAACCTCCCTTTTGAACAGTGTTCATGTAGAGGATTCTGGTGTACATTAAGTTGGACAAGGTATAGAACAATGTGGTGTTTGGGGGTGGGAATTCAAGATCTTATTTGAAGGAGAAAACTATGGGCTTCACCCAAAGTACAAAAGATATGAACAAAACCAATCAACAAATATGAAAATTGGAAGGACAGAAAGTTTTGTCCAGAATGCTTTGAGGCAAATGTCTTAACCAAAATGATGGTGATCTGGAATCCAGCACTTACCTGATGCCTGACTGTGGGTGGGAGAATACCTGAAGGAACCTCACAGGAGTGGGCTGAGTAGATTGCAAGGCAGAGTGTAACTCGGGTGAGAAATAGAGGTCATGATTCTGTAGGCCACATAAGGAGCTAGATTTTATTTGAGGTGCAAATAAAACCAATGAGAGATGTCAGCTTAGGGGTGACATGACTTGATTTACGTTTTAAACAAGTCCTTCTGGTTCACATAGTAGCATCTGAGTAGAGATGGGCGGGACAAGAATGGAGTTTGAGAGAATTGGTAGAAGAATACTGCAGAGAGCTGGAGAGAGGTAGTTCAGGGCTGGAGCAAGTTGATGGTGGTAGAGATGAGGAGTGGTATTCATCGGGCATATTTGGAAGTGGAATAAACAAAAAATATTATCTGGGGAGAATTTTGAGATCCCTTATTCTGGATTTCTTTGTCATTCTGGTAAGGATTAAAGACCCCAAAATGAAGTGAATGGACCATTTGGGTGTAATGCATTCTGTGGATGTATTGAAGGTAGTTTTAGCATTGGGAAGGATAGTTTAATTGCTCTGTGAATCAAGTTTTCAGAGCTAATAAGTCTGCTTTGAACCTTTTAAGTATATTTTGTTTATTGTAATAAAATAGCTATTTCCTATATTTCCAAGATTACACCATGCAAAAACTTAAGGTGGACTTCCTGTTATTCATTTTGTAAGATTAAGAAACATTGTGAGAAAATGTCTTTTAAATAAATGCATAACCATACTTAGAAATTTAGAAGTTTTATGACCTGTTTTTTAAAATTATATTTCATCTTAATTTTTTCCTTTTAATTCTAATATATTCTGTAAAAAACTATTACTGCTTTCCTGCCTCTAGTTTTAGCCTATTATAAATCTGGTTAAATTAATGTGAAGTTAATGGCTATATTTTAGAGTAACAACCTCTTGGAATGTAATAGTTTTATTGGAACAAAACTACTTTTTTCCAAAATTATGTGAAACTAATGAAAAATTAATTGCTTTATAAAATGCTGGCTTTTATCTAAAACTAATAATTCCTGTACATCTCTTAATCCTCTTGCAAACAGTTGACAGGAAATAAAATCTAAGTTTACCATTTCAAATTCCCTAAGATCCTCAGAACCATTTTTATTTTTGTGTGATTTCAACCTTTTAACTTTTTCACAACTTTAATCTTAAAAAAAACAGATTTTTAATTAAATTCAGGCATATTATTCCCCCAAAGGAGAGTCAAAAACACCAAGTATAACTTAGACTTGGGACCTCTAAGCTAACAGTTTTCTTTTCTTTACAGCTCATATTGGCATTTTTATGTATCTCCCTCTAATAAAATGTAATGATTTTTATCTTTAAAGTTGATGCCCGGGACTATGGCTTTTATCTGTTGTTTACTGTGTTTCAGTCCATAAATAAATCATGCAACAAAATAAATTACTTAATCCTGTGTTTTATTTGAAAACATATTAAGGGATAGATATAGAAGGAAAAAATCACTTTATGTCTACAGATTGCTCACACATTTATGATTCTGCTTTGCATCTGAATACTATCAAGGTGTCATATTAAAAATGATCATACACAAGAGCCACATTGGAGATTTTTAAAGTTTTTGTTGATTTTTGATCAATATATATTCAAATAAAAATCCCATACTGTCCTTTGTCATCAGTATTCTCCATAACACTACTGTTTTTAATAATAATTCATTTCAGTGTATCCCTATCTAGCAGGAAGATTATTAATCCCCAGCTACTTTTAAAAAATGAGACCATATGCGATTATTTTCTGCCTTGTTTTAAGCTTAGCAGCCCTGCTAGTCTTCATTTTGTAGGAGAGGCTTTCTTAACATGCAGAAAGAGGAAAATAAAACATTGCCCAACTTAATTTGTTTATTAAGCTCTTTTAGCATGAAAGGGAAATAGTCCAAATTTTAAAACAGGTTTGGTGAGTGTGATACATGTGTTATCGAGAAGCATTCTCCTCTACAGACTTCTCTCCTCAAAAATGTTTTTTTCATACAGAGAATGGACCCTTGTTTCTTAGGTTAATTGCTGGAATATGATGAGGTTTGGTTGCATTTTTAGTAATTTCCGGATTCTATTCCAGGACATTTGGGATAGAGCCCAAGAGCTTAGCATGTTTTCCTTTTTTCATGGTAAAATTGTGCAAATATGCATTAGAGTGTGAAAACAAACAGTCTAATACATTTTTGCAAAGCTCTTTATGTTTACTGTTTATTGCAGATACCAGATCCTAATTAAAATGCGCTAACAAAAGCCAAGATACAAAGAACAAAGATATAACGAAACTTCATCTTTATAAAATATTTGTGATTAATCCTGGGGGATGTATGGTCTCACAGCACTGCAGTGGAATTTTAAAAGGCTTCTTCAACCACATCAGCAAGGTGATAAAATTCAGTCCTGTTGGATGGTCCAAGAAAGACAAACCATACCATGGTCATTTTTGGGTGCTATCTTCTTTTCAGAGAGATTCTAATAATCCTTTATTATCCTGAGGCTTTTTCATTATACATCCAAAATGAATAGCAACCAGCTTCAAAGAAGGAATAAACAACAGAAGAGACACTAAAAGCATATTTTTGGGAGAGATGGATTTAGATCTGTTTGTCAGTTGACATTTCTATACGAGTGTGGGAGAAATGACTTTGTGTTACATTTTACATTTAGGAGAATCAAAAGGGTAAATGGAAATATGAAAGGCAGGGTCCATTAATAGAAAGGTTAAAGTATTTAGAGACCCCCCATCCTGAATTAGAGTTGAGGCTCATCTACTGTTTACATTCATGATCTTAGATAAGTGATTTAACTTCTTAGGGTCTCAGTTTCTTCATTTCTAACTTGGGGATAATAACATTGATCTTAGAGTTGTTAAGAGATGAGCAGGATAAGCAGTAACACATTATCTCATGAGAGGCAAAAACTTTTATTTCTTTGAAAGGAGATGCACATACCACAACCTGTACAAAGTGGGGTTGAAGCAAAGATGAGAATCACTACTTTAACTCTGCTCCATTTTGTTTGCATTTAAAATTTTTTCTCTTGAAGGACTTTTCTATTATTTATTATAAAAGAGCAGATTGCAGAGAAAGGGTCTGATGTATTTTTAAAGATTGAGAGAACTTGCAAAAAAATCCTTTATATACTGCAGTGCTTCTCAGACTGTGGTCCCTGGAGGTTTGCCAGGCGTAGAAGGGGTGAGCAAACATTCCAGGAGAAAGAACAGCATGTGTTAAGACAAGACCTTGAGCTGGGTAGAGGCTTGGTGTTTTAGAGTAGCTGAAAGGCCAATGTGGATGAGGAGGCAAGACATGATTAAAATTTATCCCTATAGTGATAGATTATTGCCATGGTGGGTAAGCAAGAGTGACTTTTTCATTCTTTAAGGTCCCTCTGGAAAAGGGAGAGGGAATAGATTGGAGGGAGACAGAGATCTTTCAAGGAGACTGGAGGTTTTAGCTGTGGTCTAGGAGAGACTGAATGGGGATGTGGACTATGGCAGTGGAGGAGATAAGAGAGGCTGGTGGAATTGAAGAACTGTGCGCTTGGTGAGATACCAGGAAGGAGATGGCAGGAGGTGTCAAGGATGTGTTCCTAGAAGCCATTTCCTTCATTAAGGACAACCTATGAAGGAGCAAATTCTGAGGGAAGATCACAAGTTTAGTTGGGTATAACACACCTGTGGGAGAGACAGAATGGGCAGTTGGTTATGTGGATCTGGAGAGCAGAGGGCTGGAGAGCTTTCCTCTTTAGGGAGTGTTTGGTGTGTGTATAGTAAATGAACTGACGGAAAAGGACAAGGTTATCCAGTACAACTTTAGCCAAGATGGTCTAAGATTGAGCCCCACAGAAATACCAGCATTTACAAGTCAGATAGATGAGGACCAGGCATTAAAGGAAGAGCAACCAGATAGGGGGAGATGAGGCTGGTTGTCCCAGAAGGTAAGGGAAGAGAGAGCCTTAAGCTGGAGGAAGTGGTCACTTAGGTCAAGGGGTCACCTGGGTCAAGCATGTGGGAACTGATAAGTGTCTAGGGTATTTAGTTACAGAAAAGTGATTAGGACTCTTGTGAGAGAAGTTTTTGAGGAAGAGTGGCTTGTGGAGTGAATGGGAAATGAGAAAAGGGAAATCACGAAGTAATACTTGCTTGGCTAGGCAACAACAGACGGGAATAAGAGGAGTTATAGAGTGACTTTGGGTGGAAGGAAGATAATTCCTTATAGAAAAGAGCTGAATTCTTTTTTTGTTAGTACCAGGGATTGAATTCAAGGCTCGACCACTGAGCCACACATCCCCAGCCCTATTTTGTATTTTATTTAGAGACAGGGTCTCACTGAGTTGCTAAGCGCCTCGCTTTTGCTGAGGCTGGCTTAGAACTCGCGATCCTCCTGCCTCAGCTTCCCAAGCTGCTGGGATTACAGGCATGTACCACCATGCCTGGCTGAAAATATTTTTTAAATTATGGAGAAAATCAGGAGAGAGGCAGATATAGGAAGACACATAAAGAGGGCATGTCAATTGTTGATCGGTGGGTTCATTTTTTTCTTTTTTGGTAGGGGGAGGGAGAACCTCAGCATGTGCTGGGCTTTATAGAGTCTTGGAATGTGCAGGCAGCTCCTCTCTTGTAGCAGGAGGTCAGGGGAATGGGTGGGTACAGATGCTGTTGGATTTGTAGGTTCGGTGGCAGGAAGCTGAGAGATTTCTGTCTGGTGGCTTCTATTTTCTCTGTGAAGGAGTAGGCAAGGCCATCTGTTGAGTGTGATAGAGGAGGCGGGAAAGGTTAGAGATTTGAGGGAAGCAAAGATTGTTAGAAATAGTCATTGAGAACAGAAGAGGGAGGCGATCAGAGAAATGTATCCAGATGAGATCAGTGACCATGAGTTTGTCATAGTATATGTGGTTGTGAGCTGCTGCTCACAAGGCTGATAGATTAGTTGAGACATAAACACACAAGGTTATTTACAACACAGTGTAGGAAATGAAATACAGGGCATGATGAGAGTTCATCAGCAGGAAGATTCTTACTTGGGACCTAAAGATAAGAAAGCATGAGCCACGTGAAGAGATGGAGGAAGAGTATTAGCAGACAGGGCAAATGAGAATAGTCCAGAGGTTGGGAAAACATGGCTCATGGCTCCCTTAGAGGTGAAGAAAGTTCCCAGGTGTAATCACCTAGATGGGGGTGTGAGGGATGCTATAGTAGCAAGTAGTTAGAAGAGAGGCTGCAGAGGAGCTGGGTGGGCAGCCCAAGTATGTGCTCATTTAGTTGTTCACCAGGTGTGGTTCCTGGACCAGTAGGAACTGGAACATCAACATCATTATCACTTGGGAACTCGTCAGAAAATGCGAAATTTCAGGCCCCTCAAAGACCTAATATCTACCAGAAACTCGGGGGGTAAACCCAATGACCGGTGTTTTATAGGACTTCAAGTGATGTGGATGCACACTAAAATTTGGGAACCAGTGCTTAAGCAATGGGGCACCATTGTGCCATTTTTAGGTTTTAGAATTAGGTTTATAAAGATCTCTAGCCAAAGTGAAGAAAATGGAGTGCTTGGTGCATTCTAGTCAGGGACCTCAGCAGGGCTAATTCTTCAGCTGGGTTACTGATCTAGAGGCTGGTGCTTCCTGCCAATGTCCGCAAGTTGACCAGAACCACCTGACCCCTGGGAAGCTGCCTGACTAGCGCAGCTCTCTAATAGCTCTCTGCTGCCCCCCTCTGTTCATCAACTGCTCCAAGATTTCTCTGGTCCACAATTTCCAGATCTTGACTGGCCCAGTTTCAGCATCTTTGAACTTCTGTAAGCACAGATTTGTGAGAGATGTGAACTTGGCTGATGTAAAAATATTGCCTGAATTAGGCATGGGCATTTGACATTCTTTGGATGGTTATTGAGAACCTAAGAAAGAATACTAACCAAGCAGTTAGTTACCCTGAGACTTCTTGGGGACAAGGTCTGCAAATTTTGAAATAAATCTGTACTTTATATGCCTTTGCATTTTGAGGTAGCCTTTTTAAAAACAAACAAACATATACAACATGCTGATATCTCTCCAGAGAGGAGATATCTTTTAGGATCAGAAGATACCCTGTGTATGAAAAAAAAAAAAAAAGATCTATTTGAAGACTTTTTCCAAGGCTAGTAAGAATGCAACCACAAAATACTTGGTGTTGGGTAAGATGATGCCATCAAATTTTACCACCTGCATCTCTCTTTAATAGTTAATTTTCTTAGTTAGTTAGTCTGTACTTCATTTCATTTGTAGATGTAGAGAAGGATGATTTTCCTATAAGCACAGGTGGGGTTGGCATAGCTGCTAAAACACCTGAGAGAAAGAAATAGGCTGCCTTATCTCTGGTAACAACCAACAATGCAAAATAGTAGAATGACACCACCTAAACATGAGTGAAGCCATGTCTCCAGCTATGACGCCCTGAATACGATGCTGCATGGGATTTGGAACCAGCCAGGGTGGAGTTGGAATCTTGGTCTCATCAACTACTGGTTGTATGATGTTTGGGAAAATTACATAACCTCTATAGACTTTCCTTTTCTCTCTCTCTCCCTCCCCCCTTTCTTTCTTCCTCAATCCATTCCTTCCTTCCTTCCCTCCTTCCTTTGTAAAATGAGTTTTTGTGATGCTAGATTGGACAGTAAGGTACTTAGTAGGTGATCAATAATTGTTATTTTTTGTTTCCTGTTAGTATGTGAGTGAAACTTTAACTCTCCTAAATTTTCTTAATTACGTACCAATTCAATTTACCAAAAAATGTTTTCCCTTTTCCTAAGCTTTTATTTTATTCTTAGGGTATCCCTGGTGTAATATGTATCTCAGAGAATATTTAGACCGTCAGCACCTTCACTGGATGCCATAACACTTCACCCACACAAATATGTATATCTATGGCCATTCTTATATCCCTCTTTTTAATTTCAAGGAATCATGATAGCATTAGAATATCTCTTCCTCCCTTTTTAAACTTCAAGATGAGCTCTCTTTTTCCTTATATTATAAATGAAGCTAAGGAATAATGTCTAAGAAAGAATTGCATGCTTATGAATGTAAATCACAATAATTTCATTCAACTAATGATGATGAGTTACTGAAGGTGAAATAATAAAAATGAAATCCTGGGAAAGTTGATAGAACAGCTCTAGAACATACTGTGACCACAGTCAATGGGAGATTATACTCTCCTCAAATTGGACATCCCGGCTTGGCTCTTCAATTTTAATGTGTTTCACATATTTTATCAATATATACGTTTGGGTAACATATTAGTTTTTAGTTGAGACTGCACCCTGATAGAGCTCTGTGATAACTGTCAGCAGGGATTCAGTGAGTAAAGGGTGGTTCAAGAACTGGGAAGAGGAAGAAGCCACCACTTGGGTCCTTGGTGACCAAACCAGACTATCATACAGATTCCTTGACCAGCCATGTCCAGGGTATTCTGTCATAAGTTTTAAGGCTTTAAGAAAGAAAAAGGTATTACACTGAGTCATGAACTTTGGGGAAAATTCTGATACACGGGGAGAAAGGGAAGAATATTCCAGATAGAGAAGAATATTCCAGGTATCAAGAACATGGAGAGGGCCACTAGCTCTCATATTTATCTGGCTGGACGTGAGAGGGAAGGAAAGTATTACTGGAATTAGACTATTACTGGGGTTAGACTAAGAAAAATCTTGAGTAGTAGAAGAATAATTTTGGGGCATGTGGAAATTTTAAAATAGGAATATGATACAATACAATGTGATTAGAAATATCAGTCAGCATTCTGAGTATCAGCTGGGAGGATAGAAAGAAGGTAGCCCTGATCAAGAAGCTCTCCTGCATTCAGATTTGAGATGTAAAGACCATGAACAAATAAATAGAGGATAGGGCAGAGAGAATCTCTGAGGCCTCATGAGGCCCTGGAGAATGGATGGGGGATGGACTGATGGAAAAGATGTGGTAGGCAGCTTCTAAGATGGCTTCTGATGATGAGGATCCCCACCTCCTGGTATTCATGTCTTTGTGGAATCCCCTCCCCTTTTGTATGGGCTGGACCTAGTTTCTTGCTTCTAATCAACAGAAAACAGAAAAAGTGTTGGGATATTACTTTTGAGATTAGACTACAAAAACACCCTGGCTTCTGTCTTTCTCAACCACTTTGCTCTCTGACTTGCTCACTGTGATTGAAGACAGCTGTCATGCTTCGGGCTGTCCCTACAGAGAGGCGCATGTGGTAAAGGACTGAAAGGCAGAATTGTGGAACTGTGGAATCCTTGTGGATTTGCGACTTCAGTTCAACAACCTTTGAAGAAACGAATTCTTTCCATAACCCTGTGCATGAACTTGGAAGTGGATCTTTCCCTTCTCAGAGAAATGAGCCTTGAGATGACTGCAGCCCTGGCCAATGCCTTGATTATAACCTTGTGATTACAGCCTTGCACTGCGTAACATATCACCCCCAAGAGTGATAACATACATTTATTACTTCACAAGATTCTGCAGATGAGGAATCCAGGTGAGGCTTAGCTGAACCTTCTGGCTCAGGGTCTTTCACAGGGGTTAGTCAAAGCTACTCTGGGAAGGATATACTTCCAGTTTCCTCATGTGGTTGTTGGCAGAATTTAATTCTTCATGAGTTGTTGGTTTGAGGTCTCAGTTTCTCACAAGCCATTGGCTGGAGGCTTCCCTTAGTTCTTTGCCATGTGGGCATCTCTATAGAGTCTCTCACAATATGGCAGATTCACACATCTAAGGGAGCAAATGGCAATGTAGGAGAGGGTACTAGCAGGATGGAAGCCACAGGCTTTTGTGATCTGCTCACTGAAGTGATATCACGACTTATGTTGCCATCCCACCTCTAAAATGTGTTATAATTCTTTGGTTACTAGGCTCAATTCACAATGAAGGAGAGGAGATTACACATTAGCACTACCACCAGGAGGTAAGAATCACTGGGTACTTTTTCAGACTGCCTACTCCAACTCTGGATATTTATTACGATTTTTGTTATCTTCTCAAAGGGAAGATGCAGGCTACTACGCTTGGAACATAAGTGCTTCATAAATACTTGTTGAAGAAGCGAGGTGAAGTTTGCAAAGACTGTTAGAGGTTTCTGAACTGTAATTGTTGACTTAGATATTAAGGCATCGATGGTCTCCTCAACCGGTCAGCAGTGGAATGGAGATTCTGATCTAGTTTGCTTCCTTTGGTGTACAACTGTGCCATGTTTAAAAGTCCCTGTCTGATGGGACAAGTGGGTACTTAAATCCTGTCCCTATTCCACTTGTGGAATTGTGTGACTTGGCATGGGGCTAAGTCAGCTCAGAGGAAGGAGTATCTTTTTGAAGTTTATCTCCCTACGGGGGATTCTTGTTTTAGGAATGGCACAGAGGCCCCATCTGTGGTCCGAGCACTCCCCTCTGTCGTTCCATGCTGCTTTCGGTTCTCCTTGAACTATACCCTGTAAAATGGGCTTGAGGTTGTGAGGGGCACAATGTCCCACACCACACCTGACTTCCTCTCCAGCTGCAGGGAGGATTAAGTTCCCTTTTGGGAGGCCTTTGAGAGGCCGGGAGGGAGGGAAGGTGCTATACAAACACAGACAAATTCCATCATCCCTATTAAACTGCCAAGAAAATTCTATGCACACAGCGATACCACCCTCTCCCTGAGTACTGGGTCTGACCTGACAATAGCAAACAAACAACAAGCTGTGATCTGTTTTTAATTCCAAATGAAAATCCACCCCCAAATAGAGGCGAGAAGGAGAAAAAGCAGCTCAGCAACAATGTGTGCTTTGGCTGAAGACCCCAGGAAGCCTTGCTTCTGTTAACCTCAGCCCATCTCCCTCCCAGAAAGCTCAACTCACACCACTGGAATGGTTGTGTATTGAGGATAAGGATGTTGACAATAGGGTTTAAGCTGCATAAATAACTGCAAATTGCTATTTTGCTAGCAACTGCCAGCAAAAGAAAAAAAAAATATAGGGAGCATAAGTTATGTGGAGGGAGGGGGCTGGGTAGCAAGTAATGTGGAATCTGGCATCGAGCTCTGGGTGTAAAAGACACTCTGACAAGGTGATCACAGGCCACCCACAATTGTTACACAGCTATAAGAAGTTATTTTGACAGGACATGTGGTGCACTTCACATGGAGGATTCAATCCCACAAATGATTTAGTAATACGTTATAGAAAAGTTCTGGTGTAATGAACCAGCTATGACAGCAACTCAGGGATAGAATGCATGTAACCTCCAAGTACCCGTTTTGTCATTTCCATTCGGTTCTGTTGGTGGTGATGTGTGGAGTGAGAGGGAAGGAAAGACATGAAGACATCAGGGAAAGGAAAGAAATACCAATACAGCTGCTATTCTGGGCTCCCCCCTCTTCTTGCTTTCCCTTGGTGTAGTTTTCAAAGGTGTCTCCCACATTCTTCCTCAAAGTACTCCACCAGTGTACGGTGCAGCAAAGGTGACCAGGATTAGACCAGCCATCTGTGGTGCTGCTGCAGATCAGGGGTTTATTTATGATTCATGGTTTCACCCCAGTTTCTTTGCTCTGTGTCTTTTCCAACTCCATCTCACTTTGTCTATTTTCCCATTCACAGTAATAAGCACTTAGCTTGAAACATGTGGTCTTCCTCTTTCTCGAGGTCTTTTTTGAATATTGCCAAGTCAGAAAAACATCATATTAAATTGTAACAGAGGAGTTCAAGGTGAGAAAAACAATAAAGAATTCATTGAGTGAAGTGTTTATTGAATAAAATAATAAAAATACAGATGGAAGTTAGGGAATTCCGGACTCTGGTATATTCCGGCTAACTTGTGTGCCTAGCATCCTTTTGACTCCTGCCAAGACTTTCTTCTGAGAACCATTTCCTCCTCCTTTTTTCAAATGTAATATTTGTGTAGAAGAAAGAGTTTTCTTTCATGATCACAACTCTGGTCACAGATTTTTGGTGTGGTGGTGATCAATTAATAAAATGGGGTTCATCAGTTAGCTTTTACAGTTTCACATATTATACTATACCAGAGCTTGGGTGACTTAAAAGAATCATCAATTGTTCCCACTCGTGGGTCTGATGGGCAGTTGGGGGGGTGGCTCCACTTTGTGCTACAAGTCTGAAGATGGCTGAGGGCGGGGTGGGGGGGTCTCTGTTCAAACACATATTTTTTTTCAGAGTCCAGGCTGAAGGAAGAGATACTGGGGACAGAATCTCTCAAAGCTATAGAAGAAGGGCAAGAGGAGAAGTAGTAACATATGCTGATACTTAAGGTTTAGGTTTGGAAATCATATAACTTCACTTTCACCTGCATTTCACTGAACACTATAAACCACCTGGCTGAGTCACTTGAGGGAGGGCGATGGTATGCTCTCCCTCTTTCAGACCAGGGTAAGAAGTACTGAAGCCAACAAATTCAATCTATCACTCTGAGTTGTTCCCAATTGTTTCACATTGGGTCAAAGGAAAAGAGGGTCTATGAAATGTCTTAAAGTTTAGATATAAAGCACAGGAAGTTTTATTGCCATCTTTCTCGCCATGCTGAGGAAGCATTTTACAATAATAGAGAATAGGATGGTCCACGGAAAGCAGCAGACACAGAAAGAGACCAGTTACCTGTTCAGCTGTGCTTGGTTGGTCAATTGCTTTATGATCATGTGAACTGTTCCATGTCCTTCCCAAAATATTTTTAGTTTGATTAAATTTCTATTACTTGTAGACAAAATGTGTCCTAATTAATATACACACTCTGAGTCTCCATAGCAATTAGACATGAAAAGAGTTGGTTTTAGAATATACTGATTTCTATTACAAATCCACATGACTCCTGTACACATGTTTTATAGTTGAGCATCCTCTTATCTTCCTACAACATCTTGTATTCTAAAGCTGTTTAGTTGGGAGAGCCCAGGCCAGCAGCTGGAAGGATTTAGATGATTACTTCAGTGAACTTTTGGGTGGAAAAAGCAATCCAAAAGGGAACTAAAATGAAATGCAGAGATGGTAATGGAAAGAGATTGGGGCTGGGAATCAGAAGAGCTGGGCTGTCACTAAGTGTCACTTAGGCTGGACTTAAACCTTGCCAGAGCCTCTACTTGAGCTCTGCATATTAGGAAAAAAAAATCACACTGACCTCATAGAGGGGCTGTGAGAATTAAAGAACATAAGAGATGTGAAGATATTTTGTATATCATTAAATATTATGCTACACAAAGGAATCATTTATTCATTTATTCTTATGTTCAACAGTGATGTATTGTCTAAATATGTCAGATTTTATGTCAAGGATTGGAGGTGCATAAAATGGACATGATTCTTGCCTTTTTAAATATATCTTTTAAAATATGTCTGTAATGTTTACAATCTAGAGAGGAATAGAGCATAAACATAAAGTAAGATAGAGTGAATGAGTGTAGGGGTTATAACTGCTGGTGTGCATGAATGGAATGTGCCCAAGTTATGCCAGTGTATAAGTATTTTGAAAATCTACTTGCATGGATGTGCTGGCAGACCCACTTTGTCTCTCGTAACATTTATAGTTTTCTCTTTGTTGGTAGGACTGTAGGCTTGTGTATTCTGGCCCTGAAGGTAGGGCTTGCCTTCTTTTTGGGGAAGAAAAAGCACCTGGCCACTCCTTTCATGCTCTTAGTCAAGGCTTTGGGGCATTGTTTTAGGACTTATTAAAGTATTAGAAAGTGCCATTTGTGATGTTGCTATAGAGGATGTCACATTGACCCAGAGAATTTGGAGTTCTTTAGTCAGTCTTGTAAATGGCCTATGGAAATTAAGTGAGCAGCTCTGATGCAGCCTGGGTGCTTACCTTATTGCAGGATAGAACCCTTGTGAAAAATGGCAGCGATGAACCCAGAGGATACCTTCAGCATGCTCTTTAGGATCCTTAGCTGCAAGCAAGTGCAGGTTGACTTACAAAAGGTGACTGAGTTGCTGGGGAACTGTGAGGATTGCTGGACCAGTGTTGAATAGTGACAAAAACAGTACTGCAGGAAGGGCCAGAAAAGGAAACTGCTTCCACTGCTGCTGCTTCATCCAGCAATCGAGGGACCTGGCTCTTTGTCATGGATGCCATTCCATGGCGTCATTTCTGTGCCAGGCACTCAACTGTGCAAACACTCAGCACCTGCTGTTGCTGCCATCACTGAGAAACAGAGGCTTCCAGCACCACCGTACCAGCAGAAATCGAAGCTCTATGCAGAGCCTCTTTCCTCCTGTCTACTTCGTGGTTGGAATCTAAGACTGTTGTGTCTGTTGAGTGGACTCTTGAGAGGGTCATTTGCCTCAGCTTAGTTGGTAGGATGCTTGGAATTTGAATTCTGACTCCATTGACTCATATTTGGGATTCCCCCAAATGTAGAGAAGCTATTAAAGAAGGAGAGATGCATATGAATATATATGTCACATATCTGTTATCCCTAGTTGTCCCCCCCCCCACTACCAAAATCAGGGAAGAATTACCGGGGATATATAACAATAGATAGTAACTCTTGGAAAGTTTCCTGACTTTGAAGTCAGCAAAAGTTGTTGAGAACTTTGTCATGAGAACTTGGAAGGCTTTCTCATTTCTCATTTTGTCCAGTGAATGATAAATAATCTGCTGTGGGTTCCGATTCCAATTCCCACTTTCCCTTTGCTAAGATAAATGAGGTGATAAGGAGAAGAGTCTCTGAACTAGATGGTGCTTTGTGTGCTCCTGCTGCTCTGTGATCTTGCGAGGGCCATCTCATTCCCCATTTCTGTACAACTTCCTCCTGTGTGGTTGGCTGAAAGAATTGGAGGGTGGAAAGCCCTATCCGAACATTGCCGAAGGAATGCTCAAGATGAGGTATCTAGAAAAGAAAAAGAGAAGTTCACTTGCAAATAGTGCAAGGGGGTCAGACTTCAGAAGGACTCACTGGGCAATGTAAAAGATAATCAGTATTTAAATGAAAAACTACAAAATCCTCAGTTCCCAAGAACTCATTAATCTATTCATGGTGAAAATAGCAACTTGCTCATATGATTATCATATCCACAAAATATCATGATGCACTTTTAGACACCAGCATAGCCAAAGTTGGAGATACAATTATTTTTGTTAGAGAATTCTAGGTTTACCGAAATTATGTAAGATTTATTATTTGGGGGCCTAGAAGTGTACCAGATGATCATAGTTTTAAATATATATATATCTGAAAATTCTTTGAAAACATAATTTCAAAAGGTGAAGCCTACTTCATCTTCACTTGATTGTGGGCCAAACTTTATGAACTGCTTCTAAAGAATACTATGTGTCAGAAGAGATAGTGTGTGTCTTTTAAGATTAGGTCATTAAAGACATTGCACATTCTACCTTGCTGGCAAGTGGATCATTTCCCGAGGGGGAAGTTAGCTGTCATGTCATGTCATAGGGGCACTCGAGCACCCCTAAGGGAAGATCCCTGTGGTGAGAAACAGACCTCCTCCAACAGCCAGCATGACCTCATCAGGCATGTGAGCAAGGACACTTGAAAGCAGGTCCTCCAGCCCTAGTTAAGCCTTAATATTATTGCAGTCCCAGACAATATTTCAACTGCAACCTCAAGAGAGATCCTGATCAAGAAACACCCACCTAAGTCACTCCTGCATTTCTTACCTAAGGAAACTGTGTGAGATAATAAAATGTTTATAGTTAAGATGCTAAGTTTGCCAGCTGAGGAGGTGCATGCCTGTAATCCCAGCAGCTTGGGAGGCTGAGGCAGGAGGATTGGAGTTCAAAGCCAGCTTCAGCAAAAGCGAGGTGCTGAACAACTCAGTGAGACCCTGTCTCTAAATAAAATACAAAATAGGGCTGGGGATGTGGCTCAGTGGTCGAGTGCCCCTTGAGTTCAATCCCCAATACCTGCCACCTGCCGCCTCCAAATTTGGGAGTAATTTGTTATGAAGCAATAGATAACTAATACTAGGAGCCTGTCGTTTTTGGTTTATCACAGGGTACAAAGTATCGCAGTGGTCATTATTATTTTCAATTGTGTTATGTAAAATGGTTTGACATATTGGAAGCTGGACAGAACATTAGCATCTGGTCTAATATGAGCCTTCCAAGCTACATTTATGAAGCTCTGCACAGGGTGTAAGGCACCAATAAGGGCTAATAACAGATGGCTTTTTGTGTAGCTGATACAGGCATATCACAGAATAGAGAGAGCACCTGGCAGGGAAAGATTCAGACTATTACACTCCAGGATTCTTTTTTAAAAAATATAAAACATTTTCAATGTTTTTATTGGTGCATTAAAATTATACATAATAGTAGAATTTATTGTGACACTTTTTGTACATGGACACAACATAATTTGCTCAATTTCATTCCCCAACACTCTCCCTTTCTTTCCCTTCCTCTACTACAGACTCCAGAATTCTTGAAGGCAAGGACAGAGCTTGTTTAGTTCACTCCTCTACGTTCCATTACCCAGAGTAGGAAATAAATAAAAATTGATCAAAAAAATCAGTGACAGAATTTCAGGTGTTAAATCCACTAAAATGTTGTCAAAACCCCACTGTTCACAATAGCTAAAATATGAAATCAGCCTAGGTGCCCATCAAGAGATGAATGAGTAAAGAAAACATGGTACACATACACAGCAGAATGTTGGAGAAACTTAGCTGCTGTCCCTAAGACAAACAGTGCTTTGGGTGGTTATTCTCTCTCTGCAATTAGAGCAATCTTCAGTGCAGGGGAAACCATTCCTGATTGGAGTATAAACTGAATTCAAATCATTTCCATTTGGAAAGCATAATGACACTTCTCCTGTGACACCGTCAAACATCCCCCAGGGAGTGGTAGACTGGGGACATTCCATTTAGTCACCTCCTGCCTAATATCAGTGGAATTTATACAAGGCCCATGAGCTGGCAGAACATTACGGCCTTAGCTTTTGACAACCACCATTGTCATGTCTTCCAAATGCTATAATAATGGCATTGGGTCACTTAGTAATTGAAATAGAAGACAAATGTAATTAATTGCATAATTTCTAACTGTTCAGATTGAATTCCACTCAAATTACATCATTAAACTCATGAAAGGAATGAAGGTTTGAATTAAATCTCTGCCTTTGCTCGACTTGCATCTGATTCTTATGCCTAATGGTTGTATGTGGAACATGGATTTTCTGACTCATCACTTATCTGTGAGAAATATCTGTGGTCTGTAAATATATGCATTTTACGTCTCTGCCCTAAAATATGCCTGGCATAAAACATGACACAAAGTAAATGCTGTGATGACTTGATAGATTAGGTATGAATGATTTCAATGAATAAATGAAAAGAGTGCAGATATTTGTTTACTAGCAAACCATTTGCTCTCAAGGACCCTCACAGGTAGGATAAAACTGACCTGGCAGTGTGAGTAAGCATTGTGGTAAAGTGGAATGGACACTGATGCTGATAGATTCTGTTGGGGTCAATTTAATCACAAATCATCATGAGCCCAGTGTCCATAGACTGAGCATTTTAGAGATCTAAAAAATGTTTGAGAGTGGAAATAAAGAATTCATTTGACCAGTCCTTTATTAATGGACATTAATTTTATTTCCAATCTATTTTGTTAGAAATGAGGCTGAAATGAATAGCATTGTATGTTGGTCATTGGAAAACCAGTATGTAGATACCATATTGGATCCGTGGTTTTATGATTTTGTAATTTTTGATAACTATCGTCAAATTGTCTTCCATGAGAGTTTATTAACTTATAATCCTATTAGCTCTATTTGAGGTTGTCTGTCCCTCTGTCCCCAGTCTTACCATCAGAGGGTGTTATCAAACTTTTGAATTTTTGCTAACCAGATAGATGGACTCTTTTTTCTTTGGTGGGGGGTGTTTACTGGGGATTGAACTCAGGAGCACTTGATCACTCAGCCATATCCCCAGCCCTAGTCTGTATTTTATTTAGAGACAGGGTCTCACTGAATTGCTTAGTGCCTTACTTTTACTGAGGCTGGCTTTGAACTTGTGATCCTCCTGAGCCACTGAGATTACAGGAGTGCACCACCAAGCCCACCGTAGTTGAACTCTTTATGTTTGAGGAATCCATAGTTCTATCATGGCGGAAGATACTATCCTTTAATTATTCACATTTTTGCTTTAATGTTATAAAATGATTCTGAGGAAATGAGTTATTTTATTTTAGAAAAATAAAAACAATTTGTATTTCTTGTTAACAAATTCATGTATATACCTTGATGTTCCCAGAAGAATCTGAGAATATCTTTAAGAAATAATAATACAATAAAAACCTAAAGAAACTGAATTATTGGGTCAAAAGGAAAAGTGAAAATGGGATGTTGATAAAGTTTTGATTACTACACAAGTGCTTTTATCATTGGGTTGTAGATGGTTGCTGAAGGAATGTTATACATGTGACTCTGAATTCCCTGGAAGCCAATATAAAGGTGGAAATATGGTTAGTTGTAAGAGTCACAGTGAATATAATATTAATAATGTCAATTTTTCAGGAGAAACATAAATTTCCTTTTGTTCAAATGTTCTTCCCCCTTTGCTATATGACCAATTTCTACCAATCCAAGACTCAACAAATCCTTCCTTGATTCCTATAGGTACTTTACTGTTTCTTTGCTCCTGCAGGTGTTTGGATGTTTGTACATCTCAGTTCTTCTAATAGTTGTTATGCTGAATTGAAGGTGTAGCTTATCAGTTAAACAAATGGACTTTGGAGTCACTTGCCTGAGTTTAAATTCTGATTATGTCCTTCAAGAACTGCCAGCCTTAGGCATTTCACATAACCCCATCAGCATGTAAAAGGTGGAATAAATATCCATGTCACTTTCTAAGCTTCTGTTTCCTCTATTGTAAAACGGGAATACTACTAAATACCTACTTTCAAAAAGTCTGAAGTAAGGATTAGGTGAATTATGTGGGCAAAGCAGTTAATGTATTGCCATTTCACATGGTAAGTGATTGTAAGTAATAGCTACAGCTGTTTTATGTCTATAATCCTAATAAGCTACTCAGACTTCTGGTTCTCTAGATTTTAACAAGAGAATACAACTTTTTATAGCCATGTGATATTCTGATTTGCCAATACATCTGAAATCCTAAATGGAGGAAATGTAAAAACTTTTGCTGGATCTCCATTTTTATTCATGGCCCATCCTTGATATTGGTATTTCCACAGCTGTGGCTAGATGGCAACCCTTCCTATTTCAGGGGAGGTGAATCAGAACATTCCAAATGTCAGTTTTGCTCTCAGATGCAGACATGGAAGGAAGATCTTAGCAATCAGTGAATGTGTTTTTATAATTTAATATCAAACCCAGTATTTTAGTCAGTTTTTTTTTGCTATCATGACTCCCAAAATGTGATAAAAACAATTTTGAGGAAGAAAATTATTTGGGCTCATGGTTTCAGAGGTCTCAGTTCATAGACAGCTGACTCCGTTGCTCTGGGCCTGAGATGAGGCAGAACATCATGGTGGAAGGGTGTGGAGGAGTAAAGCAGCTAGGGACATGGCAACCAGGAAGCAGAGAAAGCACCACTCATCAGGGACAAAATATAAACTCCAAGGGCCTCCTATAACCCACCTCTTCTAGCCACTTCCCACCTGCCTACAGTTACCACCCAGTTAATCCAGGATTAACACACTGATTAGGTTAAAAATCTCATAATCATTTCATTCTGTACTTTTCTTACATTGTCTTGCATATGAGCTTTTGGGGGACACCTCATATCTAATCTACCCAGGTAGATTGGTTTGTCTAGCATGCATAATCATTAATATCTGTGATGTCTCAGTATAATAAGTTATGATCAAATAGGAGCTAAAGGATGCATAAACTTGTCAGTCAATTTCAAGTTTATTTTTAGTGATTTTAATTGAAATTCCAAACATAGAACATGAAAGAGCCTCCTAAAATTCCTGTTGGCCAAATGTCCTGAAATTTTCATGTATCAGACAAGATAAGCTAGGTTGTGCTTCAATAACAAACAATCCCAAAGCCTCAATGGCTTAATAAAACAGATGTTTATTTCTTGCTTCTTGCCTCTATTAAATGCCCATGGTTTTTGTTTTGTTTTGTTTTGTTTTTTGAGGGTGTAGGCATAGGTCTCTGCTCACTGTATTTACCAGGGGATTCAGACTGGCAATTGCTTTCCATGATTACCATGACTGAGGGGAAAAACAAAACAAAACAAAACAAAACAAACAAACAAAACAGGCTGAATGGCTTTTAATCCTTTGGACCAGAAGGAGCATTCATCACTGACATGCACATTTTCATTGGCCAAAGAAAGTCCAATGACTAACTATGGAATAAATGAGGTGATGTGCTTAGAAGAGTATCTGTCATTTATTGAGTGTTCTGAATGATAAACTATGGTATAGCTAAATTATAAGCTCCCTTATATTTTCAAAGTCTAAATGACTAACATTGAAAATAAGGGAGCTTATAATTTAGCTATACCATAGTTTTTCATTCAGAACACTCAATAAATGACAGATACTCTTCTAAGCACATCACCTCATTTATTCCATAGCAACCTTATGATGTAGATTCTTCTTTCCCATTAAAACCCACCACCCCCAAATAAGCAAGCATATGGTCTTCCAGCTTGATCCTATATTCCTTTGAAATGTGTGTATGTTAGGGTCCATATGTGAGTGTAACTGATAGGTACTTTTTTTTTTTTTTAAAGAGAGAGCAAGAGAGAGAGAGAGAGAGAGAGAGAGAGAGAGAGAGAGAGAGAGAGAGAGAGAGAGAGAGAGAGGGGAGAGAGAGAGAGAGAATTTCAATATTTATTTTTCAGTTTTCAGTGGACACAACATCTTTGTTGGTATGTGGTGCTGAGGATCGAACCCGGGCCCCACGCATGCCAGGCGAGAGCGCTACCACTTGAGCCACATCCCCAGCCCCTGATAGGTACCTTTATAGATCATTTCTTTAAAAGAAAATCTCCTTTCTCCGGGTCAGTGCTGTATTTTTACTCTTGTGAGCTAGCATTCCACATCCCAGCTTTGACAAAGCAGATGAGGACAATGACCCGGGGAGGGTAAAATAACAGGATGCTGATGATCTGAGCCTGTGAATGAATGAAGGCAGCAGAATTGCTCCACTCACTGGACCACACTGCAGGGGCTGCTTTCTTACTACACGAGAAATACACTTGTATAATTCTGAAGCCACTGTGTTCTTTTGACACTTTATCTGCCCCAGGTAATTTTAAACAGTTATATTATTATCCTCATTTTATAAATGAGAAACTGAGGCTTAGGTGGGCAAGAAACTAGCCCAAGATAATACAACTTAATAAGATGTACCCAATTTTGCATTTGCGCAATTTATCCCAGAGTTTGTGCTTTTAATTATGCCGTCTTTAGTGACCTTTTCATTTAACATGGGCCATTAGGACAGTAGATATGATATAGGAATTTTAAATTCTCAGGAACTATTATGTTTCTAGTCTTTGAACTAATCATACAAAGGAAACAGAATGGAATTGATATGACTTGTTGCATTCATAATATTACATTATACCTCCTGTTTGAGGTGAGGTTTAGAGTGACCCCGAGGTCTAGAAATAATCTTGACTCCTTGTTTTTAATTTTTTTTCCTAACTCTAATGTCATTTGCAGGCCTCGGAAGATGCTGTTACCCTTCTTCTTTGGTCTGCTGCTTCCCCATATCCTGAAGAAGTTTCTCAGAGCTAAATGTGTCAGGTTATATGCATCCATTAGGTCTCATTTTAACTGGAGTTTAAAGCAATGGCCTAAGGCTGATCTTTCAACCTGGCAATTTAAGGAAGTTTCTGAACACTGATTGTGGTTGACCACTGCATTTACCGGCCTCAGGAAAGACATCAGAAAGACTTGTACATATATTAGGGTTGTCACAAATGGGCTGTGGGGGCTGGGGTTGTGGCTCTGTGGTAGAGCGCTCACCTGGCACGTGGGTTTGATCTCCAGCATCACATAAAAAATACTAAATAAAGGTATTGTGTCCATCTACAACTAAATTTTTTTTTAAATGGGACACGAATATAGATTCTTTCACTAAATCTGTGCAAACTCAGTCAACAAAGATGTGGGTAATATAATGAATAACATTTTATACAAAAGAAAAACTGCCAAACACATTGGCACCGTGAAGCCACGATCATTACCTCTTTGAAAATTCTACCATGACCACAGTATGCCTTTTTATTAGCTTTATACACACTAGATGATTTTCAGAATATCCCATAATCAATATTTTCTCCTTCAGCACACTGAGGAGATAGAGATATTCAAATGATGGTTCTATAAATAACCATGAGGGAAAAATCACAATGCCTAAGATATTTCTTGAGGAAAAAGCATATTCACATTTTTTTTTTTGTAGAAACAGAAATACTACGATGTTTCTGGCAGGTAACTATCTACAAATATGGCTGCTAGGATGTCAGCAAGTCAGCTCTTAATATCACAGCCAAGAGGGCTTGCATATTTAAGTCTGTCTTCCAGAAGATATAATATTCATAGAACCTTTCCTTAAATGGATACATCACATTTTTCAAAATACTTTTATTGGTGGTGGTGTAGGAAGCATTAGAGATGTCTTGTAGGAATTGGATTATTTTTATCCTCTCCAAGAGTGGGACTGTGAGTTCCTCTTCCCTATAGTAAAGATGTACTTCTCTGGGACAGTTATTATCATCTCTAAGCTCCAAACCTGCCTTTTGCTTTTGGTACTGCGATGGAGACTCTGCAAACCACATTTCTGCTTTGCGACCAATCCCAGTTATATTTTGTCATTTAAGGGTACTAAAGGGTGACTGCAAGGTTGGGGAATGAAAAAGGGACTTGCTTCGTCCTCTTTTCTAGTTTTGCTGTCTGTTCCTGTGAAGGACACCCTAGCAATGCATTTTTATCTTCTGACTGATAGATGTTCCATATTCCTGTGCCAGAGAAGTGCTTGATAGCATTGATGTGATTTCAAACTTATGTTGTAAAGACCAAATGTGTGGACTAAGAAAGAATTCTTTTGACATTTCAAGATCCAATCACATGCTGGGAAGAGAGAGTTTGGTGACAAGAATGACAAAATATCCTGAGAGGTCTACAGGGCTACCATGTTCAAGGTTGGGCATGTTGGGAAGGGAGTAGAAGAACTCAAGGCAGCATGACCTGGTTGTTGTCTCTTTAGAAGTTTCCTCCAGCTCAAAGGTCACTGCTCTGAGCATGGTCCATGATATTTCAAATTTATGCTGTAATAAACTCTAAAGTGCTATAGAAATGTCAATGGCAACTACTTTCAAGAGTTGGAGAATTTTAGGTATCACCAAATGTCCCTGTACATGAGAACCAGCTCCCAGGTTCTGTGAGACTAAAGAATATAGGCAGGTAGCTCTAGGACTGTACAGAATGCAATGTACTTGGGACTTACTGACAGGATATGGTAACCAATGGCAGCAAGACCAGTTGGAGACTCATGATTTTGGTCAGAAGATGGGGATCTTAGAAAGCAGTTAGGACAAAGATACTGACATGGAGATGCTGCAAAACACATTTATGCTTTGAGCTGGAATGTACCTGGTTTATTTCAAGCTAACATCAAAGAGTCAGGCACAGTCCTGGTGCTAGGGTCCAGTCTTAAATCTGCATATACCACTCTAATGCCTTTTTTTTCCCTATGTATAGTGTGCTGGGAATCTATGTAGGAAAACCTGACCAGGGTCACTCGGCATAATCTTGGTTATAACCCAAGATGGCTGCAGTCATGTCAAACTGAATTCGTACACCAAGAAGGCAGTTTATTGGGAAGAAAGAAACATTTCCTTCACCCTTGAAAATTGCCTGTTGGTGGTGGTCTACCATATACACATGATGTTTTAATAGATTATTAAAATGTGTGGGTTTTTACGTAGTTTCTTGTTTTTATTTATTTAATTTAATTAATTTATATTTAAAAGAAAAATCATATAAATATGTGAAAGTATTACTAAGAATTATCAGTAAAGAAGCATTTAGATTAAAGAAGTGAGAGGGATTTCCTTCATAAAACCAATGCTTCCTGCACTGAGCTCCTATTATGTGTCTTGCTATGCATTGACTATCTACTTGAATTCTCTAACAACCAACTGAAACAAGCCTGTAAGCTCCATTTTATTCATATGTGAACTAACACTCAAAGATGTATCCAAAGCAATCCAACTATAGATATATGCTGATTTTCCTGGCACTGTTCCAGTTTATGACAATTGTCCTGGGGAGAGTATTTATAACCCTTCCTTTGACTCATAAATATCCTGATTTAGACAATAAATTATATGGTCACCTTATCCAACTAGTTAGTGAAAGAGCTGGGGATTGAGCTTGGCCAAATCCTTCATGCTTCTCACTAGTCCATGCTGCCTTAGAGCCTCCCAAGTCAGTTAGTGCTGGATTTTATAGCACAAGAAGCACCCATGGCTGGAATGGGGACGAGTATTCTTTGTACCAACTCAAACTTCTTGGGAGACTTTATAGAAATCAAAGCTTTCCCAAGTTATTATTTCCCAATATATAACAAAACAAAATACCTACTATTATAAATACCCTATATGGTATATTAATTCACAAAAAGCAAAACTCAGATTGTCTTAAGTGTAAAAGGAGACTTACTGGTCCACGGGTTGGGTGAGCTAGTTATTGGTTAATCTGGTTGAGTGATATCACCTAAGAACCTAGTTTAAGTGACATGTTTTCACTTGTATGCACAGAACATTCTTTAATAGAGCTTCCTTTAATAATTAATGGGCTTCTAACCTAACTGCTTCTAGTCAGTTCCATAGTCCAATATCTGGCCCCAATCAGAGATGGGATCTAAAGACCTTGATTTTAAGGAATATAATTTTTTTGAGGCTAGGTATTGGCTTATGTGGAACTGGCCACAGTTTTCTATCCTTATTGTGCAGAAATAAGATTACCTTGGATTGTGTCATTACTGTGAATGACTTATCTAGTTCCTGTTTCTTTGTCTCTTTTGGGAACCAAACCTTTCATCAGGAATACCATTGTGAGCTATGTCCATGGTGGATATTTGCCAAATTGTATTACTACTGTCAGGCAAGGTTGGAAAGGTAAATTCCCAGCTACCTAGTGCTCAGCCACTCTACCCCACCGAGGCTTGTGTCACATTGGCTGATGCATGATAGTGGGCCTTCTGTAACATTTTCCCTTTCTTATCCAGGTTGACAGAAGCAGTTCATGGACAGAAGAAAGACTCATAACATAGCCTGTCCACCAACAAGATCACCACCTATATTATTTAAGGCATTGGGCCAGGCATGATCCTTTTCATGGATGTTACTGCAACATGAGCTGAAGTTTGAGCTGTTCTATAAGATTTTGATAAAGGTCTATTGGGAGAAAATATTAAGACAAGCATTTATGGAAAGACTTTATTTTGTACCCATTCTCACATATCACCCAGATGAACCATGAATTCTACTCCCCCCATTTTTATATAAAACTACATACACCGCACTGTACATGTAAAACAAATTTGGAAAGGAGCCTCAAGCTGGCCTCTGAAATTGTGTAAGCAATTATCACATTTTTGTGCGCAAATGCAGTAATTATATGTGTAATTTGGCAGCTGGGTTTGAAAATTTGGCCTTAAATGGAACATAGACAGGAAAAATAAATGTTGGAAAATGCCAATATTTTATAAAGATTTTGAATCAAATAATGGTGGAATTATTGCAAGCCATCTTAATTTTTAATTATAATGATCATTACACAATATACAATAATTTTTTTGAGAAAGGAAAGAACTATAGATCAATTGCCCATCTTTTTTTTTGTCAGACAAATGTGCCTCATTTCTTGGGGAGGATAATTGTATTTTTCAGAGGGTATGGTACATATTTCAAAGGCTTTTTTTCTTATAAAGAAAAGATAGTGATTGCTTACTAGCTCAAGTTCTATGACATTTTACTATGGGAGAATAGAACCTTTTGTACTGATTACTTTAGAGGAAAAGTAGTATTAACTGTGTGCTTATATTTGAGCTAGTAATCTTAAATTAGATAAAGCTTTCTTATAAGCATTTAAGCTTTGGAATATAAGATTATAGTCCAAATGAAGAGTAATTTAGATTTCTTTGATCTAGATTTAAATTGAGCATACAGAGTAAAAGCATAGTTTTATATTGCCATCAAGACGGACTCTAATGCATGTGCTTTTTCATGGGCGTATGAGAGCTAGTAACTTGGATTTAATATAAAGCTGGTTCTGGAGTATTATTATCTTGTGTCATTAGCAAGTCCTACAGGCTCTGTAGTCAGCCAGCCTGAATTCTAATCTTCTTCTACCACTCTAGCCCTTTCTGTACCTTAGTTTCCTCATCTGGTAAGAGGCAAATAGTAATATGCCCACCACATTCTAACACTTTGGTTAGGATTGAGTAGAATAATCATATATAGCACTTTGCACAGAGTCTGGCACCGGTAAGCCCTCAGATATAGGAGCTATTTATTTTAGATCATTTGTTTTCTAATGCTGAACACTTTATTCATGACTAAGTAAGCAGCAGAGCTTATACAGAAATGCAATGTGCAGAGAAGTGTGTGAAAGGTCCATGGGGAATTCAGGTTTTCCATGACAAGGTAACATCACCAATAGGGTTAAATAGACCAAGTGGGCAAGCTTAGTCTATTTCAATTCTGCAGCTAACTATCAGGCCTGTTCCCTTCTCTGAGATAATCTGATTCACAAGGTATGGGGTGGAGTCCTAGAACCAAGGATCCCACATGTCACACCGATGGTGTGTGTTCACAGAATACACTCTGTTTAGCAGTCTTGTGGCACATGGCTTTCCAAAATGTTTTGTGTGCATGATCCTATTAGTGAAAATATTTTTCATGCATACCCTTACTCTACGTATATTCATTTATTTGCAAATTATAGACAAACTACCATGTCAATATATTACATGTATCATAAACCTAAATAAAACCAATTATAACCCCCCAAAGACTGAGCTAATGATGAAATAAACAATCACTGTTTTGTTTTAATTATTAATAGTACAAAATTCTTTGTGTTCTCATTAAAATCATTTTTACATTAGACTATGCTTCACTGATTTTGGAAACTTTGGTTTAAAATTTTGTAATATAGTCATTTAACTACTTGTTTCTTACTACTTTGTTGTAATGGCTTTCACACTGAAAAAAAAAATCCCACAAAGAACTAAACCTCTTTTACCAATTATGGAAAGGTTCTAAAACTTATTTATTTATTTTAAAATTATTATAATTATTTTTAGGAATAATAATTATTGTGATTATTATCTTTAGAATTTTTACAAATTATGATTATTAATATAATGAATCAATAAATGATTTAATATTGTGCATTAATAATTTATAATTATTATATTAATTTTACAAATTAATGGATTTCATTTTGACCTTTATATATATATATATATATATATATATATATACACACACGCACGTATCATGCCTTGATAATATTCATCTTCTCTTCTGCTTTTTCTTGCCCACTCCCCCATACCCCCAGTTCCATTCTCCTTCCCTTGAGGTCCCTCTTCTACATATGGAAAGTCTTTTGTTAAAAATTGACTTGTAGATTTCCATATTTTCTGATGTCAATCAATATTTCTTGCAAACCAAATAAGCAATGTTACTATTTTTCATTGTTATCAAAATGAGTTCAAATTCCACTAAAATCCTTTGGAAGAGTTTTAAACCTGTTTTTAAAAAAATGTTTGGAGTGTGCTGATACAAGATTTTTTTAAAAATCTATTTCAATAGATGATGGACACACTTATCTTATTTTGGCATCCAAATCATATAACAATGAAAATCTCTTAACATATCTTTTCAAGATGCTCTTTCTCTCATATGCGTTTCCTTCTTATTCACTATTGAAATATTGCTTTCACCTTGAAAGGACAGATTGTATTTATTTTTTATTTTAAAAAATACTTGAGAGGTAGCATGCTACATATGGCAGCCCAGTTTTCATCAGAGAAAAGTCACAATTATTGATGTTTTTCCAATACTTCATGAGTGTTTTCTAGGTATCTTAAGAAAATGGGTTCAAATTCTACTGAATTTCTTTGGAAGAGTTTTAAACTGGTTAAAAAAAATCTTTATTTGCTGATAAAGGTGTTCATTTTCTTTTTTACTTGAGCTTGCAAAATTGCTATTCTCTTGCATTAATGTTTTTTTTTTTTTTTTTTTTTTTTTTTTGCAGAAATCTTTAAGCCAGGAGTCCATTTGCCAGGGTTAGTTTAGTTAAAACTCAGTTCTACAGTTTGTAATTTTGCTGTTACCTGGATATTCTAAACTGCAATTCACTGACTGTGGAAGAGAGGTGTTAAGGTTTCGATGTAAGGTGTCCCCATAAGCTTACATGTGAGACAATGCAAGAAGGTTCAGAGAGGAAATCATTGGGTTACCAGAGCCTTAGCCTATCAGTGAATTAATCACCTAAAGGGATTAATTGAGTGGTAACTGAAGGCAGGTTGAGTGTGGCTGGAAGAGGTGAGCACTGAAGGTATGACTTTGGGGTTTATATTTGTACCTGGCCAGTGGAGTCTCTCTCTGCTTTCTGATCATCATGTGAGCTGCTTCCCTCTGCCACACTCTTCTGCCACAATGTTCAGCCTCATCTTGAGCCTGGAGGAATGGAGCCTGCTGTTTATGGATTGAGACCTCTGAAACCGTGAGCCCCCAAAGAAACTTTTCCTCCTCTAAAATTGTTCTGGTTGGATCTTTTAGTTGCAGCAACGAAAAAGCTGACTAAAAGAGGAGGTGAAGGGATCCTGCCATCTCTGTGTTTGGATGCCACCATTGACATTCTTACTTAAAAGCAAGTTTTGATGCCAGTATGAATCCATATATTAAATGTAATTGAACTTTCATGTTTTTCTTCACCCCCAAGAAATCGTCCTGCACTTTCCTTGGTTACGTGCATCCCTGCTTTGAATACCACTGCTCTGAGAGACCAGGTCTGTAGAGGTACAGACAGGTTAGAGGGGAGAGATTGGAGGCTGGAATCAAGTTAAGAAACAATCAGTTTTCCGGGAATAGCCAAGAAATAAAAGACCAGCTTGATTTCAAGGAGCTTTAAATTACACAGAGATAGAACGTATTCTCACGAAGCAACTCCAGGATACTTACAAAACCATGAATCAATGATTTGGGCAGGACTGTAAATTGAGGAGCACAAGGAAGGAAGTAGCCTTGCCTTCCCCATGGAATCTCTTGCTCCTTGATGCATGAAGTTGTGCCAGAGTGATTCATTTCTATTGATGAAGTCAGCTTCATCCAGGCAAATAACTCTAAGGAGAATATGGTGAGTCCCAAGCACTTTAGTATGGATGGGTCTTAAGAGATTTTTACTCTTTTCAGGATTGTGAGAATTAAATGCATAACACAGTGCCAGGCACATTGTATTTGTTCAGCAATCAGTGACTAGTATTAATGAGAGGATTAGCAGAACAAGTTTGGATGAGGGGAAGGAACATCCCTGTTGTATCTTGTTTTTTATTTTTATTTAAAAAATTTTTTTTTCCGGTACTGTGAATTGAACTCAGGACCTTGCAAGTATTAGGCAAGTGCTCTACTATTGAGCTACATGCCATTCCTCCTGTGTGTAGCTATAAAACGTATGTGGTGGGATAAGGGCTAATGACACGCTGAATCTATTTTAGGATGTTGTGTGATTCTATGACAATGAACAAAATGCATAAAATATATTCTCAGTATGTATGGGTCCTGTCTAGGGGAATTGGAGGGAAATGATTGGAATGGTAGGAAATAGTTATATCCTAGTAAGCATAACCGGGAGAAGGGGATTTTGAGAAGAGTTGAAGGTTTGGGTTTTGAATTTGAGTTAAGAGATATGAATTTGGTTAAATTAAGGAGAGTGAGAACAGGAAAAATTCCAGGTGGGAACATGGATATCAAAAGACAGGTAATGCATGGAGACCTAAGCTCCTCCAGTTTCTGTGTTTCTTTTTCAAACATAAAATAGTTATGTTTTAGTCAGATTTTTCTCTGCTGTGACTAAAAGACCTGACAAGAACAATTTTAGAGGAGGAAAGATTTATTTGGGGGCTCACAGCTTCAGAGGTCTCAATCCATAGACAGCAGGCTCCATTCCTTGGGGTTCAAGGTGAGGCAGAATATCATAGTGGAAGAGTATAAGGGTAAGAAAGTAGCTCACATGATCATCAGAAAGGAGAGAGAGAGAGAGAGAGAGAGAGAGAGAGAGAGAGAGAGAGAGAGAGAGAGACTCTACTAACCTGTGGGGAGCCATTCTGACACGTGATTGGGTGACTTCCGTTAAGGGCCTGAGGCGCTCTGGCTGTGTCGGAGTTATCCCGACCCTTTCCTGATGAGAGAGCCCATCCGTGTGGGGGTGTGCGTAACCACTGACCCTGGAGACCCAATCACTGACCCTGACCTTGGAGTGCAGCCCCCCCTCAACCTTCATTGGATGGAATTCTCCCCTGAATCTCTTGTCCCCCAAATAAAAGGCTACTCCCCGGCGTGTTCGCTCTCTCTCTCTCCTGCTAGCCCAGAGTAATCCTCGCTGCCCTGCTGGGCGGCTGGAGGCAGGGAAACAGGGAGGCGAGCCATCTCGGACCTAGCAATGTAAAATAAGGTACTGTCTGTGTGTTTTATTTTGATCTCTTCTAACTAACTTAATGCCAGAACCTCATTAATGAAACCACTGCGCAGGCCGCGTGGTAGACTAACCAAATAAAAAATATATGCCCCAAAGGCATATCCTCAGGTACCCACCTCCTCCAGTCACACCCTACCTGCCTTCAGTTCCCACTCAATCCCATCAGGAGATTAATTCAATGATTGGGTTAAGACTCTCATAACCCAATCATTTCTCCTCTAAACCTTTTTGCATTGTCTCACACATGAGCTTTTGGGGGATACCTCACATCCAAACCATAAATGGTATTTAACTCTATATTTGCATAGAAACTTCTCATTTATTCATTTTTCTAGACATATATTTATTAAAGACCTAATACATGTTGGTAAGTTTTCCAGGCATTGAGAAACAGCAACAAACAAAAGAAATCGTTACTGGTTTATGGGGTTTATGTTCTATGGTTGGTGATAGACACAAAGATACATTACACAATGTAGATGCCAGAATCGAAACATCATGTCTTACACATAAACATGTACATTTTTTATGTATCAGTTAAAGATAAATTTAAATTTAAAAGGTTAAAATAAGGGCTGGGGCTAAAGCTTAGTGGCCAAGCGCTTGTCTCGCATATGTGAGGCACTGGGTTTGATCCTCAGTACCACATGGAAATAAACAAATAAAATAAAGGCACTCTGCCTATATACAGCTACAAAAAAATAATAAGTGATAAAGAAGAGAAAGTAGGATCAGGGTTTGAAGTATTTGTGTGTGTGTGTGTGTGTGTGTGTGTGTGTGTGTGTAAGCATTAGATTCCCTAGAACACAGAGCCCAGAGACAGTTTACATTCTAATACATTTTGGAAGATGCAATTCCAGATCATCAAAAGGGAAGGAAAAGGGACTATAAAGAGGTATAAAGTCTTTATAAAGACTATAAAGAAGGGAAATCAAGAAAGCAAAGAAAAAGGTGATACAGTTTTGAACTGGTCATAGCCTACAAAAACAAAAACAAAAACAAAAACAGGCATTTGCTTGGTGTGTTAGTTTTCCATTACTGTGTGCTAAACAACTGAAAAGGGGAAAAGATTTATTTTGGCTCAAGGTTTCAGAGGATTCAGTCCATTTTCAGTTGGCTCCATTGTCTTTGGGCCTGTGGCAAGGTAGTACATCCTGGTGTGGAATGTGGGATGCAGGAAACTGCACCCTGTGTGGTCCAGAAGCAAAGAGATGAGGTGGGGAACGGGCTGGGATCCCAAATATCTTTTTCAGGGACACGACCCAATGGCCTAACTTCCTTGCACTAGATCCCACATCCTAAAATTTCTACCCCTTCCCCACAACACCACAGGCTGGCAACCAGAACTTTAACAAACCATAATTCTTGGTCACTAAGTACATTTCCAGAGGGACCATATGGAATTTGTACTTCAAAACTGTGTTGGAGGGAGGAAGAACAATTTGTATTGGTTTCTTGCCATCTCTTGTGTCTCACTGGCCAAAGTTCATCTAACAGGGTTTTCCACTTCTGGTCTCTCTGGATAGCTACCGGGCCAGAAGCTTCTCAGATACACTTAGGGTGGATCTAGACTTTGGGGTGAAGAGGGATGGCCCTTTCCCTGCCAGGAAAGTCAACTCAGCCAACACAGGTAAGAGATGAGCAAATGATGGTGACCACCAGGGCCTGATTCTAAGAACTGCAGGGCTTTAATTGCTACTGCATCTGGGAAGTAAAGTTCCTGATGCCTGAAGACAGATAGGACAGAATGGAAACTGAGGAGACACATAAACTGGATCTAGTATATGTGTTTAATTTTTTTTTTAGTTATAGATGGACACAATACCTTTATTTTATTTATTGTTTTTATGGGGTGCTGAGGATCGAACCCAGTGCCTCACACGTGTGAGGCAAACGCTCCACCACTGAGCTACAACCCCAGTCCCGTATATATGCTTTTTTATATGAGGTCAGCTCAGGTGCCATTTGAGCAGAAATGTGAAGTGAGAGAACCATCTATGTGGCTACCCTATGGAACTTTATTCTAGACAAAAAATTACATTAAGTGCAAAGACCTTAAGGCAAGAACAGGAGGTGGAAGCCTGGAGTATCTGAAGAGTAGGAAGAAAGCCAGTGTGGTTAGAATAGAATAAATGAGGGAAAAGATAGAAGAAGATTAGGCCAGAAAGGTTGTAGGGACCTAGGCCAGCCAGGGTTTTTCTAGACCATGACAAGGTCTTTGACTTTTAGAGGGGTGGAAACCATTGAAGAGCTGGAGATAGAGGAGTGAGGTGATATGGTGATGTTTCTACAGCATCATTTGGCCTTTTGGGTGGAGAACAGATAATCGAGAAGGAAAGAAGAAAACTGGGAGACCAGCTTTGAGACTGTAGGATCTGGCTGTTGAGGTAGAGAGGTGCTGAATTCTGGTTATATTAAACGAGGGCTGTCAGGGTTTGCTAATGGTTGGATGTGGGATGTGCAAGAGGGAAATCAAGGATGATTCCAAGAGGTTTGGCCCCAGCAACTGGAAGAAGAGAAATGAGTCTTAATAAGGCCAAATGACTTCCTTTTGATAGGAACTTACCATTTTGCCAATAAAAAGCTGTCACTGAGTAGGGTCTCCCATCATCAAATAGTCCAAATTGAATTGACCCATAATGCATAATATGTTCAACTAATTTATGTTTTATGTCCATTGGGTATAATTAGATTGAGAGTTAAAATTTCCATTAGGCATTAAGTCCAGTGATAGCATCTTTGTCAAAGCAAAAGGCAGAAATGAGCCCTAAAGGTAATAAGTGGCCGTAGTGGTGGTGGTGGTGCCTGTCTTGGGCAGAGGTGGTAAAACGTTGTAGGCCCTCAGTGACAGGCAGGCTGGAACTCCCCACACAACAGAGATTGCCTAAGATGTTGTCATGCCGGTTTTCATTGTTATTGATGCTGAACGCTCTAAGAATATCTCTGGCTCATGCAAAAGGTCCTGAAATATTTCAATGATTTATGAAACAAAAAGGCTTACTAGATGCCTGGGAAACAACATTGATGGCTTCAACGAATGTAGTGGCAAGCATTTATTACAGCACCTGGAACACGGTTACCTGGCTGCTTTTTGTTCCATTAACAAGTGGTGAAAAAGTCTTGATGGAGCTTTTAGCTGTAAAACATCTTAGAGTGTAATCTGTTTTTAGAAGATTAATTCCACCTGAAATAGAGAAGCAAATGATAAACAGCCTACCGAAGACCAAAGAAATAGATCATGTTACAGTTGAGGACGCTAATATTGTTCCATACTTAAGGAAATCTAGCTGGAGGAAAAAAAATCTAATAAGAAAAATGGGTTGAGCTCTGTTTATTGGATAAAATCAGTTAGAATATTCTTGCCAAGGTGTGGCAAAGGGAGGGAATGAATAAGATTTCTCTCAGTTAAAAAAAGAAAAGATGTACAAAGTTTTATTTTAAAAACATCCTTGGTTCATAGGATTATTTTAAAACTTCCCCCACCCCCTCAAAAAACAAACAAACAAAACAAAACAAAACAAAACAACCCAAAAAACCTCCAAATCTTTATCACCCTGTTTTTTTTTTTTTAACAGAGGGGCTCAAACCCAAAGGAATCCTGGGGTCTAGCCAAAAGAATATGGACGAGAGCTACTTGGCAGAGGTTCTACTTGGGACAGGCAAAGACTTTAATTACAATAAAAGACATAATTTGATGTGCCCTCTGACTCCAGAGGGAATATGGTTAGACTGTAAGATTTTACTTATTGTGATTTATATCCTTAAAGACTGGGTTCAAAGCACATTGTTATCAGCAAGGTCAGTTAGAAGAAAGTACCTTATCTGTAACTCACTACAGCTGAGCAGGAGAAAGTGATTCAAGTTTTAGTACAGCTTAGGGCATGCTCTGAATCATTAGCAAATGTGAATACCCAGTTTATGCCTTGTGGAAAGACACACTTGATGACAAATAACACTCTTTAGAGTTTTCGACAGGCAGGCCCAGGGAGAGGAAATGCTTCTTACCCAGAGGATAGTAACATATGACATTTGCCACCCCAAGGAGCTGTTGCAGATGGAAAATATTATCAATTCCAGAGGAGTTTTTAGATACACTTACAGACGATACCCATAAAAGTTGTGAGTGCTTTTGGAACATTCCAGAATCTTTAGACTTTCATTTTATTCACTAGCCATCCTTGGATAATGAATCTGGTGTGCCATTAACATAATATCTTTTATGTTCAAATTTCAGGAAATGAAGGAGTCATATATTTATTTAATCATTTAGTTAGTCAACATTTATTCAGCATCAATTCACAGGGAATTAGCCTAGGCAATGATGAAGAAGAAACAAAGACACTTTTCTTATTAAGATTGCTATTATCTGGTAAACAATAATAGTTATTACTATTTAATTCCCCAGGTTCCATAAATCCTGGTTAAGTGGTATGACATTAATTGTAACCATACACATTTCTTTATTCACATCTTGTCTATAATTGCAAGACCCCTTGTTATGGTTTGTATGTGAGGTATTCCCCAAAAGTTCACATGTGAGACAATTTGAGAGGGTTCAGAGGGGAAATGATTAGGTTGTGAGAGCCTTAAACCAATCAGTGAATTAATACCTGATGGGATTAATTGAGTGGTAACTGGAGGTAGGTAGGGTGGGCTGGGGGAGGTGGGGTATTGGGGCTGTGCCTTTTGGATATATATTTGTATCTGGAGAATGGAGTCTCTACCTCTGCTTCTGATCTTCATGTGAGCTTCTTCCCTCCACCATATTCTTCTGCCATGATGTTGTCTTACCTTGATCCCCAAGGAATGGAGCCTGCTGTCTGTGGACTGAGACCTCTGAAGCTGTGAGCCCTCAAATAAACTTTTCCTCTTTTACAATTGTTCTGGTTGGGTCTTTTAGTCCCAGTAGTGAAAAAGCTGATTAAAACCCTCCTAATTATGGAAAAAGGTCCTGTACTTGTCTTTTGGAGTCCCATGTGGTTTCTGATGGGAAGAACCTAAGCCCCCATTTTCTTACCCAGCTATCTGGCTTCTTTCTGTTTAGGCCTCCTTCTCTGATAGTGCATTGCCTCCAGGGCCCATAGCGGAGCTGTTCCCCATGGGTTCCACCTCTTTTGCTGAGCATCACTAATGTTGCTCTGTGGAATTCCTTAGGTGGAAGCTATGTGTCACGCTTCTGGAGTTTTCTCAGGGAGCCAGCGACACATCATATTCTTGGCAGAAGTAGATAGAACATCTTTCCCAAATTTGGGTCACACCATAAAGCAGGGCTAATTGTGCCACTTACTTAAAGAGCATCCACAGAGTCAGATCTTCTCTCACTCACAGATTTTCTTCCCTGATTCTTCTGCCTTCTCACCCCATTTCTCATGCTCAGCATCATAAACTCAAAGTCTATGGGGCTGGGGTGGAAATAAGGGTAGGATGGACAAATCCACATGGCAGTTCTTAACTCAGAACTACCCCTTTTCCCAGTAATCACTATTCTTTGCCTGGCTTGTGTACCTGATTTCCTTTGCCCACAGAATGGAGTTCTCTTAGTTCTTGTTGTAAATAGAGCCCCACCTGCCTACTTTAGCAGGCCTGCTGCTATGCACAGAAATCACAGACTGAAGTCTATTAATACTTACATTTGAATCTCATCACAAAGCATTTTCATGAACACTATCTCCATTTTTCTCATAGAAGCCAGAGTTTTGTTTTTTTGTTTGTTTGTTTGTTTGTTTTTTTCCCTTCCCATTTTAGGAATTAGGACATGAGGTTGGAGAGGTTACTGGTTGGATGAGGAGCATACTGCTTACTTTGTATGCTGATTCCATCCTGGGGTATTCAGATCTATTCACTTCCCGGCCTCCACACCTGTTTTTTAGTTTCTTCTCTTCCTATCTCTCTGCATGAATCCTAAGCTCAGGAACAGGGAGAGAACTGAGTGCAGTTTTCTGAATGCTCAATGCCCCTTATATATGTCTCTTCAATTGGGTTCCCTGAAAACAGAGTCTGTGATGGAGAATTGCATGGGGAATGCTTTTGGGAGATATACTCACAAAGAAGTGAGAAAAGAAAGATGGAGAGGAATTGAGGAAGGAGATGTTGTAACGAAGTGAGAAAAGCAGAATCAGTATGAGAAGGGAGAAGTTGATGTACTGGTTGGGGTTGGTTGCATCTGAGGCTTCAGACAATCCTCCAGGAGACAGGATCTTGGGCAAGACAGTTGCCGGAGTCTGGGGGTTCTCAAGATGGAAGTCAAGAGCAAAAATGTGAATGGCCAATATCTGACATTTCCAGAAGCTAGGGTGTGGGTGAGTCAGCGAGTCAGCCCTGAAGACAGTGACTGGTTGAAATACCAGAATATCTACCATTCACATTTTCCTTCCATCTTAATGTTCTCACCTAGCTTAATTGCTCAAAATTGTGCCATATTTCACTTGCTTTATATTTGAATCATTTTTTTTATACAACCATTTTTTTCTTGGAGTTTCTAATTGACGTTCCTCCCCCCTCCCTATCGTGACAAAATAAATCTATGTTTGAATTGAATTGTTAAGCTCGGCCTGCTTCTTTGTTTTGAAATGAATGCAATAGGAAATACTCTCTTCTTGGAGATATTTTACTTAGATCCTCCTGACCTTCTGTTCTATTCTGGAATTACTATGTTGAGTTATATTACATAGTTGTCCTGCTGGGATGTGTTCATTGAATTCCTGCCTTAGTACACTAGTATTACTGTATGTATATACCTGTCTGTATAACCAATGTGATTCTGCAAACTGTACACTCAGAAAAATGAGAAATTATACCCCATTTGATTCAAATGTATGATATGTCAAGATCATTGTACTGTCATGTGTAATTAATAAAAAAAAATTAATAAAAAAGAATAAATAATATTTCTAGGATTTCATGCCTTGTTTCTTGGTAAAAAGTCAACTTACAGCCCTTAAGTTAGTCTTTCTTTTCTTTCCTCTTCCTCCTTTCCTTCCTCCCTTCCTCTCTCCCTCCCTCCCTCCCTCCTTTCTTTCTCTCTCTCTCTCTCTCTCTCTCTCTCTCTCTCTCTCTCTCTCTCTCACACACACACACACACACACACACACACACACACACAAAAGATTAATGGAGATACTTTTTTGTCTAAAAATGTATTCATTCCTTTACTATTTTGGCATGAAATAAAAATCTAAGTTAAAAATAGTTTCTACTCATAATTTTGAGGAATTACCCCATTGTTTTCTAGCAGCTAATGTTGCAGATGAGAAGCCTGATGGCTTTGTGATTCTTCTTCCTGTGTAGGGAAGGTAACCTGTTGTTTCTTGGACACCATTTTTGGATCCTCATATTATCCTCAATGATATGAAATTTCATTAAGTCACCACTAGGGATGAATCTTCTTAAGATCATTCTATTAGGTACTTTGTGATTGCTTTCAATCTCAAAGGCTTCTGTCTCTTTTCAGCTCTGAAAATTTGTCTCCAATTGTTTTCTTTCCTCCCTTTTCTTAATTTCTTCTTATATTGCATTCCTGGAACTTTTCAATTAGTTCTCTTTGTATTTTCCATTTCTTTGTAATTTTTCTCAGTGTTTTTATGGCAGTCATACATATTCTAACATTTGGTACCAGGAGCACTTTACCATTGATCTACATTCCGATTCATTTTTATTTTTTTTTTTTTTTTGAGACAGGATTGAGCTGAATTGCCAAGACTGACCTCAGTTGTGATCCTCCTGCCTCAGCCTCCCAAGTTACTGAAATTAGGTGTGCCCCACTGCACCCAGCCTGGCAATCATACTTTTAATAGCCCAAATCTCTTTCTCTCTGTTCCTTTTTATGACAATTCATTCTTGCTTTACAAAAGCACCTTTTATACAACCTTTGACCAAGGAGCTGGACTTTCCTACTCCTGAACCTCCCAACCATTAGAATACACAAATGTGTATTAGTAGCTTGAGGACATTTTTTCTTCAAGAAAAATCCTGAGAGATCTGTGGGAATATGGATGGAGCACCAAAGTTGTATCTCAGAGATATAATTTTGACAGTGGTGTAACATTATTTTATTGAGCCCTGTGAAAATGATTAAAATGAGATGCATCTGATTTTACCTGGACATTTTTGGGGAGTTCATTGTGACTTCTCAGGCATTCTCTGGGCCTTACTTAATGGCAAGGTGGGATGAAACCAGACAGGGCAGAACAAAGGGATGAAGTTAATTGCCATTATATTGGGCAGTAAGGAAATACTAGGAAATACTGCTATAAATGGAGTAAGAGACTAAAGAAAAAAGTAGAGTTATGGTGGTATATGTGGTTTGTATGAGAAGTCCATAGAATATGGTCAGCTTTCGAGACTTTTTGGAAGAGAATGAGGAAAGGCTTCAATTTAACCCATGCATTTCCCCTTATTTATGATCTTCATTGCCAAAGTGACTAAACAATTGCTTTCTATAAATAAAAGATGAAGATGTGACTGGGGGTGTGGTTCAGTGGTAGACCACTTGTCTAGCATGTGCAAGACCCTGGGTTTGACTCCCAACACCACACGTGTGCACAAGTATGCACCTGCATATGTGTGTGTGCATGCACGCACACACACATACATACACACACACAATAGATAAAGGGCCAAATACTCATCTCCAATGGCATGAGATAGTGCTGGTAAGTCACTTCTCTTCTAAGAACTTTCAACAGTTGATATTTCAGAAGAATTCAGTTTCACATATTACAATTATTTTTCAATTATGAAATCTGATATTCCCTAGTTGGATTGAGGTTGAATTATTCCTGAAGGCTTTTTTTTTGCATAATCTGTACTTGTATTTTTTTTTTTTTAGAAATGGGTAAAAAGAAGCAGTGATTTCCTGCTCTGGCAATTTTCTGCATTTGTCCCTAACTCTCCAATAAAAGCACCTTGATATAAAATGTTTTTTAAAACAGTAGATTGAGAATGTTATGCCTTTGGTGAAAACCTGAAAAAAAGTTTCCCATTGATAAATGGACCAGTCCTTGTTTCTGAGGGTTACAAAATAGGATCATTAATATTATATCTTACCTATCAAATAACTTGTTTGTTTTTACTAATCTGTCTGGGTTAATAAATGCATTTATATTGGGTACCAAGTCCACTTGGTTCCATTAGATGGAAACACTGCCTTTTACTTCTTTGGCATCTCTCCAGATGAGATGGGGAGGAGTTCTGTGCATAGTTTGGATGGATGTAGCAAAGGATATTAACTCACTGATTTTCTCTGAGACTTTGTTAGTGACTCCTGAGAATGCCCAAAATTGGTACAGGTTTTAGAGTTTACTGAGAATTAAGCTCTAAGAGAATATTCAACTTTGAAATTTTGAGAAAGGGAAGTAGCAGTCATATGGACATGGAGATGAAAATGTTTTTTAAGTTTAAACCTTAGGTGTCACATAAAGTGAGGATTACTCTTTAATCCTGTGAACTGTAAAACAAAATAAATCAAATCCAGTATTTCAGGATAACCCCAAAAGTTAGGGTTCCTTACCATATTTTTCCCTAGTATGCATTACATTAGTATACATACAGAAATAAATCTTCATCATTATGTGGTTTTCCTTCATTCATCAGTATCCTTTCTTAAGTATGAGCCCCTTTGCTGAGACTTGAAATATAGAGACATTGATAGCATAAAAAAAAAAAAAAGCAACCCACATATAGTAGGCATGGGGATTCCTCGCCCCATGGTTAAAGAGGTCTTGAATTTACCACTCAACAATTTCTCAGGCACATTTTTAAAAGGCTTTCAGGTTAACTATTGCAAACCCGAACACTAGAGTCCTGTCTCATCTATCTTCAGAATATAGGAAGCAGATCAATATATGAGCTCCAGGCAAACCTTTCAAAGGAGTCTAGTAAAAGCAAGAACAATTCTTTAATTAATAATATACGATTTTAGAAATTTATTTTGATATAAGTACACATTCTATCAAAAATTTTGGTATTTATTGATGGACTGTGATAGGGTAAATGTACAGATTTATACCTTACTAGAAAAGTCCAAATCAAACATATTTTGTTTAAATTAATAAAGAACTGTAGAGAGAATTGGGGGTTGAAGGATTAGGTAATGAATAAGGGAAACAGATGCAGATGAAATATGACTTCCTTAGTGTGGTGTATTTCAGGGAATCTTTAATTCACCTGAATATGGCCATGAGTTATGCTTAGAGTATTGTATTAGAATTCCTAGTAGTAAAGAGATTTAGATATACACGTAAAGTTAAATATGGTTAGACAGTAAAATATTGATTGTGTACCACAAACAATGCAGCAGGGTACCTAACACTTGTTTTCCTTGTGGAACATAATAAGGTAATTAATTTATCTCTAGCTGAGTTTAATTTGTGAATTTTTTTTGGGTGATACAAATTTAAATATATTTTGTGAGTGTTTCAAAAGGCTCTCTATTTGTGCTGTAATAACCACGTGCTGTTTGTGGTAGCACGTTAATAATCATCACCTTGGAAATAGGGATACTTTCTTCTCCTTTTAAATAATAAAATACAAGGCTCAGTAGTAAAACAGCACTCTGGATATAAAAGCTAATGACTAATAGGAGAGCTCTGACCCTCTGAATTGCGTTTACTGTTCACCAATGATTATGTCATTAGGAATGAATTAGATAGTCAATGAGGTGAATCTTCGAATCAAAGCTGCCACTTTGAAATTTTCAATAATCTGTTCACTTGTAGGATTAGGCTAGTATTTAACCGCTATTACTGCTCTATTGCTAGGGTTATGCGGCCGTGAAAAACAGTTTCCTTAGAGTATCAATTCTCCTTTTTTTTTTTTTTTTTTTTTGAGTAGATACCTTTTTTGAAGTTAGAGTTCTCTGGTAATTTACTCTTGAACAGCAACTTAGAACCAAAATAGCACAGTATTTATTATCTGGAAATTGCAGAGCACAGTGATGGGACTGGGTACAGGTTTGAGAACTGTCCTCAAGAGTGGATGTCACCATCAGATAATGATTCTTGCTAATATAAGGAAACATAATGGCTTTGTTGTTGTTGTTGTTCTACTGGGAGAATTCATTTCTTTCTTTTCTCTTTTTGGTACTGGGAATTGAACCCAGAGTTGCTCAACCACCGAGCCACTTCCCCAGCCCTTTTTATTTTATTTTTTTAATTTTGAGACAGGGTCTTGCTAAGTTGCCTAGGGCCTCACTAAATTGCTGATGCTGACTTCAAACTTGCAATCCTCCTACCGTAGCCTCCTGAACTGCTGGGATTACAGGGGTGGGCCACGATGCAGGCCATTTATAATTTCTTATATCTAATTTTACACTTACTATTTTATTGCAAACACATTATTTCTTTTGCGGATATTCAAACATTTGTATGAACAGGAATAATAGCAACAACAGCAGCCTTTAGTGCCTGTCGGCTGTGTCCTAGATGCCACACTTCATCCCATGTCTGCATGCCTCTAAGGAAAGGGTTGTCATCTCCTTACAGATGACAAAAATTCGAGTTTATGCAGCTAGTAAATTGTTGACCTAAAAGTTGAATGCAAATTGTGCTGGAGTGTAAGCTAAACGAAGTCAGGGACTTTTGTATTTCGTCTACTGACATATGTTTAGCACATAGAATAATACCTGGTGCCTCTTTTTTATGCTTTTTAAAAAAAACATTTATTTTAGTTGTAGATGAACACAATACCTTTATTTATTTATTTTTATGTGGTGCTGAGGATCAAACCCAGTGCCTCACATGTGCAAGACAAGTGCTCTATCACTGAGCCATCACCCCAGCCCCCTTTTTTATGCATTTTTATTGGTGCATTATAATTGTATACAATAAGGGATCTGTTGTTACATATTCTTACATGCACACAATATAACAATATAATTTGGCAAATATCACTCCCTAGCACTTAACCTGAGTACTTTTTAGGTACTCAAAAAATATTTGTTAAATATTTATTCATCCTGATTCGTGAATTTCATTCTTCAAATTCATGAGACAAGAACGTTGAAGGAAGAAGAAATTGATGGTGAGCTCCTGGGGTCAGCTGCAACACTGGAGGGCATACAGCCATTGAGAGCTGCCACAGCTTGTGCAGACCCCACCTGCCAGCAGAAGCAGTGAACTGAGGGTTTCATGTTGAAACTCTGGTTTCACTATTGCTTGTAATGGAAAAAATTCCAACATATACAATGGTTAAGAGTCTTCATATTTTGGTATAGATTTCTTTTCTTTTTGCTTGTCTTTCCTTTTTTAAATTGCTATGAGCCATCACAAAAACACAATATAGGTAAAATGAATAAGGACTACAACTTTGAAAAAAATGTTTTCCTTAGAATCCTCTCATTTGATCTCTTTAAAGTTACGTAAAGGTGGCCCGTGTGATACTGGGCACCAATCGATGGAACAATAATTTCCCAGGTGTGTTAAGAGGAATACTAAGGTGAGATTTTAAAAATAGCTACTATGAACACAAGGTCACACATGCTTGTGAAATGCCAGGTTATTTCAAAGTTAAACAGTTATTTCCTGCAAATATAAGTTCCTTTAAACTAAGAGAAATTAAGAATTTCCAAAAGGAGTATAAAGTATGTAAAATTTCCCAGATATTGAACTGTACAGCCCATTGCCTATTTTTTCTTTTTCTTCATGAACCTGTTAGGATTTGGTTCTGAAGAATAAATTTCAGGAAATGTCCTGAGTTAGGGTTGCTCAGGAAAATTTTCATGGCATCTGTGTTCCAGGCCAACAGATTTTTGATGGTTGATTTCTTCTTCAAGCTGGCTGTAAATTTGTACCAAAGAGTTTTAAAACATTTATTCCTCTCTTTTGTGACTAGGAAACTTATAGATTTTATGAGAGGGAGAGGGGGACAAGGGGGGATGGGGGGCATGGGGGGGAGCAGATGGGGGGCAGATGGGAGGGACAGGGGTGAGGAGGAACGGGGGTGAACATGGGGGGGCAGACGGGGGTGAACGTGGGGGGCAGACGGGGGTGTGTGGACGGGGTGGGGGGTGGAGGGGAAGAATTGAAGGTCAACTGGTTCATTGTGTGTGATGCAATCTATAGTTCTTCCCACAGAAACAAAAGAAAACTCAGTTAAACATCTTTCTTCTTGTGAGCATCACAAAAGTCTAATTTCAAGCATGCCCTTGTGTTTTGTTACACATTGCATAGACATCCAGACGGAATGGGCTACTGATAAAGAATCAAGATTCTCATGGCAAGTCTTGCTCCTACACTCTGGTCATTTTTTGTGGAATTAGCTTGTCAAGGCTAATTTCTGTTCAGTTTCTAGATGAGGGTACCTGAGAGTGAGGGATTTACTTAGGTTACAGAGAGTGAATGGGGTGCCAGTACTTGAACTTTTTTCTCTAATGCCCAGGCTCATCCTCTTAGGTCATACTTCTCAACGTGGGTTGTAACGATTGCATGATGAGGCCATGAAATATTTCCAAAAATATCTCACGATAATGGGTTAATAGGAGTATTGAATACTTGATATTACAATGTAATAGTCACTTAGAAAAATATTGTATGGAGGTTTCCTTCCATAGGTAAATATATATTTTCTGCTAATATAAAAAACTTTTATTTAGTTCATAATTTTGTAAATTAAAAAATGAATTAAGAGGATGTTTAAGATTAATTCTTTATTCTTTTCAAGCTATATGCTCAAATAACTGATTTCCTGAATATGCCTTTTGAGAAAAATGACCTGTCAAAACAAAAATCTGATATTTTTTAGTTATTTCCCTTTGAAACATAAATTTTTACCACAATAAGATACATCCAATTAATGTTCTTTAGAGCAAAAGACTTGCAATTAAGTTCATATTTCAGAGTTAACCTCTTTGAAGAACAGAGAGTTCACTTTACAACAATGTCCTTAATTCCAGTCTCCATAGTTTATTCAGTTCTAATAAAAAAAAACCCTTAGTATTTAAAGTGAAATTGTGTGAGAACCTGCTAAATTCAAATTTCACATGACTGAAACAGTTGATTCTACTTCTGTTGTTAAATGGCATTCAAAGTCGAACCAAGTAGACCCCACATACACAAAGAACTCGCTTTAATTTTTCTTCCTCTTGAAACTCACTGATTTTCAGAGTCATTGGAGCATTTGTTTGCTTTTTTAAGATGTCTGCCATCTGACACATCCTTTGCTGGGTATTGAAAAACATGCTTATTTGCTCTTTGTTTTGTTTTGGGAAGTGGATTCTTTCCTGTTAGCCTGGTTTATCTGCATCTGCAGTAATTAGTTGGGTGGTGAATTAAATAGGTTACACCTGAGTTAGTTGAGCACTTTAATCTGCCCGCATGAGTAGGAAAATTCTAAGCTTCTACTGAACTGAAAACCCAATTCACTGGCAGGATAGAAGGTGACAATGGCCGTTAGCTAATGAGGTTCTGTTGGAAGAGATTAAATAATCATTTAAAAATCTATCCACTGGCTGTCAGGACAAGGATCATCACACATGTGGTCTGGATGCCTGGAGTGCTATATGTTGTGGTTAGTGTCACCCTTTTGGGAGCGTCCACTCTCCGAAGCATCAACAACCACATTTGAACAATAGGAGCAAGTGTGTGATGGACTCATTTCTTAACCGAACTGAAATTCTGTATTTGGCTAACAGTATCCTGAATGGAGGGGGAAATGGCTGTTCCATCTTCTGTTTGTTTCTAAGAGCTACCAACAAGCTCTTGGCATCAGTATTCATACTGGGTTTTCAAACACACGGCAGAAAACATCAATAGCATCTGCTCACACCCTGTCACCCTACCCCACTTTCAGCTGATAGCTTTAGCTGACTGGATGGTTAGATTTCTGCACGTTTTTGTACATCAACTCAGCCCTGTAGACTAACTCCAGCAGAATCACTTCAAAACAGTGGCCATAAGGCTTCAGCCTCGTTCCTGAGGCCCAGCCTGCTTGACCAAATTACTAAGCCAAAGGCTGTGGACCCTAGTCCTAGCCTCTTTCTGACTTGCTAAAGAACCATGGCAGCTCATCATGCAGAGTCAAAAGACCAAGATCTAAATCATGATTCTGAATTGGCTAACTATGCAATCTTGGTCAAGGACTTTAATTTTAGCCTTTGTTTTTCTTATCTATAAAAAGGGGACTCATATTTGAAGCCTTATGTATTCCACAAGATAAGAACCCCATTTGAGAGAAACTTTCATTGCTATTTCTAATATGAAGTTTAAATAAATATATACTTCCTATCTTCTGGTCTTTCATTTGTCCCCTGGAGCACATCTATCTCCATATCACATGACAGACCTCTGCATATTTGTGGACTGCTGTCATGTGACTCTGGCATGATTACAATGGAAACTCTGCTGTCACCCTTCTTCAAACCGTTATCCTTCTGCTTCATATCTTCTTAGAGGTGGCTGGATTTCTCAATGTACCTGTTGAGATATGGCATTCAAAACTAAACACAGAACTCAAATTGGGGGTTGGATACGCATCTAATAGATCCTTTTTCTGTAGACTTCAGAAGTTAGTCCCAAGCTGGCCTTAGCTATTTTTGGCATCTAGATCCACTGACTTCATACCAAGATTTTATTCCATAAAATTCATAGTTCTCTTTTACATCAACTTCATATGCATCCACATCAGCTTTCTTTTTTAGCTGGAGGTGGGTACCCGGGATTGAACTTAGGGGTACTCGACCACTGAGCCACATCCCCAGCTCTATTGTATTTTATTTAGAGACAAGGTCTCACTGAGTTAGCGCCTTCCTATTGCTAAAGCTGGCTTTGAACTCATGATCCTCCTGCCTCATCCTCCCAAGTGCTGAGATTACAGTTGTGCACCACCAAGCCCAGCTTCACATCAGCTTTCGATATTTAATGAGTGAAGTGACTACTAACTTTCACCAAGGACTGACTTACACTTGCAAGGAACTCGGCTGAACAGGTTGCACACAATCACTGTGGATCTCTTATAGTAAACTCTTTGGGAAAATTCAATTACTTTCCCTTTGTTACAGATGAGGAAGCTGAGGCTTACAGAAAAAGAAGTATAAATTTCTTATGTTGACCTTACATAACTTAATCCTCCTGAGTTCACATTAATTCTAGGAGTTTTAAAAAAAATTTATTAGGTTTCTTGGCATTTTGTACATGATCATGTTGTTGGCAAATGGGACTGTTTCTTTCCTGTCCAATTTGTTTTTTGTTTATGTTTCTATCCTTATTGCCCTGGCTAGGATTTTTTTTTTAAATATTTATTATTGGTTGTTCAAAACATTACATAGTTCTTGACATATCATATTTCATACATTTGATTCAAGTGGGTTATGAACTCCCATTTTTACCCCTATACAGATTGCAGAATCACATCGGTTACACAGATTTTCAGGACAATATTGAGTAGGTGTAGTGATGTTATAGAACACAAGCTTTCTGCAAAACTGAGGCAGCATGAAGGCCCTTTTCACCACAATTCTTGCAATCACTCCAGAAAAGATTTCTGACATGCTGCTCAAAAGGGAAAAGGGATCACTCTCAAGGGAGAGAATGGGTCCCCTCAAGGAGGAGAGGAACAGCACTGCTTCCACTGGCCTCCAGTTTTACTAGGGATTCCTGGGGAAGATTCCAGAAAATCCCACCCAGGTCTACATTTTTTTTGACCAACAGCAAGATGAAATTAGACTTTCAAGTTCCCACTGCCACAAAAACTCTAGGTTACTTTGGCCCATGTTGACTGGTTTTAATTAGAACCTGTTCTTACAGATTTTATAGTTAAGAGGAATTATCCTCATTTCCCTGAGTTCTGGGATTTGGTCTGTGTAAGGGTCACAAAAGTTCCCGTTCAGGGTAAGTTGTGTTTTTCTTATTGGCCTTTTTGGGCCTGCATTTCTCCTATAGATGACAGGTAGTTTGCGGAGGAACATAACATATCCTGTGGACTTAAAGCCAGGCATTCAATTTTATTAAGTTTGATGTTAACCCAATTTGTTTGTTACAAATGTCCTTTATAGTTTTGGGAAGCTTTCCTTTTATTCCTAGATCACTAAAATTTGTGAATAGTGTTAAATTTTGTAATTTTTTTTCTGCATATATTGATAAAAATTTTGAAAACTGGTTATTTGGGGGAAATGATAAAGCTCAACTAATAGAATTTGTGGATATTTTTTAGTCAACAAGTTAACTAGTTAATTCAACAAATACTTGTATTTTCTATATTCTAGGGATTTTATTAGGTGCTAAAAATAAAACTACAAATGAAACAGACCTGGCCTTATCTTTCATGCTCTGAAGTCTCAGATTGGTGACAGATGGGTAATTCTATATCTGTCCTATTTGGAAATTATGCTGATGTTTCATGTTATTTCTAGTGGTCAATTTTCTTGGGTTTCCTGAGTATCAATAAAATCTGCAAATGATGATCATTTTATTTGTTCCTTTTTAATATCTACATAATTTTATTTTCTTGTTAAAAAACATTGGCAAACACTGCCAGAACAATTGTGTTTTTCTTGTTCTTTAATGGGCCACTTCTAGTGTTTCATCATTAGGTATAAATGGCTTATGGTTTATTTTTGATAGCTAATAGTACTACATAGGAAAAGTCTTAAATTTTTGATTTATTAAGAGTTTTTTTAAAATCAGCCATTAATCTTGAATTTTATCACATATTTTTAAAAAATATTTATTTTTTAGTTTTAGGTGGACCCAATATCTTTATTTTACATTTTATGTGGTGCTAAGGATCGAACCCAGTACCTCAAGCATGGTAGGCAAGCACTCTACCACTGAGCCACAATCCTAGCCCCTTTATCACATATCTTATTGGCATTTATCAAGATATGTTTTCTGTTTTCTTATTAATGTAAGAGGTCACATTAAAAAAACTTTTCTGCAAATGGAATAATTCCAAGTTAGTCACATTGTGTGTGTGTGTGTGTGTGTGTGTGTGTGTGTGTGTGTGTGTTTAAAATAACCATCTGGATTCTATAAATTAAAATTACATTTATGATTTTTAAACTTACATCATAAGTGAGATTGGCTTCTAAACTTTTTGGGTTCAAATTATTAGGTTTTGGTGTCAAGGGTACGTTAACTTTAAAATGGGAATTAGGAAACTTTCACGATTTCTCTGTAATTTACAACTGTAACTGTCCAGTATTGTAGCCTCACATGACTACTTAGTTTACACTTAAAATTAAAAATTCAGTTGCTGTTATGGTTTGTATATGAGATGTCTCCCAAAAGCTTACATGTGAGATAATGCAAGAAAGTTCAGAGAAGAAAAGATTGGGCTACAAGAGCCTTAACCATCTGGATTCTATAAATTATGATTAATCAGTGAATTAATCACCTGATGGGATTAATTGATTGATAACTGAAGGCAGGTAGGGTTTGGCTAGAGGAGGTGGGGCATTAGGGGCATAGCTTTGGGGTGTATATTTATATTTGGCAAGTGGAGATCTCTCTCTCTCTCTCTCTCTCTCTCTCTCTCTCTCTCCCCTCTCTGATCATTATGTGAGCTGCTTCTTTCTGCCACATCCTTCCACCATGATGTTCTGCCTCACCTTGAGCCTGGAGGAATGGAGCCTGCTGTCTATGGACTGAGACCTCTGAAACCATGAGCCCTTAAATAAACTTTTCTTTCCCTAAAATTGTTCTGGTCAGATCTTTTAGTCACATTGGCAGAAGAGCTGACTAAAACAGTTGCTAAGTTGCACTAGTTGTTTTTCAAGAGTTCAATAGCTATATGTGGCTAGTGGCTACCATATTGGATACAAGAAATATTGAATATTTCTATCACTGCAGAAAGTTCTACTAGATAGTGCTGCTCAAGAATATTTAAAGTAGGGCTGGGGATGTGGCTCAAGCGGTAGCGCGCTCGCCTGGCATGCGTGCGGCCTGGGTTCGATCCTCAGCACCACATACCAACAAAGATGTTGTGTCCGCCGAGAACTAAAAAAAAAAATAAATATTAAAAATTCTCTCTCTCTCTCTCTCTCCTCTCTCACTCTCTCTTTAAAAAAAAAAGAATATTTAAAGTAGCAAATAGATTATATATTTATTATATATATATATATAATTATATATTATATATTTATTATATATTTATATAATTTATATATTTTTACTAAAAGCTGTAACACCATTTTATCATCCAATCTGCACATGAGGGCAGTAGAACTGTGAAGGGGAAGTAGTTAGATATGCTGGTGGGCTTCCTTCACTATCTTTGTCCTTGAATAAAATGTAAACCTTTTAAATGAAGAAAACAGTGCTTTATACCCTAGAGATTTCTATAAAAATTCCTTTATCCAAAGCTATTTAATCTATTCCAAACATATAATACCATTACTTAATATTAGTACAACATAGTTGGATTTAAAATTTTTGAAACAATTACTAACTGGTAGAAAAAATGAAGGTATAATTTCAAATGACATTTAAAAAAATTTTAAACTCATTACAGTAAGTTAGTCACCTAATGCCCCAACACTAACAGATATTTTAGTGTTTTACCTACTAGCAAGGACATTTTCCAACTTAACCACAATATAATCATCCAAAGTTAATACTAATATATTACTACCAGCTAATCCTCGAGACTCTGTCCAAGTTTCATTAGTTGTGGCAATAATATCTTTTTTTTTTTTGCAAAATGATTTAGTTCAGATTCTTGTACTTTATATAGCTGCATTTAAATGACATGTCTTGTAAAGTATCCTGTAAACAAGGATAATTTTGTGTCGGGTTTCTGTTCTCGAGACTAAAAGGCTCAGGGGTCACTCTAGTTAAACTGGGCTAACTGGGCTGCACAAAATAACCACACAAGAGACACAAATACCTTTTTCTTTGGGGTTGCTGAGATGGCTCCTCTGACCTTAAGGGTCCGCAGAAAGAGAGAGAGAGAGAGAGCACGTGCTGACACCTTTTATTGAGGAGAAGCTATTCAAATGAGGCAAGGGGTCAGGTTTCAGGGGGCTGAGTCTATCTTCATGATGTCCACTGTCAGCAGGTTGACTGACACCTGGGTAGGCCACACCCAAGGGCACAGTAAGAGAAGGGGACACACACAAGGCACTTCCACAGAAGATTCTATCCTAAACAGGGCAAGGGGTTATATCACAAAGGAACAAGTGAGCATAGCTTCACCCATGGGGCTGTAGCAAGACACGCCCAGGCACGAGACACTGACCCTCGCACCCACGAAGGGTGCCACATTTCTGTGACTGAGAGCCTCAGCATGCAGCCGGGAAGTGTAACTCAGTCACGTGTAAGGTTGGCCTCCCACAATTTTGCAGTCTTTCTTGAACTCTCTTGACTGTAAAACTTTTGAAGATGGAGGGGGAGTTATTCTGTGAACTGTTCCTCATTTTGGACTTGTGTGATGTTTCCCTTTGATTTGATTCAGTTATGCATCTTTGGTATATAACCAATCTCCCACTCTAATGCCACCTCTTTCCCCATGTGGGACCACTTGGGCTCTGTCTCTCATTTCAGTTTGTCTCTTCTCCCTTCTGCCAGCATGGCTCAGACACTTTGCACCAGGACACCCTTCTTGGTAATGCCCTCCTCACCTTGCTTGGGCTCTGACTTCTCCTGCTTGGCAAAAATGGTTAGTTTGAATCGTCAACTTGATTGAATTAAGAGGTCTGATGATTAAGAGGCTTCTGGCTGTGTCAATGAGGGTGTATGTAGGGATGATTGGCATGTGGAATAGCCAACTGAAGTAGAGACCCTCTCCAGGCATGGGCAGCCTGGCCCAATAGAATTAAGATTTTTATGGAATAAAAGTTGGAAGAACAAGGAAGCAGCATCAGATGCAAGGTGCATTCTTCTTGAACGGGGTTTTTGATTGCTGCTGCGATTGTCTGAGGATATTGGACTCTTGCTTCTTCACTCTTCTCCAGTGGATTCACTGATGCTCCAGAAGCCTTCAGTCTCAGACTAGGTTAGCACCATTGATCCCTCTTGTTCTGGGGCTTTGACCTCTTGGACAGCACAGCTACTGGTTCTTCTAGCTCTCCAGCCTGCAGATGGCCATTGTGGTTGGTAGGCCAACCTAATAAATCTACTTTTTATAATGATACTTCCTGTTGACTCTGTTCCTCTAGAGAACCCTGCCTATTGCAGCCACTCTCTGTGTGCTTGCTTTTTTTCATTCTCTGTGAGATCTGGCAGCACATTAGGCTACCTTCCCACCCCCAGTAGGTTCTGACCCCCTGTGCTGGGCAGCACTTGCACATGATTACTAACTCACTCTGCTTGGCCTCTAATACCCTGCTGTGAACCAATAATCCTGTTCCTAATGTGGGAACCTACTTTGCCCTGCCAACCTGATCCTAGTGGCTCTAGGTCCAAACTGTTCAGGAAGAGGAGAGAAGGGAAGACAGGAGATTGCTTTGATCACTGATCTTGATAGGAGCATCTCAGACTCTCCTCTTCCTCTCTCTTTCCTCTTTCTCTTCCCTCTATTCTTCTCTGATACCCTATCCTACCACACTCTTCTATTCCATAATTTAATGTTGAATATATGACTCCATGTATATTATATGAATATTATGTTACTAATAAGGTAGATATTTTTTCTGTCTACCTGACGTTTGTATCTATTTTTCAATTGTTTTTGAGTTTGGGCAGGGAACAGGAATTTAATCTATCGACACCCATAAATCTAGTTTTTGGTTTGGTTTAATTTAAAATTTATTATTTCTTCTCTTTGGCTACTTCCAGCAGTTTCTCAAAGGGGAGTTTAGAAGCTTCCTCCAGAACTGAATGTCTCTCATGTTTTCAGTCCAGGCTTCATATTACTGCTTTCCTAATTTTCTTTGACCTTTTACCTATATTTTTCTACTGTGGTTGGGGGTGTCTTGGGACAGAGCCTGGGGCCAGGGGCTGAGGGAAGTACTTAGGTGCTTAGCAAAATGGCACCCTTGATCCTTTTGGTTCCCATCATCTGACCTCTGTTGTTTCAACTGCTTATTGGACAGCTGGCTCTCACTTTCATACTTTTTTTGAAGACACATTTGGGGCAGTTGTTGTTCCCCTTATTTCTCCTATCCCCTTGCTCTTTTCATTCTCCCGGGTAAAAATTGCCAGTCTTGTATTGAAACCAGTCCAGATATTTTTTGTGTGCGTGTGCCTAATTTTCAAGGCTCCTAGCCTAGCTGACCTTATTTCTATCTAGCCTTTCCTCCCTCCAGGAGCTCCTCTCCCTGATCCTGACTTGAGGAAATTTCTTCCCTGCTTCTCTGCCTCCAGAGATGACAGTGGATCAGGCCTCTCCCATTCTCCAGTCCTTCTGAAGTCCCTGCTGAAGGCATACTTCCTCTAGGGACCCACTGGACCTCTCTGTTCTCAGTGACTTCTGGAACAGTGGCTCTCAGAATCACCTGGAGGATTTGTGAAAACAGACAGCTGGGCTCGATCCTCAGAGTTTCTGATTCCAGAGGTCTGGAGTGAGGCCTGAGGATTTGCATTTCTAAGTTCCCAGGGGATGCTGATGGGCTGTTCTACTTTGAGAACCACCGCTCTGAAGCCTCACAGCAAGCAGTTCCATCAGTATCACACAACTCTTTATATAGTGCTCTTGTCATAACTTAATTGTGTCACATTAATTAGATGTGTGTCTCTCCAACCTAACAACGGAGGCCCTGGACTTCTCTCAGAGTTATTGGCACAGAACTACTAACAACCTGGGTTTTTCCAGGAGGAACGTGGCAATATCGGTTCCTTTCCCTTTTGGTTGAGTTCTCTCCCTCTGCAGGCCCCAGGCTGGTTTCCACCCTTTCTTGTGGTCTACTGAAGCTCCCCTGGCATGTGGTTAGCCAGCAACGGCTGTATCTGGGTGCCTGCAGCTGTGACTCCTTGCAACTGAACCCCTGGCCACTGGATGCCACTCTTCTGTCAGTTTTTCTTTGTCCACCTCTCTCTGCTAAAGTCCTACCAGTGAATTATTACGCCTAGCTTTGCCCAAAGGTGAAGTTTGGTGAAATTGTTTAACTGTTACAACATTCTTCTCTCCAGCGAGCTAATGCCCAAGTTAGGCAAACCACATAGAGTTTCAATTCCAATTGTTGCTTGACTTCTGGTTTTACCTGCCTGTTCCTCTCCTTGCTTTCAATCAGGAGACATTTCTTTATAATTTATATTCCCTTACTCTTTGGATTCCTTCCACCATATTTCCCTGACATCTGAGATTATATTTCTATTAAATCTGTACAGGACATTGTATTTCTTTATTTTTCTTGGAGGCTGCTGTGTTAGAAGAAGGTATGCATGCTTTAAAGTCACACTGTAGTGGATTGCCTGAATGTACCAATTCTTTGTCTCTTTATTGCATGACTTTGATGTCCCTCAACTAAGAGTGATGGAGCACAGTCTCCCTATCTGAGCTATTTGTCCATGTAACTGCTTTTTGGCCAGTTTTGTCAGTTAGCACAAATGATGTGGCTGAAAATTTGAAAGGTGCTTGCACAGATAGAATTTTATTATTTAATCAAGATGGAATAGCTTGCCTAGGAGAGCCTGATGCTCCCATAAAGATAAGGACATTTGAAGTGAAGTCACTCTTAATCAAGCCCAGTGTAGATTGAATGGCCATGAACTGATCTGCAGATCACAGGGTATAGATGAATATAGGTTTAATCCACTGATAGGTGCTCGTTGTTTTTCATTTTAATACAAAGGCTGACTAGGGTTCACATCTGATCTCTAAAACTCACCACCTGTGTTTCTGACCTACATTGATCCTTTGGGATAGTTTTCTCACATTTAAAATGGGGCCAGTAGTCTCTAACATCATCAAGACAAGCAATTATATATGTAGAATGCTGAGAATGGGGTCTTAAAGTCCTCTCTACATTGTTGGTCCTCAGCAGGTACTAGATAACTGTGTGTTGGGTATGTGAATGGAGTTTGGTGAGATATGTCACATTTTGAGATTTAAGAACTAATTTCCAAAATTGTAACTGTGGATTGGACCTTTATAAGTTTTCTAGGGGTGTGAACCTCTCTGAATTTCTGTGGAGCTGGAAGATTCTGCTCTGCCTAGAGTGTAGTATGAGGAAGGGGCTGTACATTTTCTCTGAGACCCTTTTCACCGCTGTGATCCCATAGTCTGCTGGCTCTTGGATCCTTGTTTCCTGAGAATTTATTTCTTCCCACATGGCCTATGTGGTATTATCTGTCATGACTACTCTATCTTAAGACCTGGTGGCCATTGAGTATTTACTATGTGTCAGACACTCTGTGTCATTTTCTCATTCAATTTTTATAACCCCATTAAAATTTACATTTTACAGATTAAAAAATGGGAACTTGGAGATATAAGTAGGTCACACAGCTGGCAAGTAGCAGAGCTGATATTCTAGCCCATAACGGACTCCTAAAGCTTTACTTTCAACCTCTATTTCATACTATACTGTAGCTTTTTATTAAATGTTTATAGAAAAAAACTTGCAGTTATTCTCTAGGAACTATGAAGGGATCTTGAGCAGAAGGATATCATCTCTAGAGCCACGGTTTGCAATGCTACCAAAAAGCCCTGACCACAGGTTGGAGGCTGGTCCTGTTTGCCCACTAGTGTTGAGTCTCAATGACATTTATTACCAAGCCCAGGAAAGATGCTAGGTGGTTTGCCTGTTTGTCCTCTGAGCTAATTGAAATGGGCAGATGTGATTCCAGTGCTGCCATCCTATCAGGACTGTCACGGGTCTTTCCTAATTAATGTTTATAGCTTACCCTGGTCCCCTGAGATGGAAACGGGGGAGATGTGCCAAACAATTGCATTGTGATTTTCATCCCGCTGATTGATAATGGACTCAGCATAATCTAAATTCCAATCTTGGGTTTAGGGCTGGCCAGCCTGGAAGGGCTGGTGACCCTTTGGTGGGCACATTTACTCAGGCACTGAAGGGCAGGGATGTGCATAAAGGTCTGAGAACTTCTTCCAGGTTGTCACTAGGGCTTGCCTAAGATATGGTCCTCTTTTCTTCCTCCCAGCATGAAGAAATCAGTACACAAAGTTAGACTGTCTTCTTTCTATCAGTTGTTTTTTGCTTTATTTACACCACTTTGAGCTTATCAGGAACATCATCAATGAAACTCATGCCGCTCAATTCCTGCTGCCCAGAAAGTGAGACTTTTTCTGAGCAAATTGAATAAGAGAAACAATGCTATTGATTACTTCCCTCAGATAAATCCCTCTAACTCCTTGCTGACAGAAGTCCAACTGTGTTCAGATAATCACCATTCAGGGGACATTGGCCCTGGCTCAGTGGTAAGTCCTGATTAGTTTAAGCCAAGTGTGGTCTTCTCATTGCCATAGGCAGTTATTGGGGTTGGGTGGGCATGCAACCCAGTTATAGCTACCAGGATCTGAGGATAAGTCTACTGGTGCAGAGATGTATGAGTAAAAGTATCCCTGCTCTTAAAAAAAAAGAAAGAAAGATAGATAGGAAGAAAGAAACACAAGGAAGAAATAGCCCCTTCTCCTTTGTTTTTTGTTGTCCTGTCTGCATGTGGCACCTAAATGTGGCAATGTCTTTCTTATGACCGTGATGGAAGCTCATTGAGGACAAAGCAAACCAGCTAAGGATGATGGAATAGAAAAAAATGGTCTTCAGAAATTTCACTGAGCTTCTGCATGAACCAGCTCTGGAGTTAATTCTCCTGGGTAACTTGTGCTATTTGAAAAAATAAAATATCTTCATTGCTCAAACTCTTTTTTAGGGTACTGGGAATTGAACCCAGGGGTGCTTAACAAATGAGACACATCCCCAGCCCTTTTGACTTTTTTATGTTGAAGACAGAGTCTTGCTAAGTTACCTAGGGTCACATTAAGTTGTTGAGGCTGGTTTTGAACTTTTGATCCTCCTGCCTCAGCCTCCTGAGCCACTGGGATAACAGGCACGTGCCATTGCACCCAGCTGCTCAAAAACCATTTTGAGTTGAGTTTTCTGTTAGGTGTAAATAAAAACATCATGGTGCAATTAAAAGTTGTTTATAAGAATATGAAAATTCTATGCATATTTTAGGGATGCTCTGTCCGTTCTATAGTTCCTCTTTTCCTTCCCTTCTAGTTTTGCTGCTCTTTTATATTTGGTCATTGAGAGGCCAATTCATTCTTGTTGAATGATCTTCCCTTGTACTCCATTCAGCACTGGTAGACTTTGCAATCCAAGCCCCTGGGCATGATGCATTGGTGCAATGCAGAGGGGACACATGACCTATGTGGAGGTACTAGACAAACTCTAAAGCTCGTCTGTTCACACTGAGTATTTATGAGTGGGCATAAAGAGGGATAACCCAGGGAAGCCGATCTGCTTGATTTCTACTTAATAGTGATATGATCTTGGGTTATGTTATTTAATCTCCAGGCCTTGGTTTTTCATCTATAAAATGGGAACCAAACATCCTCCCTATAAGATGAATAAAGATTAGATCTAATAAATATCTGGCTTTTGCTTGTTATCCGGTCTGCTCTTGCTGCGCTTACTCTGTATTCCAGTCACTCGAACTCTCTCTCTCAATTCTTCCAAAGTACTTGGTCTTCTCTCACCACAGCACTTTGGCACCTGCTCTTCTTTCTGCACATGTTCTTTTTCGATTCTTCTACCATTTGGTAAACTCCTATTCATCCTGCAAAGCTCTCAGATCAGGTATCTCTTCCTTTCCTGAGTCCATTGCATAGATCAGCTTTCTTTGTTGCTTCTTATAACCACAATCCCTTCAGAACATTCATCACTGGGCCTGATTATTTTTTTTCTTAGTACGATTTTTCATTAATGTTGTTCACTCCCAGTAATAGTATTTTAAGAAATCAGGGATCATGTCTTGGTTGGTATCTGTTTCACCCCCAGGTGGCTCAATCAGCATTTTTTTTCTATACTATTATTCAATGAAATTTGATGAATGAATGCATGAATATGCAAATCTCTGATATTTAGCAGGGGCTTACTAAGCGGTGGCTGTTGCCATTGCTGTAGCATTCTCTTATCAGACTTTCCAGCCATTTCATATTTCCTTATGTTCCCTTGAAAAGAATCCAGAGTATTTCATCATTAAGTTGCCCTTTACATATGCTACAAAGGAGCAGATGGTGGGGTGTAGGCAGAAGTCCCAAGGGACTTTACTTCTCTTAGCCTCAGTTTCTTCATTTACACCGAGTTAGTTTCTTGCTTCCCTGGCATTCATAACACCCTTAGGAATCAGGTAAACCACAGGGTGAGTGGCGTCTTATCCTGGTTTATTGATTTTTTTTTTTACTTGACTATTTGGTGGGGAAGGAAACCCATCTCAACCCATATCATTAATAAAGCAAAATGTTTTATTGAACCAAATTATAAAACGTGCACAAATTTGACAAATAGGGAGCCCACCTCCAAGTTTCTTCGTGGTATGCATTCATATGTCAGCATCACCCAGAGGGGACTAGGTCCTGTCTCCAGGAAGTTGGTTTCAACTGTCCTGGAGCAGAGCATCAATACATGTAGGTATTTAAAATCTCTCTATGGGACATTAACGTTCTGGGATATTTGGGCGGAAGAATTAGACTCAGTTCCATGGATGAATTCACAGGTCCTATCTAGCTCTGACCTTCCTCTTGACTCTTTATTCATGTTCATTCTAGCAGTTCTAAAATTCTACGTCTAGGTCTTTCAAGAGTTACTTTTGGCTTTTTCCCGTGGGAGGACTTACACTAGCAATCCAGGTGATAAACCTGTAAGGACTGTCAAGGAGGCCTGGGAACCAGCCCATGGTCTCTGTCAATAAACCCGTTTCCATGTATTAAGAGAAGAAAAATGTGTGCATCTCAATTTCTTAATGTAAGATCTGGGTAGCTCTGCCCAGATTTGGAAACACAAGTTCCAAGGCAGCTCAGGCCCACAGACATGAGAGCTTGCTGCAGCCCTTTGGCTCCATTTCCCAACACTCTCCCATCTGGCCCATGCCTGGATTTAATTGAACAGGAGTCTGACCCTCTGCCTGGGCTTTTGTTACCATGCAGCCTGCACAGCAAAGGATGGAGAGCTTCCCTCAACAAAGCATCCCCCCCGCACACTGCCTTTCTGAGCAGGCACATTCAGAGATCTTAACGCTCAGCATACAGGGATGCTATGAAAATCAAATGTGTTTTATTTATAAGTCCCTGTGCTCCCACCCCACAACCTCCCAAAGAAAAAAATTGCGAGCAGCGAATGCAAATAATTTTTCAAATCGATCGTTTTATGAAAATGCCTGTTTTTATTCTATCTTTTTTAAGGACTAGAGAATCACATAAATGACAATTCCAGAAACCGTAGATTTATGACTTTTTTAGTTTCCAAATATGTTGGCACAGAGTAAAAAAAAATAAAATTTTGTAATTTCGGGAAGAGAATAATGTACTTTTTTATTAAAATGGAAATGACACACTGCTGCATATCTAAGTTGATTTAGTGTTTTTATTAGTTATATAACTGTTTTAATACCTCACTAACTATTGCATTCTCCCTTAAGGTTTCCATTGTTCACATACCCTAGAAACAAATTGATAATTCTGAAAAAATAAAGTATTTCTTGGTTGTTTGCTAACAGCAGAATAGCAATCAGTCACCACAGGGTTACTACAATGGGCATCATTATATCTGGATCCTTATCAATTTCACTATACGGGTAAGTATTATTGCTGTATACCGGAACTCCTTTGGTGTTATTGCTTAATTTTAATTGTGATTGTAAAATGTGAACAATGTGGATCTTTAAACCACAATTAAACACCTGCTATACTTGTTGTCTGTTGGCATTTAAAGATATATTGAGTATTTAAAAACTGCTGATTCAGATATTACATTGAGCATAAAAATAGATTTAATTTGAGAACAAATGTTTGCTTAAGGAGGAAGTTACAGGAAAGTTTTCGGAAGTCAGATAGGTGAGTCCAAATTTAAGTTTTGAGAGGAAAACAGACCCAATAGAAAGGGCAATCATTTTGCGGAATGCTCTTCTGCCTTCTCCTGCCGGGTCTCATGCCAGTTTTCTTCGGCAGTGGGAATCTGCCTCTTTGTCCCACTGACAACTTGTTAATGAAGAACCTCCCTACAGGAAGCACCTGCCCGATGCTGATGAGATATTAATAGGAGAAATAACAGTGTTGCAGAGGCGCAGGGGAGTGTGGTGAGGAGCAGGGGTAATGATACCTGATGTCAGCCCCGGGTCCCAGCCCAAATCAATGTGAAAAATAGATGTTCCTAGCCTTGGGGGCCTAAATCCTGCAGATGAAGGGTGATTTGAAGTTTCCTCAAATCCGAATTCACAGAGCACTGCTCGCTGAGCTGGGTCTGCGGTCTGTAAACCGATGGTTTTCTTTCCTTTGCATATTTTTCTGATGGGTTAGGTGGATTTATCCATCTCCATCATCATAATTAACCATTTGCACAATGTTTGCAAAGCTCTGTACTGGGTTCTGAGTTTCTAATATCATTTAAAACAGCGTTGTTTGCCTAATCTCAGATATGTTTTAGTTTCTTTTGGAAAATAGCATTTCTTGTTTTAATTTCCCAGCAGTGTTTTTATAAACAGTGAAGAAGGGAGAAGTACGGGAGGGACAAAGGGATCATAAAAGAATCTGTCCTTAGAGAAATAGGACCACAGGTTGGATTTGAGGAGCAGGAAAGAATAAAATATATAGGGTTATGTTCATCTAAGCTTCATTTTTTTTAACTTACAAAAAAAAATCAAATCAAAATAGGTTTGCAAATCCCAACTTTCCTTTTCAAGTAAACAAATCTGATAGTGCACCGGGGAGCTGCCTGGCTGTGTGGGAAGGTTCATGTGAGACGGTAACTTTCTGCAAAGATTGCAAAACACCCAGCTAAGAAGCTTGACAGAAGCAGAGCAGGCCTCCTCAGGGGTTGGATCTTGAGTAAGGCGCACAGGTCAATTTCGTATTTAAGATGTTCAGATATATTGTAAGAGCCTGGGCTCATTTGCTCCCCCCCCCCCCCCACAAGTCCTATCTCATTGCTATGACACGAGAGTTGAGAAATAAACCAGATTTTGAAAAGCCTTAAAAAAATAATTCTGGTGTTTAGTGAATGCTTTTGAGAAATGAGAGGAGGGGGTTACATGGTGCATCACATTAAAAAAAAATAATAAAAGAATCTAAATATCTAATTTTAGAAGGGCCAACCATTTCCCTTCTCGATGACTCTATTGTTACCAGCACCATTACAATGGTGTCCTTCCTGATTGCAGTCCTTGTAAAACCGTGGATCTGAACTGAGGAGAAGCAGGAAAACCAAACCTTTTTTCTTTCTTTCTTTCTTCAAAAGCATGCAGCCCGAAACACTTTCTCTACTTTGTTGCTTAGGGATATAGAGATCCTTAAGTGGTAGGGAGCATAGAGGGACGGGGTGGGCAGTAGAGAGGCAACAGGTGTATTCTGTTTTATAATGATAACTATAAACCTGACTAGACTCAAATTTGAAGCAAGAATTGTCCCTGTTGAGATCCTTTTTCAGGGACTCTGAGATATTATACTTGTGCCCGGTGAAGATACATGGTGGGAGCTTAATATATAATTTTTGAATGAGTGAATAGAAATATAGACCGAGCCCACAGAATGCATCGGGAGGAGAGTTCATACATGAAGAAGATCTGATTCACTGGCCAAACTTACACAATGATGGGGAAAAGTAAGTAACATCCTTGATCAGGAAGATAGAGTAGTTCCATAACTTTAGTAGATAAAATAACATTAGCTGCTAGCTATAACAGGCAAACCCCGAAACTCAATGTCCTAACTCATATCACATTTTTTAACCTTTAAAATTTTTTTTGTTCCTCCACATTTTTTATTGGTGTATTATATTTTTATATAATAGTGGAATTTGTTTTTAAATATTAGTATATGCATGCAATATAATACTATAATTTGGTCAACATTACTCCCTAACACTGCCTTCCTTCCTCCCTTCCCTTCTTGCACCCCTGGTCCCTTTCTTCTACTGATTTTCCTTTGGTTTTCATGCAATCATGCCATACATTTCTTCTCCTGTTTCCTCTCTAGCTTCCACGTATGAGAGAAAACATATGACCCTTGACCTTCTGAGTTTGGCTTATTTTGCTTAACATAATATTCTCAAGTTCTATCCAAATGACATAATTTCATTTTTCTTTATGGCTGAATAAAACTCCATTGTATAGATATACCACATTTGCTTTATCTATTCATATATTGATGGACACCTAGGCTGGTTCCATAGTTTGGCTGTTGTGAATTGTGTTGCTATAAATAAACATGGGTATGCATTTATAAATGTAGTATGCTAACTTTAGTTCTTCAGGGTAAATACTGAGGAGTGGAATAGCTGGGTCATATATATGGTGGTTCCATACTTAGTCTTTTGTGGAAACTCCATACTGATTTCCTAGCAGTGGTAGTACTAATTTATAGTTCCACCAACAGTGTAAAATTGTTCCTTTCTCTCCACAGCCTCTCCAGCATTTTCCATAACAGATTTCAATCTCAATGTCTAGAATGAGTGTTCCTGATTGGGGAGAGACACTTCTAAGTGCTGATTCAGGGACTCTGGGTCTTCCAATTCTCTTATCTTTAACTCATAGTACCCAAGGTTGCTTTGAGGAGGGGAGATAGAATTTATGACCAGGCATAGGAGGAGTCCAGAAGCCAGGAATATAAACCACTTCAACAATTTTGGTGAATAAAGAATTGTTCAAATATGGGTTACAAATAACTGTCGGTTTAGGAAGCAGGCCCTGATTCTTCTACCTACTGAAGGAAAACATGCTAAACTGTTTGTTATAGATGGTAACATAAAATCTTTTCTGTTGATGGTATGAAGTTGGAAATGACCACAGTGTCTCAGATTCAAAGTAGGAGGGAGCACTGGAGGGTGAGAGCTCTTTTGGAATTGGCTGGGGGGCGGGGTGTTGCTTTTGTTTTGGGACTTGCCTTGGACCTAAGCAGGTGATGCTTTAAATAAGTTTTAGATAAGTTCACACTCTCTATGATGATCAATAATGCAGTAGTTGGAATTATCTGTTAATATATCCCAAGAAACAAAAGTGTCTGTATCCCAAGACTGACCTTTTCTTGATTTTATACACACACACACACACACACACACACACATACACACATACACACACACGCACACACACACACACACACACACACACACACACACGAGATTGTCAATGAATCTCACACAATAGACAAATAAGCAATTTATGTTTTCTCCATGTAAAACTTGTTTTCCAGCCAAGTGCCAGGAGACAAAGGGAGAGGAGGGAGTTTGTTTTTTTTCTTCTTTTTTTTTTAGCAGCTTACAAATGCATTTATTATTTAATAATTTATATGGGTGGGAAGCTTGGGAACTGTTTGGTTGAGTTCTTTTTTTTGGGGGGGGGGGAATCTCCTAGGTTGTAATCAGGGTGTTGGCCAAGGATAAAATTCCACCTGAGATTCAAAGTCATCTTCCTAGCTCCGTAGTTAGAAGAATTGAGTTCCCTGCAGTGTAGAGGGAGTAGAGACTGCCCACCATCCTTTGCCATTGTGCCCTCTGTACAGAGTGACTGTTTCTTCAAAGCCAGTAAAAGACATCTGCTGATGCTGTCTCTTATCTTGAGAAAAAGGGGAACTTTTGTAAGGGAGTTTCCTGCACACTGTTTTAGACCAGTGCTATTCAGAGTATTGTTCCCTGACCAGTGCCAGTCCTTGAATGTTACTGCCAGTAAACATTCAGAAACTAAAAAAAAAAAAAAGAGCATATTTTTCTCTGTTGAATGTAGTAATGAAAATGTGGGCTTACATTTTGTATGTCTTTATCATAAAAATAAAAATTAAAAATTCATTCTGATGCTATTTTACCAAAGTATTGATTGCAATATATTAGAAACAGAAAAATAAAGTGGTCTGTCATCAAGACAGTTTTGGAAGCACTGCTTTGATTAGTGCCTTCTGACCCATGAGATCTGAGATTTTCTGTGAGAATCAAGAGGTAATTATATATGATACTATAAATTGTTCTACAAATAGAAGTGGTCTTGCTGTTGGTGCATTTATCATGCTGCTACACTTCTGGGAAGACCCTGCTTTTTCTGCCCTCCAGATTGTTTGAGAAAAAGGTGGGGCAGGAGGAGGCAAAGCAGAGTGTGTGTTTTCAAAGTCCCCATTCCAATCCCAAAGGGCTCTGACCCATCTGCAGTCCAGGGGTTTGGTGGACACTTCACCTGGGCATAGGCAGTCACAAGGACTGATCCCTAAAGGATATCCTCCTCATTGCCCTATGGTCCAACTCTCTTGTTTTGTTTGTTTTGCATCTCCCCCTTGTGGAATGTTTTGGAACAAAGGGAGAGTGTGCCCAAAGTGATATTTTGGAGGTTCAGTCTTGTGCACCATGTAAAAAATGGATCAACTAGTGAAGCATGAGAGATGCCCGTGCTTGCTGTTTTAGCCATCCAGTAGATCATGTGTTTCACTTGGATCTTGGTGTCATCCGGGTGCCTGCATGAGGACCACAATGCTGTCAGCCCTCATTCCCTGTTCCACCAATGAGGGTGCCAGGTACTTGAGGAGCATCCCCTGGTCAACCAGATACAGTCAACAATAATGATTTTGGGATTGGGGATTTAGCTCAGTGGCAGAGCACTTTCCTAGCACACGCAGGTCCCTGAGTTGGGTCTCAAGCCCTCGGTGGTGAGGACCTGGGGAGGCAAGAACTAAACCCCAGTTAAAGAATAGACTGCAAGTGGATTTTGAACCGTTAGCTTCCTTATAGTGCTACAAGTTGGATAAAGTTTCATTGTATGATTGTGCTAAGTCTGAACCAGAAGAGAAGTTACACTGATATCCTAGATACACCAGCTACAGGCTGAGGAGAGCGACACTCCTCTTATCCGGTTGTTACACCATGGTTCTCTGGCAACTCTATTACTAAGAACTGGTGCTTTGTCACGTAGTTACTAGGCGTCTATTATGTCCCAGGCACCATGAGAAAAAGGTGGGGTAGGAGGAGGCAAAGCAGAGTGTGTTTCTCACTCAGAGAAAATATTAGTGACATAAAAAAACATATCTGTCTTGAATTCGCCTCTTTACTCAAAGTACAGATAAAAAAAATCGATGTTTAAAGTAGATAAACCAAATGATTTGCTAATTTCGTGTCTGTAGATTCTCTAAGGTATATGGTACGACCACTCATATGCTAGATGTCTGAATATAGCATTATATAATAGAATGGCCTTAGCTTTTAGCAAGCAGTAATAGTAAAATCATAGAAATATAAAGAGTGTAATTTCAACTTTTGTAATACTTGTGTTGAAGGCTTTCACTGTAATATCTAGTGTCCCTATAAAAGAGTTTGTAAAATAAATTCTTCATAAAATTTAATGCTAGTGAAAATTTCCCTCTTCTGGTAATTTTTGTATTAGTAAATGGGATTTGGGTAAGCTGTAAAAATTTTCTTCCTAGCATTGGCTACTCGGATGCTCAGAGATAGGTTTATGATACAGGTGCCAACTTCAATCCTTCTAAAAAGCCTTGGAAAAGTAAGATGAACAAACTAATAGAGTCTGTAATAATTTTACTTCCTCACGGTTACTGGGCTAATTCTTTCATGATAAAAAACTAAACCTTAGGAAGATCCACTCTCCAGGGCCGCTCTCTTTCAGATCCTTTGGTAAGTTAGTGGTTTGGATATTATAAACCTCAGTTATTTTAGGTAGAAGAAGAAAGGGTCTTCTGGGCTAAGAGCTAATTGGAGCAGTCTTTGCCTTACCATAAAGCCTGCTCCTCATAGGCTGATTTGAGTTCATTCTAGAATGATGGTGTCCTCCTGCAGCCCTGGGGCTACACCAGGTTTGCTGTGTCACTGCCATGGTCTGTACCTAGGTCTCTAGTTCAAAACTCTTTCCTGCTTATGAATAACATTTTTAAAAAATTATTTATATTCATGTACTTATTTAGGTATGATTATCATGCTCCAAGTATGTAGCAGGCATCTCTAGATAGTTCAAATATGTAGCCGAGGAAGTAAACATTGAGATTTAGAAACTGACCTGGGCTTAACCTTGAGGAGCTTGCACTCTGGGGAAGGAGTCCAGCACATATAAGCATGCAGTCCTTTTCAGTCTCAAGGGTGACACTTCTGGAAAAGAACACAAAATGAAAAATGACAATGAAACCAAACCAAAAAGAAAACAAAGCAAAAAAAAAAAAATCCTTCTCTCTCATGATAGAATTTGTGGTGGACAAACATATGGGAATTACAGAGCATGGGATCAGAGAGAGAGGATCAATAAGACCATCTCACAGTACATTCCCAAAGAAAAAAGAGAGCACACGTTTAAAAAGAGTATTGTTTAAAAAAATTCTCCAAAGGGTGGAAATATGGTATGTCCTTTCAGTGTCAAAGTCATTGCTTAACAAGGCCACTGAGGGACAATTAATTATCTTGGGAAATGTACCTTGGCTTGACTTTGGTATTTACTATTAATTAAGAGCTCAAATTCTGTGACGTTCCACGTTAACTTGTCGATCTTGTACAACAGAGATGCAAATAATTTCTGTCCAGTAGCAAAGATAACTCCAAAGGTTATGGCTTTTATTGCCCTGTGGAACATTAATCAGTTTTGTATCTAACCTTGCAATATAATTCTAACATTTCTCTTTAAATGCCTATAAATACTCTGTTCCTCAAAATGCTTTCTGAACTAGATTTTCCTTACTGCCTCCCTCATTAATGAGTTAATAAATCTTTGACAGGCACTCATTTTATATTTGTATGAGAGTCATGTTTTCAACTATAAAAATTATACTTTGACAGTATGCATAACATTTTACACATCTTACATTATTATCAGGACAAAATCAATTTCCATTCACCATCCTTGCTTAATAGCAAACTTCCAGGATCTCACTGTCCTGCAGTTTTAATGAGACATGTAGAAAGTTGTTTGCTTTGTGGTAGAGACAACCAAGGGCCCAATTATCTGCTGTCTCATAGTCCATGAAGTTGAGCACTTTTGACTTTTTGTATTACTATTTTTTAAAAGATTGTGGTTTTCTTTTTTTGGTACTGGAGAATCAAACCCAGGACCCACACAAACTACGTAAGTGCTTTAACACTGAGCTACATCCTCAGTTCACCTTTTTATATTTTTAACTTTTGATTCCTTCATTCAGCCCCCTCATATTCCATAAAGTGCTGGGGAGTTTTCCACCAATCCACTCAGCTTGCTTTGGTTGAGAAGGATTTATCTGACATTCTTCCTATCATCCCTGCTCATAATGACTCCAGGTCAGAACATGTAGGGAGACAGTAGGACACTATGATCAAAGTTCTCTCTCTCATGTTTGATTTAGCTGCCTTCTGTCCTTTTGACTATAATAATTAATTAACTAATTCACCAAACATTTATTGTGTGCCCGACAGGCACTTTCTACTAAGGTATTCACCATAACAACTACAGAGAAATAGCAAATGTCAATTGAGGGCCCACTATGTGACAGGAATGACTCAAAGCACTTTATTAGCTCAGACAAACAAGGTTCAGCTAAGACTTGATACCCTATATAGTCACACAGTTAACAGTATTAACAACTAAGACTGCATTAGTATGACTTTGTCATTCGAGATTTTTTTTTTTTTTTTGTCTACATAGGTAAATTTTCAAGTAAATTTGTTTCTGGAAAATCTCAAAATCTGCCTTACCCCTCAAAATAAGCTAGTAAACTACATCTGACCAGAGCAGTGTTAGACCTTTTTGGAACAATATTTGACTAGATTGTAGAATGACTATTTACTCCCCAAGGCTCACTTCAATACTTTCGTCTATTGTGTCCACTAATTCTAAACTATTCTATCACCAACTTTATTCAATTCCAATTAGTCAAAATATCTGTGGTTATAACAAATTAGAATTTTAAAAAAATACCTGTTGTAAGTTGAACCCCCAAGTCTTAAAATATCTTGTTCTCACCTCTCCCTTCTGAGATGCTACTGGGACTTTGCCAAGACCCTGGACTCCTTTGCTGTAATAAGCAATAAGCTTGGCTTTGGTTGATCAACAACAAAATTGGATGACCTCTTCAGGGAGTTACAGTCAATGCCTATATTCATGGAAGTTCCATTCTACTGAGGAAGACAGACCATAAGCAAAACATACATAGTTTAAGATGGTGGTAAATACAATGAAGGATGATAAAACAGGGGGAAGAGAACTCTGAGTGGTAAGGGGCTTCTTTAGGTTAGGCTCTCAGAATGGCTTCACAGAGGACAGGACATTTGAACCAAGATCTTTGCCAACGGGGAAGATCTGGGGAAAGGATGTTCTAACTAAAAGGAACAGCACAGGTAAAATGTGGGAGGTAGGAATGACTGCAGTTCACTCCAGAGAGAGCAAGAAGGTTGGAGCATGATGAGGAGAAGAACTGAGGAAGGCCATTTGGAAGACACCAGAGGGGGCTGTGGTGAGATGGCTGGATTTTGTTCCAAATGTGAAGGGGAAGACTTTAGAGGAATTCAAGGTGGGGGTGGGGGTGACACACTTTGATTTAGATTTTTAAACGATTACTCTGCAAGCTCCTTAAAGACTAGATGGGAGGAGCCTAACTGGAGTTGGGATCAGCATAGGAGTCTACCATAGAAGTCAGAGGGAGACGATGCTGGTCAACTTGGGTGTGCTCTGGGGAAGTGCCAGTGAGAGTAGAGATATGTTTTTTTTTCTAATTATTTTATTTGCTTTAATTAGTTATACCTGACAGTAGAATGCATTTATTCATTATCATACATAGATGGGATATAATTTCTCATTTTTCTGAGTGTACATGTTATAGAATCATATTGGTCATGTAGTCACATATATACATACAGTAATAATGTCTGTTTCATTCTACTATCTTTCCTATCCCCACATCCCCTCCCCGCCCCTCCCATCACTTCCTTCTACCTAATCTAAGGTAACGCTGTTCTTCCCTAGCGCCCCCCTCTCCCTGCTGCCTTGTTGTGAATTAGCATGAGATAGGTTTTGAAGTCAGAACTTGGTTTGGAGAATGGTCTTTTGGGCTGAATATTCTGTTCCATGATGGAGTTCAGAAGATGAGAAGAGGAGAAGGAGCAGGAGGGAAAACCAAAAATGTTGATTTCAACATGTTAAACTTGTGTGCCTTTTAAACTTAATACCTAAGTGTTTTAACATAATATCTGTTTTAACATAATATCTAAGTTAAATTTAGGCCCATGAGTAGAAATGGATAGACCCGGGAGGTGAGGTCAGACCAAGTCAGTGCTACAGAAACATATTCAATTTATCTTTTTGATAGTTTGATGGGAAAATCCTGCTCTTGGATTTTACTACTCTCCCTTTTCTCTATCTCTCAGTTCTCTCCTTTTCTAACCACTCCTAGTAGTAACAACTTGGAATTTACATATGTCCCAGCCAAAATGAATACAGAAGTAAATCTACATATTCTCGAGTTTCACCTAAGGGAAATTTATAGTGGGGAGAAAGATTATTTAATTAGCAATATATTGTGAAAAGGGCTATAGTACAATTTTTTAAACAGTTACAATTCTTAACCCACTAGTGGGTTATGAAATCGGTTTAGTGAGATGTGAAATCAATTTAGTGGGTCACAAACAGAATTTAAAGGAATGAAATAGAATAGAGAATAAAAGAGTGCATCACACTTAATAAGGGCAAATATTATGTGAAATTTTTGTTTCATACATACACACATAGACCAGTTTGCAGTGTAAAAATGCATTTCTTGCAGTGAATTGTAAAAGTATCTGAAAGTCACTGCTATAGGATAAGCATGGTCCAGGTGTTAGTATTAGAGGGATATATGGGTCAGTTCATAGTCTGAAGCAAGAGATTGGGGTAGGGGTGGCTACTATGGAGTCTGGGACTAGACCAGGGGGCATAGTACTGGAAGGTTTTTTTTTTTTCTCTCTCTCTTTCTTTCTTTTTCTCTGTCTCTCTCCAGCTTGTCTTTGCTTGGTTTCATTATCTCCTGTGGCAGTCAGCTATCTTCACATGGCAAAAAATTATGGTTTCCATTAGCTTTGCATTCATCCCCTTTCAGCTCTGAGAAATAAGAGATAAAAGATCTCCCCACTAGCTTCAGTTAGAATTATCTCAGGGAGAGTCTCTGATTGGTCTGTCTCTGGTCACATGCTCATTTCTGAACAAGTGGGATGGGAGCTTCGATGGGTCAGTCTGGGTTTTGTGCATAACCATGTAGTATGTGTGTGTGTGCATGTGTACAAGTGCTTTTAGTAAAACTGAAGAAGACAATGAAGGCTTCTGCATTTACTATATGCTATGGGAATATTCTAAGAATTAATAAAATATAGTTCAGGAGAGGTTCTGAACTTGCAATTTACCTTGAGGAATAACTCAAATGTCTTCACAGTAAACCAGCATCTGTGTAACTAATTCTTGGGCTCATAAAAAGAGCAAGATGTGATTAATTCTACAGGAGGTGCCTTATGGGTCCCCCACCCTCTGCTTCACTAGCAGAATGACTTCCCAAGGTCCTCTGTGCATCATTTCTAGCTCAGTTGGGTCTGTGCAGAGCTTGGTGATTTATTAAACACGCTGGTGAGAGCAACTCTACATAGGAAAGACCCAGAAACTCCGAGGCCCTGGAGTTCCTAAAAAAAAAATTATGAAATCTAAACTCTGCTGTTTCTAAGATTTGGCCTCACGTTTATAATAAGCTTCATCCTTAGGAAATGATGCTATCTGGTAATGGTGAGGAAAAATATTCACTAATGAAAATCTAAATGGGGGATGATGAAGCTAAACACCATTAGATTTGGTTAGTTTCCCTACATGATTGGTTGAGGAATATCTTATTCACAGAAAAAAGTTCCTTTATGTCAGCCTATTCTTTTCTTAGAAGTATCAACTCACTCCAATAAATCATTTAAATATCTTATGCTGCTCCAGAGAATGTCCTGGCTACCCAAATATTTTCTTGTCAATCTTCTGTAATACGTTCTGTCACAGTGAGCCCTCCTGGGAATGAAACAGGTTTACTTTAAAATTTTATGAGATCAACTCCTCTATATCCAATGGCCGGTCATAGAATGGGATTATTAATACAGAATAAGTAACTGGCAACTGAATTAGAGGACTGTAATTCTATTGAGAGGCTCTAGATTTTTAAATTAATTTAATGCTTATGAAAGCTATAAGACTGACAGCCTAGGAGGAAAAAATGGGCTCCCCCCCCCCGCCTCTGATGTCATGGTACTGTTGTATCAGAGACTGCTACCCAAACTTTTGGCAAGGCCTGTCAAGCCAATTTCTTCATTGGTGGTTTTTTTTTTTTTTTTTTTTTTTTGACAGTGCAGGGACCTGTCTTGAATGACCTCTTTTTACAGAATGAGAGACTGTGGCAGGGCTTTGGCATCCTAGAAACCTGGATTACAGTCTCAGCTCTGTCTCTTACTTGTAGTGTGGTTTAAGTAGAGCTGCCCAATCAAATATAAGATTGCCCAGTTAAATTTGAGTTTCAAGGAAATGACAAAATAGTTTTCTTAGTAAAAGTTATATCCCCAATACTGCATCAGATATCATTATACTAAATATTTTTCTTTGTTGTTTATCTGATATTCAAATTTGGTTGAGCATCCTGTAAATTCATTTGCTTAGTCTGGCAGCTCTAGATGTGTGGTGAAGTTACTTAAACTCTCTTCTTCTTAGTTTCCTTTGTCTCTAAAGTGAAACAATGACACTTACCTTGCAGGGACACTGAGGACCTAGAGGATATAATCGATTTAACACGTTATTGATTACCTACTTTGTGCAGTGAACAAAATAGACAAAAATCTGTGCTCATGAAGTTTATAGGTCATTGTGGAGGAGATAGACAATAAGGAACATAGGTAAGTGTGCCAAATGGTGATGCATACTGCAGAGGGGGGAAGATAGCAGGGAAGAGATGATATTTGACTTGACAGAGAGGAAAGAGGGAAAGGAAGAAGGAAGGGAGGGAGGAAGCCAGCCTTGCAGATAGCTAGCGGAAGAGCATCTCAAACATGGAGACCTGCAACAGTAACAGTCCTGCAGGGGCAGGTGCCTGTTGCATCAGAGGAACAGCAGGGACGTCAACGTGGCTGGCAGGAAAGCATTGAGAAGGTAGGAGAAGGATACTATGATTAAAATGCCCTGCCCATGCTTGGTACTCTTATTCCTGCTGCAGGGCTGTGTGGAAACAGATGGATACTAGTTGATGACCACAGTGCTCTGGAGGGTCTTAAATCTTCCAAACTTACCTTTAGAGTCTCAGTTTCCCTAATAGCTGCATACCCTCCCTTACAACAGAGGTAAGACTCATGAGAGGTTTGGTGAAGCACTGACGGCCACACCTGTGTGATGTTATTTAGAATGGCATGAAGCCTGTGAGCTACTTGAACTTTCCTTCCCAACAGGGAGAAGGCATAAAAACTTGGTCATTTTTATGATTGAGGGTACCTTCCTGCCTTTAGCTTCTTATCTCAGAACTCTAGACTGATGAGTCTAAGCCTAAAGTGTTTGTTTTCTGGGAGGGGTGGTTAGCTTCATTGCAAGTTACACACAAAGCCCACTTCTCAGACAGGCCAGCTCAGATGACATTAGCCCATATGTCACTAGGGAGACTTGCTGTGAGCTTCAGAGGCAAGACTAGTACACACAGGCCAGGCTGAGTGTAGACAGGTAAGAGGCCTGAAGGAAGCATGGTAGAATCCAGGGCCAGCAATAATCAGGTGAGGGCACACATTAGGGCCCAGATTGATGCAGTGTTCTTGGTCAATCCTGAAGGAGCAATTTTGTGCTAAAGTCATTATGATAGTTTGTGACCAGGACCCAAGGAGCTCAGGCAAGGAGCTGTGGGATAATGAAATGAGTCCACAATGCCTGGACCCCAGATTACAGGGTACTGCTTGCTAAAGAAAAAATGGGTTGGAGTAAATTTTTAAGACTTTCCCCCCGCCTTATGTATTATTGAAAACTACCTGTGTCGTTGCCTCGAGAGTGTGTTGAAGTATGGGTGGCTGGGTCCCCCTGACTCAGGGGTGGGCTTGAGAATCCCAAGGTAAAAAATGAACCTGGTGATTGTTCGCAGAGTATCTGCAGTCTAATTTGAGACCTGTAGGTGGAGACAGATGTGTTCACCTGTTGCAGAGAGGTCTGAAGAGCAGAGAGAACTGTTTTCAACACTAAATCAAATTATCTTGTTGCATTTTGTGTTTTTATGCCAATTATCCCCTTATTGTCTCTGCATAGTTCCTTAATTTTTTCTCATGAGTATTAACCTTGATTTCCCTTACGAAATTAAAGTGATCTAATGACCAGGGACCATATCATCTACTTCTCTGTGTCCTGCATCGTACTGAACTTAGTGCTGTGCGGGTGGAATTTTGATAGCTACCTTCTGATTTCAAGGATTGATTACACAGCCACCCTTGCTTCCACCTTACTTGTGATCAACATTTTTGCAAATGTGCTGATGGGCTTACAGAGCCAGTAGGATAAGATGTGGATGCATCTGCATAAAACTTTTCTCATTATTTCTCGAATGCCTCATTGCAACGGGTTTTCACTTTGGCTGCACAAAAGTGTGCTGAAAAATCCTGATGCTCAAGCCATACCCAAGACCTACTAATTAAGATGTTCTGAGGATGAGACTCCAAAATTGCTGGGGGAAAAGAGAGGGAATATTACCAGTAGCTGGGAGCTTGGAGAGAAAACCTCTTCAGGCCAAGTGGTTAATTTAAAAAAAAAATTTTTTTTTGGTACTGGGGATAGAACTCAAGGACACTCAACTACTGAGCTACATCCTCGTCCCTTTTTTTGTATTTTATTTAGAGACAGGGTCTTACTGAGTTGCTCAGTGCCTTACTCTTGCTGAGGCTGGCTTTCAACTTGCGATCCTCCTGCCTCAGCCTCCTGAAATGCTGGACCAAGTGGTTAATTTTTGGAAGAGAGTTTTGGGGACCTGCTGTTCATATCTCTGGGGGAGGCACAACTATTTGTTGCTCTCAGTTTTAGGTAGACAGAATCATGCAAGCAGAAAGCCTTAGGTGATACCAAAAAAGGCAAATCCAGTGGTACTGAAATCACAGGGGTGAAATGGAGCCACTTGCATGGCTGCTGAGGTTGATGCCTGAGTGTCAAAAAAATTCGGAAGTTGGAAACATGTAGTTTAAAGATGACTAGCCCTGATTTTGTGGTACCCCATAGAAGGATGCCTTTAGTGCAGTGAGCAATAGACAATCACCGGCACATCCTGCTAGTAAATGGTAAAAATGGGATTGAACTCAGGTGGTCTTGCTTCAGCATTCATGCTAACCACCCCACTTTGCTGGAGCTCATTGCTATGGCTTAATGTTTATGTCCCCTCCACAATTCATATTGAAATTTAATACCCACTGGGGTGATACTAAGAGGTGGGGCTTTTAGGGAAGTGATTGTCGTGAGGGCTATGGCTTAAAAAATGGATGAATGCCTCCTTAAAGGGCTGGAGGGAACTCATTTCAGCTCCTTTCGCCCTTGGGTCCCTTCTGCCATGTTAGGATGCAACATTCCTCTTTGCTGGAGCAATAGGATGCTATTTTGGAAGAAAACAGTAACCATCCCCAGACACCAATCCTGCTGGAGCCTTGATCTTAAACTTCACCACTTCCAGGAATAGATTTCTATTGTCTGTAAATGACCCAGCCTACAGAATTTTTGTTGTAGCAGTACAAATGAAACACCCACCTTCCCTCTCCTGTGGGCAAGGACTTACCTAGTCTTCTTTTCAGAAGTTGAAAAGAAGTTAAAACACAGAGAGGGACACTAGCCTCCTGTTCCTGAGTTGGACACGTGCTGATGTGCCCCAGTGCCATCCGAGTGCGGAGAAAACACAGGGGAGATGCCACAGTGGTGGAACTGGCGGGAAGAGGGAGGAGACAGTTGCTTCCTTAAGTTCCTAATTTCTCGGTGAGACTGAGAAGGGATCATCATGCTTATTGGTTCTAGAATTGGAAATAAGGAGGACAGGGGAGAGTAAAGGCTTTTGGTGTTTGGAGGACCTCATACGTATGGGGCAGAAAGACTCATGCATTACAGAGCAACTGCTGGGCATCAGTAGAAGATAACAAGGCATTTTTTTTAAGGAACCTCCAAGGTACCAAATTACGGGGGATGGCAGGGAGAATAGGGATGGACTCACTTATTAGTGGGGCTTGTGGAGACCTCTGAATGCCTCACTGAGGCACATGGACATATGGACCATGAGATAAATCTGGCACCTATCCCAGGAACAGCCCCAGGTAGAAGGGTGTTTATGTAATGGAACCATAGTTTGGACCAAGAATTGAATGAAAGTAAGGACTATCTCTTTCTAACTCAATTGTAGAGTGACTGAAAAGTTATAAAATTAGGCTGGGGTATCACTACAGATATCCACCGATCTACAGAAAATCAGGTGGTTTGGCATAACACAGTTGGTGGTACGTTACTAGAACATTTTTTTAAAATCATGCTTGTACCTTGGTAAGTTCAAACTCCTCAGTCCAGCCAGCTATACTTTATAACCCTTGTAAACCCAGGGTTCCATCTGGCTGGGTCTGCAAGCCACATTTGTTTGAGAATCATATTTTCAAAGCCTAAAAATAATAAGAAAGGAATTCTCTATTTGAGTTTTGGTAATTGGCCATAGGATCTAAACACAACCGTCCACAGAAGCTTTTTCCAATCAACCTTCTCACACTTTGCATTGATTTCAGTGTCTGTCTCCTTGGATCAGTGAGGAATTCCTCATCTCCAACAGGCACATGTACTTCCCTCCCTCTGCCCCCATCGCCTTCTTCTTCAGCTTTTTATTACAGAAATTGTTTTTAGCATTGTTTCTTTTCTTCTTGCTTTTTTTTTTTTTTTTTTGGTACTGGGGATTGATCCTGGGGGTGCTTAACCATTGAACAACACAGCCCTTTTGATATTTTATTTAGAGACAGGGTTTCACTGGGTTGCTTAGGACCTCTCTAAGTTTCTGAGGCTGGCTTTGAACTTGCAACCCTCCTGCTTTAGCCTCCTGATCTGCTGGGATTACACTGGAGTGCACCACTGCACCCAGATTATTTTTGCTTCTTTTGTCTTTTTCCTGTTTCTCAATTCTGCATGGAAAAAGCCCAAAGAACCATTGGAGAAGAAGAAATCTCCATGAAGGATGCTGCAGAGATGTCGTGCAGAGCATGAGAAGGGGAACAGCAGGAGGGGGGATTTTTTGTGTCAGGGAGGTGCTGGTTTTGATGTAGAGACTGGAGCAACCACAAAGACTCAAATGTTGCTCATTTTTGTTTAATATCAATGAAAAAAATTAACATTTATTTCCTGGTTCTTACGGTTCACATAAACATTCTTACATACATTATCCCAATTGACCCTCAAGACCCTGAGAAGGAATGTTAGTATGCCTACTGTATGGTGAGAAAAATTAGCTCAGGGAAGAGAAGTGACTTGAATAAATTAATAGATCACAATTTCAGAATTTGAACCCTGGATTCCTGACTTGGCCTAGTTCTGTGATATCTACTTTATTCTCTTTGCCTGCTGTTGCCTCAGAGAATAATGTTTTTCTTCTCTTTATCTCCCTCTTATCTGACACTTTTACTATTTTGGCTATACTGGCAATTTCCTTCCTCATTTAAAAACCACATGGTTCTTATTGACCAAGAAACAACAAAGACTGAGAAATTTCAGTGCTTCCCTTTTTCCTCCTTCTCCTCCTCTTCTTCTTCTTCTTCCTCCTCCTCCCCCTATTCTAAAAGAAAACTTTTAAAGAAAGTTCATCAAATCTATTTTTCTTTAGAATGACACATATGTTTGGTCTGCAAATTCATATCATGTCTCCTTTGCAAAATGTGTCTGGGAATTAAGGAATAAGATTTTCAACCAATACTCAGCAAATAGAACATCCAAGGCAGGGGGCTATTCTTATTATCCAGAATGTTCTGAATGCTTCTTTTGGAATGTTTCTCAAAGTTAGCTTATAAGCTACATAAGAGAATTCACTTTTTAAAAAAAATTTGTGCACTTTGGGACTGGGGTAGTGGCTCAGTAGTAGAAGTCTTGCCTAGCATGTGTGAGGCACTGAGATTGAGTCTCAGCACCACATATAAACAAACAAACAAACAAACAAATAAACATAAAGGTCCTCAACAACTTAAAAAAGTAAAAACAAAACAAAACAATTGTGCCCTTTGAAGACCAAGACAGGACTTGGTTTAGTCCACTGCCTTACTCACTGGAATTTTATCTGTTTCCAAGAATGGAATTTACTCCTGGAGGACAAGTATTTGGTGTTATCAAAGACAAATGCTGGTCTCCCTATCATCTTTCTTTCTATTGCTTATAAATAGCCAAGACCATCCTGGGGTGAGTAGATATGCTGATTCAGGAACATTAGTTTGTGGTTGTGTGATGTTCAGCATTACTAAGACAGGCCCAAGCTGAAGGATGCTCTGTGACAATGAACAGTGGTTGGCTACTGGGTGGGAGACCAGGGTAAGGGGAGTAGCTGCCGTAAACTCCCAGAAGCTTCCAGTTGCACCATGTAGGGAGAAGCAGTATCAGAATGGTGGTCCTCCTCTGGAGATGGTGACAGTTGTAATTAGAACCCAGGAGTGAATTATACAGAAGCTGGGAAATGAACACATGGAGCCCATCAAGGGGATCTGGGTGAATCTGATGGGATTGGCCATACTGATCACTTTGGTCATTAGGGCAGTTGACAAAACAGGTTTGACCGTCTTCACTGAAAAGACTTTATCTGAGTATATGCATCTGAGAGGAAATTTATGATTTTGGTCTTAGTTGAAGAACAGCTGAAAAAGATTTGGATCAACATTGCTGAATACTGATTGGGCAATGCAATTTTGTAGCTTTTTAAATATTTCTAAGGAAATTATTAATAATAACCTATTTGCAATAGAGTGAATTAGAATTGCTATGTAATTATTATACACATATATATTTTTACTTTTTTCTTCTGCACACAAGTCTTTGATTATTCTGAACCCCCAAAAGGAGGAATAGAGTATTGCATTTATAGGAATTAATCTGTTTGTGTCTCTCTTGGAGTACCCTTTCTTCATTTTGCCACTTTAATTTGGTTAGTGGACTCATGCTGGATTTGGCTCCCTACACTGGTGACCCTTTGTTGTGAAAACAAATGAGACACTTCATGTAAGTTTGTTTTCTTTGAGGAAGAATAACAGGAACCAGGGGAGCAGAGAAGAGGGTAAGTTCTGAAGTAATCCCATCTTTTCTGTGGACTACATTACAGAAAAAGGTAGGCCTAAAATTCAGGATAAACAAAGGAGACTGAGGTCCTTTGATTATCTTTTTGTCAGTTTTGTTAAATATAGATCAAATATTTTATTATTTGTGAGGCCTGATTAAAAATTATTCCAATTTTATATTGTGATAGATTATGTAAGTGTTTACCAATACATATATGATCTCATTTCAGGCACAGTGAATGTATTAGTTTCTTGTGGCTGCTGTAACAAATTAACACCAACTTGGTGGCTTATGACAAAATAACTTATTTGTTTACAGAACTGAAGGCCAGAAGTTCAAAATCAAATTGTTTTTGGTCTGCTCTCCCTCTTTTTTGGAGTGGTGGAGTGGGGTACTGGGGATTGAACTCAGGAGCACTCAACCACTGAGCCACATCCCCAGCCCTGTTTTGTATTTTATTTAGAGACAGGGTCTCACTGAGTTGTTTAGTGCCTTACTTTTGCTGAGGCTGGCTTTGGACTCACAATCCTCCTGCCTCAGCCTCCTGAGCCTCTGGGATTACAGGCATGTGCTACCATTCCTGGCTTGGTCTACTCTTCCTCTGAAGGTTATAGTGGAGGGTCCTTTTTTGACTCTTAGAGCTTTTGGTGGCTCTAGGTTTTCCTTGGCTTATGACAGGATAATTCTAGTCTCTGACTCTGTCTTTACATGGTCCTTTCATCTTCCTTCATGGATCTCTTCTCTGTGTGTCTCTTCTCTCTGAGGACATTTCTCACTGGATTTAGGGGCCATTCAGATAATCCAGGATCATTTGATTGAAAGATTCTTACATTTGCAAAGACTCTTTTTACAAATAAGATCACATTCACAGGTTGCAAGGGCTAGGATTAAGATACATGATTGGAGGAGGCCCCACACAATCCACTGAAATGGATTTGTTAGTTTTCTTATATATTTTAAAATGTCTCATCTTTGGAAACTAAAATTTGTTCTAATTATGAGCTAACCTTTATGGAGTGCTGTCTCTGTGCCACATGCTTCTCAAAGTCCTTGAGTTTCTTGTTTTATAACAATTCTATGAGTTAGTTCCTATTACTAGTTCCATGACATTGATAAGAAAGTTGAAGTTCAGAGAGATGAAGTGGTTTGTTCAAGGTCATAGAGCTGGTGTAATGGGCAGGGGTGAGGCTAAGATTAAATCCAAATCCATCTGTTTTAAGTCTGGGCTCTTAACCATTGTGATATGGAAAAAAATAAATTCATATTAAATGTCTTAAAAACTTCAATTAAAAAACAATTTTTTTCTTGGACCTCTTAAAAATTGCTGGTGAACAAGTTATGTGAAAACATACACATTTCCTAATACTCTATGTACTTACCTATATCCCAAATCCAAGACATATAGCAGAACCTAGTAAAGGAGCTTAATTAAAAATGAAACAAACACATGTCTAGGTGATAACAAGTGGTGAGATCGTCTTTCTAAAACAGTTATGAAATTTGGCGAAAAACAAAAAGCTAAGTTTTCCTAAGTAGCATTGAATTCTCCAAGAATGTAGGTAGCTACTTGAGTTTGTGTAGTAGTAAAAAAGAATATTACACACGTACAACTCAATATTTCCTTCATATCCCAAATCCTCATTTGTGGTTTTTTTTTTTTCTGCTTTCTTGACTTAAAACAATTCAAGGATTTCAAATTCAAGTTGACATGTGGATTTCCCAAAAACAAGAAGAAAAATGCCCTCTGCAGCTTGTTATGGTGGAAACTGCAGAGGATTGTGATTCAGGAGAAGAGTTTCTAGTCTGACTTGAATCACAGAAGAGCTACTGTGATTTTGTTGTTGTTGTTGTTTTTGGAAGTTTGTTTCATTTCTTCAGGCTTTATTTTTCATGTTTGAAATGAGCTAGGTCAGGGGTTCTTAACTTTCTTTGGTCTTCGATGATTTGATACTAGCTTTGGGCCTTCTTATCAGAAAAATGCCCAGGTACAGTTTGAGGTTCAGCAGGACGGACTTGTTTCCTGCTGCTCCCTGAATTGTTTGTGGTCTCCACATTATAAGCCTGGGACTAGACCATCTCTAAAGTCCCATCTGGTTCCAATGTCCTAGGATTCTTTTAGCATATTAAAGAGAGAACCCTGTGTGACTTGTGAAACAAAAACCCTTTGATAAACAGAGAATCAGGGGGAGCCTCCGTGGGAAACGACAGAAAGACACCTATTTTACCACAGAGAAGAATGTCTACTTTCGAAAGCGCTCTTGGGATTTGAAGACCCTCTGAAAGTTTTTCGATAACGACTCCCGCACACATCGAAGGTTTTGACTTTTGAGAGATGTTGACTTTTCGAGTTTTCGTAAAGTGACATTTTCCATCTGATGCCAGGGAGGCAGTGTTGCTTTTGTCACAGCCAGAATCCATGGGAAATGGCTGCTGGCAGTTCCAAGGAGTCAGGAAAAGTTCATGTGGCACACGGGTGATGCCCTGCACACAGAGAAGCTGTGCTGCTCTTCCAGGGTGGGTCTGTGTGGTGCTCAGCTGGCACTAGGAGAGATGCCCAGGAGATAAGATTTCCACCGCCGCGTGGTGCCATTGTTAGTGTCTGTATGTCTAAAGAGGAACGATTTTTTTTTCTAAGCTGGTTCTCCTATTAAAGGACTGTTGCTTTGCAGTTTTGTGTTTTCCCCACCTCTAAGCTGCCCCAAAATGATTTAGTTTGTGGACCTTGATTAGCTGAGGTTTGGCTATTGGTGGTTTGGCTATTGGTACTATGGTGTCCACATGATGCTGAGGCGTGGAGCATGAGATTCTGGAGGGATTTGTCCTCAGTCACCAGTTGGGGATGGTTGACTAGCAGGTGAGAGGTCTGATCTACAGAGCTAGTCTTGTAGGTTGGTTTTGCCTTGGGGCTTCTGAAGGTTTTGTCTGTAATGTTTATTTTTGTCAGCCTTGTTTGAGTTTCAGAGTCTGGAGGCGTGTGTCTGCACACAACACTTGGGAAGATAAGGGAAAACCACATGGCACAAGGCCCACGACTAGAAAGAAGAACCAGGCCTATCTCCTGATGTCCAAATCTAACCTTCCTCGTGTTGCTTTAAGAGCAGTGTCAGGCGATGAACTTTCTGTGGAGATGGAATGTGCTTATATGCACTGTCCAATATGGTAGCCACTAGCCACGTGTGGCTATTAAAAACTTGAAATGGGACTCACATGATGGAAAATATAATTTCAAATTTTATTTGATTTTAATTAATTTAAATTTAAATTTAAATAGCTACGTATGACTAATGGTCACCGTATTGAACAGTGAAGCTTCTGAACGGTCCCTTCTGATTTCATTTTCATGGAATAGTCTCCAAATATGAGACACCATGTCTTACATCACTGTCATCCTTTTGATAGGCAAACCTAATGATCAGCTTAGAATAAAAAAAAAAGCCTTATTAGCTTGTCTGTATAAATAAAGATGTGCTCCATTACTGCCTGCTCAATAGCTTTCTCAGTAATATTTATACCCATCTCTAGCACACATGTCTCGCACACATCAAGGCTGTGTCCTAATGGGTGGTCCGTGTTCTTTCGTGTCCCTGTCATTTCTGCCTAGGTGGTACCTGCCAAACCCTCCTTTTTCTACCCTTAGAGTTTTTTTGTTCTTATTCCATTCACTTCAAAATATCATTACCATTGCAAACAAGGAAAATGTGTTTATCAGAAACTGCAAACTCCTTTAGGGCCTCATAGGATTAATCACGGTTATAAAGTTTTATTAAACACAATTTTTGTTTAATGACAAGCTCCACCAGTCCTTCCCATTCCAAACCAATCCTGTCCTAAGGGTGAATTGCGCTTAGCAGATTGTTTTCAACAGACTCTTCAAGACAATCCCTATTACTTTGTCATGCACAGAGATATTTTTCTTCCTGGATAATTTGAACTTCCTTAAAAATCACATCTGTTTCATACTTTATTTATTTGTAATTTAAATCCTTAAATTGAATCTTTCATTACTAACATCTGGGCTTGAAATGCAGCCCACTTGAAAAAATACAAATTTTATTTTATTTGTAGTTACCCCCCTTCACTCAGTAGCACTGGTACAAACATTCTCTGGCCAGAGGCAAAACAGCCGGGTATCTTAAAGCTGTGATGCTGTACCACGTGTAATGTGGCTCACTTGATTGTCCCTGAAGTGACTGGCAATTTGCCCAGAATTAGACTGAATGCACGTAATAAGCTGTAGAATTTCCACAATATTGACAATTAGATATCTCTATACAGCAGCAGCTGTGTATTGTTCTCATGGTATGGTCCCCTCAAAGCACCTCCTAAAAAGAGAGAGAAAAAAAAAACCTGGCAGAAGGTTGCAGGCAGCAGAAAGGTAATATACATTGTATGAAATATCTCAAATTCAGATTAATAGGGATGTTTCTATTAGTACAGTTTTCTGCAACGGAAATCATGGCTGAAACAGAATGCGTTGGAATAGGAGTTTATAACACCACATCTGTATCGGGTAATTGCTATATTTTTAGCATGTTTCAGAGGAGGATACCTTTTCTCATTTCCATTCATTGTGAAAGGGAGGGGACTGTATCTCTAGTGCTTCTGGAGTATTTCAAACCTCTGAGAGCAAGCAGTTCCTACCCCCATGGACATGGTTCTATGCTTCTTACCCTTCTGAAATGGATTTGGTCACTTCAAATAACTTTCACTGCCCCTGAATGGAAATTAGCCCAAGAAATCATCTTGTTTGCGGACAGTTTTGATGAAAAAGAGCTTGGCTTCTAATTTGCCATTTTTTGCACTCTTCGCACACACAGAGCCATTCGGGCAAACACAGAAACGTCTCCCTGTGTCTCACCATTTTTCATAATTTTTCCCCACCAGCCCATTTGTGGCATGATTATAGAAAAGAAAAGAGAACATGAAGGAATTAAATGATAGTTCCTCACTATCTAGAAGGCACTGCCCACAGTCCTAGGATTTGAATATTATTTTAAACCACACGTTTGAAGTTTACATTATGAATGGCTAGTCTTTGATATTTTGCCCGGTAGATCTGGGGCCGGCTGTCGGTGTATTGAGCCAGACTCTGCAAACTTTGGGTTTTGTTGTTTGTCTCATTGCACTAGAAAGGCATGTTTTAAAAGAAAGCTGCTGTTTTTTAGAAAAATCCCATAAAACCTCGGGAACAATAAGATGTCATGTTTTCTATTGCAGATCTTAATTTATCAAGCTAATTACCAACAAAATGTAGCTAAATTGCTGATAATCTTGAGTCTGATTAATTCAGCAACAAGACATTGTTGGGTTCTTTAAAGGTTACAGTAGTGTTTGGGTAGTGAAAAAGCAAAGGATTCTTTCTCACCTCAAATTATATTGTATTTTTTTTTTTTTTTGTAGAAAACTGCACATTATTAAGAACGTGTTAGCTTTTGGTCCTACCCATACGTTTATTTCCCTATTAATGTGAATTAGAGGAGAAAAAGAAAAGCCAGCTTTCTTATTAGCAAAGAGCTTGTTTGAAACTTTGAATTTCTCTCTTGCAATTCGGTTTAAAATTTCATTCTTTCTTTCCCACTTATTTAAATTTATTTATATATTTCTATACCTTTATCTTCCGTGGGTCCAATCTTTAGTCATTTCTGATTAATGATTGCCTTTCATATTGAAAAAGCATCAGGAAATGGGGTGAAGGCCCCCTTCTAGGAATCAGGAACTCTGATTTCTGGTTCTGCTTCTAACATGCTGGGTGACTTGAGGCTAGTTGTTTTGCCTCTCTGGGCTTCAGTTCCTCCCAAGTAGAACTTGATGGCCTTGAAGATCAGTGAAAAGTACCAGGGGCCCTGAGGTTGCCTTTGGTGCTGATGATTTCTCCAGTGTCAGGAAGGTTGTCTCTGGGCACCCACTTTCTCCAGCTCACCTCTGTTCCCCGCCTACAGCTGAATCAGTGCCTAACGAGGTCAGATCATGATGTGCATTGCCGCACACCAAAGACAGGGCTGAGACGGCATGAAATGGCATCGCTTGGGTCTTTCTGTTGCCAGCAGCATAACGGTGAGTCCCTTTGGTGCCTAGTGTGCTCTAATAAAGGAGGTTAAAGAGCCAGTACATTAATTGACTCCAGTCCGAAGTCCCTTTTATAACCTGTGTTATCAGCACAAGTACAAGTGTGGTGTAGTAAGGAATATCATTATGAAACAGATTTCCTGAGAGAGGAATTAGCCGGCTCTGGTGGGCATCCCTGCTGTAATGAACACACTTCCGTGTTTATGAATACAGTTATAGATGTACCCTTAACAATTCTGCTGGGGGAAGAAGCCTTCATTGGATATCTCATACCTAATGGAGCATTTTCCCTGGCTGGTTCTTGAAGGGTTAATTTGCAGTTTACTATTGAATAACATAAAATGAGCTGTAAATAATGTAATGATATGTATTGTTAAGCTACATATACCATACCAGGTGCTGGTACACCCACTCCTCACTTAGATATAATCTGGGGCAGTCAACAAACACAGATGTATTTTAACAAAGAGAGAGAGAGAAAGATAAAGACAGAAAGAACAAGGAAAAAAATTAAAACATATGTAAGATAATTTAACCAAGATAGAGATCCAGGTAAAACTTGGCCTATTTTTTTCCCCCTCAGTAGCTTCCCTTTACTGGGTGAAATACAACAGCATTTTGGCTTGTTTTTGGAACATACACGAGCCAAACACGTGGAAAACACCTTGACAGGCCTTTTGTATAACTACAAGGAAACTGATAATCCTAAATAAATTACACGGGAAAAATATGAATCTTTGAATACTAGTAATTATAATGGTTATTTTTCACTTTTGTAGCACCTGCAAATGATGTATATATAACAAAGCTTCAAAAAGCTCTAATTAACTTTTTATTTTTTTCCATTTACTGGCTTTAACCAGTTTGCATTAATTGGCAATTTATATCTATATATTTTTACCAAATATTTCTATTACTTTTGAGTGGCTGGAAATCACACATTATTGAATTTATTTTCACTGAGTTTTTTTTTAAAATTTTTGTCAGTCATTTGCTCTGAATTCCTCCCTGTCTACCCCCACTCTGTCAAGGGGGTGTGCAGTGAAGTAGACGTTTCTTGGTGGATCTTCTGGGTGGGGAGAGACCCACTCCTGCTTCGATGCTGCAGTGACATGACTTCTAACTAATCGTGCCAGTCAGAATTCCTAACTGCGCCTACCAAATGTGCGAGGGCTCTATTTGGAAGGCCTCCAGGCTCAGCTTTTTGACAGATTTCTCTGGCTATTCACAGCCCGAGATTAGTCTTACCACCACGAAGAGGATGCTTTGTTCTGCTTTAGGGCTCAGGGCAAGTCAAACCCAGATGAAGCAGAGCTCTGAGGGGGTCTTACAATGGACACCAAATTTGAAACCTTCCAATTTGCAATCCGGATTATTCTGAAATGACCACTTGCTGCCACTTTGGGTGGCCATGTTGGGGGAAGAAGAGTCTAAAGATGGTCTGGGGGCTAACCTGGTCACCCAGGAGGGAGAAAGCAGACACTATTTGCCTCTAGACATCTAGGGGCAGGAGGAAGCAGCCCAGGTTTTAGCTTTCTTTCTTTCTTTCTTCTTCTTCTTCTTCTTCTTCTTCTTCTTTTTTATTTTATTTTTTTGGTTTTAAAGAAACATCTAGACTTCCTTGCTGACTACACAGAAATTGATGCAGGCAGAAGGTTGGGCATTGTCAAAAAAGTCTCTCATTTTCTAGGGGGGAAAAAAAAGATTACTGTCTAGGGGGTTGGACTAGTGACCTGGGAAAAGGTAGGAAGACATGTTTACCTCCAGAAATCTGAATCTAAGGTAGGAGGTCCTACCTCAGGTGTGTGTGTGTGTGTGTGTGTGTGTGTGTGTGTGTTTCTTTTTTTAAAAGAAAGAACATTTTAGCTGCTGCCCATGTAGAAGTGGAAGCTGGCGAAAGCTTCTGGCCACTGGCGATGCTCTTAGAGCAGTGGCCCCTCTCAGGCCCACCGTGGGCCCAGGCCAGAGTGAACGCTGCCTGAGAGTAAGACGTGGGCCTCTCAGGATGCAGAGGCAAGATGGCCGCCTCAGCCATCTGCAGGACATCAAAGGCTGCTGCCTGATGGTGCGCGGGCTGCCAAAGCTTCTAAAGGGCTTGGCGCCTGAGTGGAAATCGGATGCAAACTGTCCATCTGCCGCATGGCACTGGCGACAGCTGATTCTTTTGCAGTCTGCAAGATGGACCCGACCTCAGCCAATCGGCCCCCATCACTGATTGCACAAGGTTTGTCCGACCCGTTTCATTAGCCAGACACATGAGATACAGTATGTGGTTTTTCATTTTGCTCCATACGTGACACTATAAATGCTAGTGCTGGGGATGAACCGAGAAACCAAAGGGGACACACTGCTGCTTCTGTGGAGAAAGCATATTGGCAATGTTCAAAGCATATTGGGGCATAACAGTAGCCTAAAAACCCCAATATGGATTAGGACAGCTGACCAGATGTCTTGACTGACATTTTTTAACATGTTTCAAGGGTATCCCTACAGGACATAAAAACTAACTATACATCTGTGTACCTCTTTTTTTTTTTTTTTTTTTTGTCCCAACCCCTCCCGGTTTCAACTCAGTGTGTGGTGCATGAAAACTCAGAACACAGCTCACAGCTCCAGTGACAAAGAAAAGCTGGGACATGCTCAGATGGTGACCACACTACCTACGAAATGCTTGGGCTCCACTGGGAGTGAACGACCAAGGGCATGAGTTAATGTGTAACTAACTCCAAGGTGGACGTGTGGGCTGCTCCCCTGCAAGCTTCCTCTTTGTGGGTAGAGAAGGATTCCTGGAACTGGGAACTCCTTCCTTCACTGCCCTCTGCAACCAGCTTTTATGGTCACCCTGGCAATTTAGTGCCCTGCGGTAAATTCTGTTTTGCTCTTGGCTGACCTGTTGGGGGCCCCAGCAATTGGAAACCCAGGCAGTCTGCTGTCATTCTATGGTAAAATGGAAGATGGGTGGAAGGAGAGAGAGAGTTTAGGATTTTAGGGAAGAGGGGCAAATTTGTAATTTCAACTTTTAAAATTAGAGACTTGCTGGCATGGGAGATGAAGCTGAATTTTAAATGTTTAAAAAATCCACAAGACAAAGCTATGCTTTTACTATTTGGGTTTTCAAATATTATGATTAGATTCTGGACTTTTTTTTTTTTTTGGTAATGGTATATTTAATCAGAAGTGATTCCTTCTTAAGATTTCATATATTTTTTTCTTAAGTTAAAATTGGATAGGGGTTAATTCTTATCCCCAGTTTTGAAACATTGGAGGCTATAGTGTTGATTATTGGCAGCTTCTTATTTTCTTTGAGAGCAAATTAAGCACATAATTTGCCACTGAAAGTCTTTGTCAGACTTGACCTGAATATTGGTTTGGCTTTCTACCTGGATGTTTCTGATCATGAGAGAATATAATATTGGCCCTACTAATTTACTGGGGTTGATGGTCAGGATCTGCAGGTTTTAGAGCTCAAAACTCTCTTTTCCTTAATGATCAGTTTTTAAATCTCAGAAAAAAATTTCACATCCAAATAAATGGTCACAATAGTAAAGCTAGGCTCCTGTTAGAGAACCAGAGACTCATTTTAGAATTGGAATGGGAATTTGAGGAAGATTTTAGCATATATATATATATATATATATATATATATATATATATTCATTCATTCAGTATTGGAGATCAAACCCCGGGGCACTTAACCACTGAGCCACATCCCCAGCCCTTTTTATTTTTTGAGACAGAGTCTTGCTGAGTTGCTGAGGGCCTCCTAAATTGCTGAGGCTAGCCCTGAACTTGCGATCCTCCTGCCTCAGCCTTCCAAATCACCGGGATTACTGGGCCTAGTTTGGCCAACATTCTTGTGTCAATGAAGAAGTTGTGATGAAGTGATATGTCCAAAGAAACACAGCAGCCAGGATGTGACAGAGTTAGCCCTGGAACCAAGTTTCTGGACTCCCAATCCTGTATGTGTCCTTCTATGCTGAGCCAGTCAACTCCATGATGGGACTTGTTCTCTTTAGTGTAGAACAAGAGACAACGATAGGCACAGACCATACTTTCTTTGGTTAATAAGAGAAAAGGATGGTGGGTGCTGTGGTGCACACCTATAATCCCAGTGGCTCAGGAGGCTGAGGCAGGAGGACAGCAAGTTCAAAGCCAGCCTGAGCAACTTAGTGAGGTCCTAAGCTATTCAGTGAGACCCTGTCTCTAAATAAAATATTTTCTAAGAGTTTATGGGGCTGGGATTGTGGCTCAGTGGAAGAACACTTACCTTGCAAGTGCGAGGCACTGCGTTCAATTCTCAGTACCTCATATAAAAAAAAAAAAGAATAAAATAAGAGTACATAAACAACTAAAAAGAAAGAAAAAGAGAAAGAAAGATAGATAATACTTTTAGATTAAGTTAGAGATTGAACAACTAAAACTCCAAAATCTTGTCCTGACCAGGAAAAACTATGCAATAAATGAATAGATTTCCTCAACTCAGCTTTATCCATCAGCTCTTGGCAAGGCTGTTTCAAAGGCTATTCTGCCCCAAGTGGGGAAGCACTGGGATTTGTAATCATTGTAGGTCAGAGCAGAACTCGTGGGGACTGTCCTCTACATGTAGAAGCTGGGGTGGGGGGCAGGGGCTGGGGATGTGGCTCAAGTGGTAGCATGCTTGCCCGGCATGCGTGCGGCCCGGGTTCGATCCTCAGCACCACATACAAAGATGTTGTGTCCGCCGAAAACTAAAAATAAATATTAAAAATTCTTAAAAAAAAAAAAAAAAAAGAAGCTGAGGGGGCAGGGGTGGTGTGGGGAAGATCCATCCCTACAAAGAATGCAAGCACACCTTCTTTCCACCAGAGTCCTCGCATAGGAACCGACATCATTGATGGGAGCTGGGATTCAGCTCTACATGACAAGGGCTTACATGTTGGATGCAGAAACACACTATTTCCTTTTGAGTATTGGCAAAGGCAACTCCATTCCACGGATAGTTAAAAATAATGTCAGGTGTAGCATAAATAAAAATTCCTGCAGACTCTACACCATTAAACTTTCTTTTGTAAATGAAAGACTTCCTTTGTTTCCTATGTGTTGCTTGAAACAACTTTTATGTTGACCAATGAAAGGAGAAAGCTCCTAAACTCGAGCCTTCCCAAGGAACATGCGTAGCTCTGGAGTGTGTCTCGCGGGGCCCCATTCTACATAGTCCTTCTTTCCAGTTTGAAATCTGTTTTGTTTTCTGGTTGTTTTTCAAAGATACACAAATGTTGCAGACAACCTTTTCTTTACCAGACATTGCAAAATTATATTGACAGTTTTGATACCACCTCATGTGGCAGACTCATAGGAGTCATCTCATGAGGCATAGCCACAGCATTTATTTAGTCTGCTTGGATGATCTGAAAAAAAAAAAAAATTGCAAGTGTGTTAAAGTTGTGACTTGAAAAATTGCAAATTAAAATTTGGAAATGTGAAAACAGAGGCAAGATGGTTTGGTACAACTTAGGAGAGTTTATTTCAACATTGTCATTCTTGCTAATAACTTGTGGACACATCTCTGCCATTATCTCCTATTTCACTGGTCACAATTCTCAGGTCACCATGATGATCATGGCCTTTTCATGGAGCCCGATGTGCATTTCCTTTAGCAAGATTCTGTCTGTCAACCTGACTTTATTTGTTCAGAAGATCTTAGTGGATGATTTGGAAGGGTAAGACCTGGGTCCTACCTTTAGAATATCTAGTCTGTAGAAGGAACCAACTGGTTGCTTTAGAAAAGAACATGAAGACGGATTGAGAAGTTACCAATAGGGGAAGCAATGGCTTTCGTGTGGCTGCTGCTGACTTCCATGTGCACCTGTGCAGTTCTCCCCACAAACATGGCCTTGCTGATGTGTGTCTGTTTTCTGGATTTCTCTAGATCTACAGGATGATAAATAGCTGTATCAAAGGTAAAGAATTAGGCCAACCATCCAGGTGTTTTGACCAGATGTCCTATGCCTTTCAACAAACATTTGTTGAGTGGTTCTTATAAACAAGACTGGGTACAAAAGGCATTGGGAGACACCAAAGTGAAATAAGATAAATTTTCTGTTCTGAAGAAGTTTGTAGCAGAAACTTCTTTGTTTATGTGCAGAATCCAACAGATCTCAGCTGGATCCTGGGCATTTTTAGAAAGTTCAATGGGTACAAATGGTGGGAAGGTATGAGTTTGACAGGTCTTGTGCAGGCAGGCTGGGTCCATGAATCACACAGAGTGGCCAGTTCAGTCTGTTTCTTAAAAAAGAAAAGAAAAGAAAAAAAGGGCTGGGGCTATAGCTCAGTGGTACAGTGCCTGCCTCACATGTGTGAGGCACTGGGTTCGATCCTCAGCACCACATAGAAATAAATAAATAAAGATTTTTTTTAAGTGTTCATTGCATGGAAGTAGAAGATTATAAATTCCAGCAAAATTTGTAAGTTTAAAAGCCCATTTCTGGTACTGTCTCAGGATTCAAAATTGTTCTAATGCAGAGATTGGGGTATGTGTCATAGATGGGGTTATGGTTAGGTAGGCCTGTGTAATTAACCATCCCTAAACAGGTCTTTCTGAAAGGAAAGACCATTTATAAATGGAAGCTCTTGATACTATGCCAGGACAAGAGGAGTAAACTGTGATGTCCCAAGCAAATGGGAATATATGGCTCCTCTACTCATAGATGATACAACCCTAGGATGAAGCTTCCCAGGCATACCTGTGGGAACAGGGAGATCACCTCTTGTGTGATAGCTCCCTACCCAGGACACCAGATTGAAGGTGGAAATACCACGTTAGCAGTCAAGGCGACAGCATCCCTTTTGCCATGCCTTCCTTGAATCATGCCCTGCTCGGCTACCTTTCCACTAACTCAATGTCAAGTTGGGGATTAAACGTGACAATGATTTGGATCGTCTATCTTCAGATAATCTAAAGTTACCAGATTAGTGGCATCTTCAAAGTTAAATGCAATGGAATGCCTGGAAGAAAATTCTGAAATAGTTCTAGTGATAGCATGAAAAGATAGTTAAGGTAATATCTCTAATTTTTCTTTGATTTTAAAAAATCAGATTTGATATATTTGATTAACAACAGTGTGCCAATTTTGTGAGGGAAAGTGCTTTAGAATCAGTGTAATTTTTTTTTCAAACATTTTATTTCTCTCATGAATTCTGTTGAACTCAGGAGAATATGGCATACAGGACAAACTCAATACGTGTTATGTAAATTAATACATGAATTTGGTTAAAACACAATAGAAATCAGTTATCTCATTTCCTGTCTGACTTATTTGTGGACTTTCGAAATTCTTGAAGAAATTGTCTCCTGACAGAAACATCCATTTGTATTTGTGGACAATTTTTTTTTTTTTAGGTTGCTTACAATACTGCTGTGTTTGATGTACAGTACCTTGGTGTGTGCCTATTTAATTAACTGTCAGCTGAAGCCTAACGCACAAGGTGTTACCTGAGCATAACATTTAAAATGCTCCGCTTTTCTGCATTCCTTGTGGAAATTCTACCTGACGCTTATATTTCATAATCTCTGTGTTCTGTGTGGGTGAATCCATCTTACTGTTATCTTTTCATCTTCTACCGGGCAGTGATCATAACTATACAAATGGCCTTACCTATAGTGCCTAGCATAGTATCACACTGAATCTAACCACCTGGTGATTATTTTTAAATCAGGATGACAATGAGGAAGTAGAACCTTCATTTGGGTGTCTTTTATAAATAGCAGCTCAAAGAAAGGGACCTAGAGTGTTTGATGATTATATTTTCACCCAAGCCCTTAAAAGCAGTATAAAATGCAGATTGCTTAGTCTATGAAAATTTTAATGTTGATTTGATATTTACTAGGAACTGTGGCTTAATAAAGCCATCTATATTTTCTCCTGTATTTGAGATTTTTTTTTTTTTAAAGCAGAGATGCTACACAAAATCTCAAATAAGAAAAAAAAAAGGCAGAGACTGCATTTGGAAGGAATTGAGTAACTGGCAAATTATGGATACTGTATGCTATTAACATTTTATGCTTTAACCCAAACAAAATTAATAGTTCACTTGGGTTTTGGAAAGATTGCTCCTGGACCAGCAGTGTATTTCTGAATGACATAAATATAAGAAAATTAGAAATTAACTTTAAATGGATTTAGGCTTCTTACATAAATGAGAGCCACCCTTACACAAATTACTAAATCTATTCAGAGTAATTTATCAAGCAGTTATATGTTGTTTTGCTGTGTTGAAATTCCAGAAAATTTAATAACAACATACTTTCTGGAAATTGCATTAGCATAGACCATTAATAAGTTAGACCTATGGAGCTCATGTGGGAGTGTAACGTTGCCATTAGTGATGTATACAGCAAAGTGGAAACTCGTTATCACATAAGCATATCTGTGGTAATGCTGAAAGACAAGGTTTTCAAAGAGCTTTCAGTATCATCTGAAATAAGCACTTAAAAAACTGTTGCATGGTATTTAGCAGTTAACACGAGCCAACAGCAGTGAATAAGTGGTCCCTTGTGGAAAGGATATGGGGAGCCAATTGTAGCCAATTGTAGAGTTTTATAGCCAGAAGAGCTCTTATCATTTAAGTACTTTAAAGCCCAGATAAACAGGTTCAGAGAGGTCAAGTGACTTGCTCAAAGTCACACAGTTAGCTCACAGTAGAGTTGAGACGAGACCCTGAGTCTCCAGACTCTCTGTTTACCATATCACATAGCAATTGTAAAAACACTGCTCCCAAATAAACCGCGATCTGGAAGCTGATGGATAAATTTGGTGCCAAGAATTAGGAAGAATAACTGTAAAACTGCAAAAAGTGTGAAAATTTGTTTTATCTCTGATCTGGGTTTTGGGAAAATAGGCTTCTATCTGGTCAAAGTTAAATAATTGCTAACTCTTTGTCAAGAGTTGTTCTACTTGCAGAGAACCATAAAATAAGAATTCAGAAACATGATTCATGCTTAAAACTTATTATTATAACATCCAACAATGGTGGCAAAGAATTGTTGCAGCTTTTCTTTTTAACTTAAGACTCCTCAAAATAATTAGGGAACAAAATAAGTGACTTAAAGTGCAAGGAAAGAGGTCTTTTGGGCCACAACCCAAGCCATTTTTATCTTTCTTGGGGATTTTCCAACTGTTTTAGACACATCAAACTTGGAAAACAAAGACAGCTGATCATTAAAAATTAAACCTAGGTGCATTCCAAAGCCACCTCTTCGGCTGGGCAAGGGAAGGCAGTGTGACTTAAAGACTTTCAGCTGTGTTCCAAGTTAATGAGGGGTTTTCAATTTGGCGGGTCACCTTGTTTGCCCTTTGACCTCGTAGGTGTCTCTGCTAGTCTCCTTTGTGCCCTGTCCTAGAAATACAATCTCCCTTTTTCCGTGGCTGGACTGTATTTGCAATTACAATGGTCCTGCAGAGCATTAAGAAGGCCAGGTCATCAGATAACCACCAGCTTAAGGTTTCAACTGCAGCTATTAACAGTTTTGCTGGTAACCCAAGTATCATATCAATGGTGGAGAAGACCTACAGAGTGGCAGCTGTGGTGGCAAGAAATTCAAAAGAGAGCGTGGTTTGGAGGGTTGTGATAATGGCAGGTGTGAGAACAGATTATTTCTTCCCTCCCTACAGCTACCCGGGTCACTTTCTACCTTTATTCCTTTGTTATCATTGTACGTATTTTGGCATTATTCTATCTGCCTCATTGGGTGACCCTGGAAAAAAAAACATGGTTTAGAAAAGCTGAACTTTTAATTGTGGTGAGAAATAAGTTTGTTGAATTATTCTCGGGTAGTAGAAAAGATGGGTTTTGTTTCTCTCCCTGAGCTTCTCCTTCCTAATCGCAATGCAACACCCTTCCCTGGCATTGCTATGTATGAACTTCATGCTGCTAGACAAATAAATTCTTTGGGAAAAAAATGCACATTTTTATTTGGAAATAATGCCATCTCTTTGTTAGATTTGCAGCAATCCTATTTTGCCTCTACTGTTTTTAAGTCGAAAATGAAAAATTATATAGAAGATGTTTGTGCATCATATTGTGCTGAATGGTATGTAGGTCAGCATGCTGCAGCACCGCAGATAAGGGACAGGGAACAAGTGTTCTATGTACTTACAAGCAAATATCAGTCATAATAGAGGAAGACAGATCTACAAGAGCGTTTTGGCTTCGGAAATGTTTCTTGTCATTAGCATTTAAAAAAAGCTATGAGATTCAGGCCTATCAGCACCGATTCACAGCAAACCCTGGCTTGCACAGGTTGTTATCTATTTCGCACAGAGGTACAGCTGGTTAGCAAATGGATTTGCAGATTTTTTTTAATTTTTTTTTTTTTTTTTTTGCAGGGATGAGTAAAAAGGCAAAGAATCAGGTACTTACAACCCATTCAGAATGTAACAATTTTGTTTGTGTTATAAACCAAACCTTCTGTTTTTGCAAACTGCATTATTTTTAGAAACAGAACCAAGAAAAAAAAACCCAGCTGATTTAAAAAAAAATCTTTATTCATATTCCAATATCCCTAAGGGTTCTAATATCCATGAAGTAATACCAGCAAAGAGAGCAATAAGAACAGCAGACTCCCATGATTCAGTTTACAACGTTGCTTTATTGTGTTAGCAGTCAAGTCAAAAGGCAGTAGCTAATATTTTTTTAATTTTTTATTCCTCTTTCTACTCTGAGATGTAAAGTGGGGAGAGGTGCTAGGAAAAGGTGCATGTCATATGCGCATGCGCACACATTAGAGAAAAAGATTAACCGAGTCCTCACCTAGCAGACTAAGGGTAATGCATTTTAATATTTATGTGAACTGATATTAATGATCAGAAAGGATATAACGATACAAGGAATACAATAGTATTGTCTGAAACTATACTATGTGGTATATGTAGATGATGGAGTGCTTTTGGAAAAAAAATATATATCATTACCAAGATGAGAAAATAGACAGCCATGTATTTCTGTCTCCTGGGTCTGGAGATATTGAAATCCTTGTCTTTTACTAACGCGGTGCTTGGGGTGTCTACCAACTGGAGAGATGGTGCCAGGAACACATTTCATCACATGGGTGAATATAGTTCTCTGTCTAATACTTTCCATGAAGATGCTAAGTCGTGATGGGTGTCAGATCTGGCATGCCAAAAAGCATTGCCCCCGAAATCAAGCCCAGTGGATGAATTACCATGAGTGATTAGGCATGCAATCAAGCAATCTACGACACTCCCGATGCCACAGTTACTGTTCACGTGGAGAATTACTTACATTAGATCCCCTTCTAGTGCTATTTGCTTCATTAATAGGGAGGTGGTGGAATCTTGTGCAGCGAGGCAGGATAAACCAAATCCTTTGTCAACATCGAAGACTTAGATGAAAGATTGGAATAAAGCAGGGGTGCATGGGGGGAGATGATGAAAGAGTAAACAGAAATTAAGAAATGGATTGGATGTTCTGGAAACATTTGATAAATGAAACACTCTGTTGAAGTACAACACTGAGTATTTTTGATTACAGTACTTTATTAGGAAATAGACAATCAGCCACTTCACTTTCAAATCAAGTTTTCTTGAGTTAGTTCATTCCTGTTGGTGAGGCAAAGAGGTTTATCTTTAATGAAACCACTGTACCCTGGCCAGTTGGAAGAGTGGGTTTTGCTTTCCCAGTTTTGTTCTTTTACCTTAGCCCGCCCTGTCTCAGGGAGGCCTGGAGATAAGACTGCATTTCCATGCAACTGGTTTCTTTGTAATCCTATGTGTATTTTTATTTTATGCATTTGAAAACATTATAGGGGCCCAGGCACAATTGTAATCCCGGTGATTTGGGCAGGGGGATTACCAAGGTCAACCTCTGCAACTGAGCCTGTCTCAAAAGCACCTTTAGGTTCCATTCCCAATATTGGGTTGTAGAGTAGGGGGCATGTCCAAATGCTCCATTAGGAATTCATGGCTCTGCAAAGGCTGAACAGGTAGACCTGAAAGACCCCTGAGGAACAAACCAACCAAACCTTGAAGAGTATTCTTTCAAAAACACACCCAGAGTTGAGTGGCAGGTATTAAGTTATCTCCTCTTTACTTACTGCCTCCCCAAATCAGAAATGTCTTTAGTGCTGAGGACCCTGTTAAGCTGAGGGACTGTCGGGGGGAACTGTGTTTAACAGGGTGACCTTTAGGAATAAATAAGTGAAATCCTTATGACTCAACTTTTCTTAGGAAGCTTGCCTTTGAAAAACCAGCCTCTACCTCAGAGCAAAGCCTGTCCAAGAAAGGGACATGACCTTTGTCCTTGGAAAAACCCACAGAGCACTCCTAGGCACATTCCCACCCTGCTAAGTTGTTTATCTACAAATAACAGGAGAGATCTGCTGCGCCAGGTGTCCCTGACTCAGTCAGGCTAGGTGGAGATCCATAGCAACCCCCTAGCAGCCACCAATCAGCATGAGACAGGGAAATACCTGGGATGCCAGATGACCCTCCCAGTAGTTTATGGTGGTTGATAACATATTGGGAAACCATGTAGTTCAGCAAGTACACCCCTCTTGGCTCAAACCAATCAGTTCAAACCAATACCCCTTTTGTTCTGACCAATCACCCCTACCCAACTTGTTCCCGCCAGTGAATGTGCTAATCATGTTTTAGAGTTGTCATTTGATTTTCCATCGGTGTGTGATGATTTGCTATGATGCATGTGAAGTCCCTGCCTTCTCCAAAAAAATGTATAAAAATGCTGCAAACTCTGGGCTCGGGGCCTCTCAGCGTCACCAGTTGCTGTGTGTGCGCGCGGAGGACCGAGCTAGCTCGCAATAAACACCTCTTTGCTGCTTACATCGATCTTGGGTCTCTGGTGGTCTTTGGGGGTCCTGAATTCGAGCATAACACCTTCAGCCCCCTACCCCGCCTTTCCCTCCCTTCTTCTGTTCTTTCTTTTTATATTATTTTAAAACCATTTTTAGAATTAGATTTCTTTTCACGGATACATAAAAACACAAAAATTATTCCCATTAGTGGGGTACCATGTGATGTTTTCATACATATATTCGTTGTGTAGTGTTAAATTAGGATAAACCTCTATCTCAAAACGTACCATCCATTATTTTTATCTGTAGTCACCCTCCTGTGCAAAGGTACATCAGAACTTCTACAATTTAGTACCATTGATCAACCTTCCTTCATTCCTCCCTGTTCCCTACTCCCTCCAGTTTCTGGTAACCACTGTTCTACTCATATGAGGTCAAGTCTTTTAGATTCAATATATGAGTGAGATCATGTGGTACTTGTCTGTCTCTGGCTTATTTCACTTCACATAACAATCTCTAGTTCAATCTATGTTGTTGCAAAAGATGGGATTTGGTTCTTTTTTATGACTGGATGGTCATAAAAAAGAACCAAAGGACTGCATTATGTATTTGTAGCACATTTTATTTATCCATTTGTGAGTTGATGGATACTTAGGTTGTTGGCATTTCTTGGCTCTTGTGAATAGAGCTGCAGTGAATGTGGGGGTACCGATGTCTCTCTGTCATACTGATTTCATGTGCTTTGGCTATATCCCCACTAGCGAGATGACTGGATCCTATGGTAGTTCTCTTTTCATTTTCTTGAGGAACCTCCATACTTTTTCCATTATGGCAGTACTAATTGCATATTCCCTGTAACAGTCTTCAGGGTTCCCTTTTCTCCATATCCTCACCAATACTTATCATCTTTGTCCTTTTGATATTAACCATTCTTACTGCAATCAGGTCTCACTGTGGTTTCGTTTGCATTTCCCTGATGATAAGTGATGTTGAGCATTTTTTTCATATACCTGTTTGCCATTTTTATGTCATTTTTTAAAAGAAATATGTTTAGATCTGTTGCCCATTTTAAGATTGGGTTGTTTATTTGCTATAGAGTTTTTGAAGTTCCTTGGGCATTATTCCTTTGTCCAATGTCAAGTTGGCCAATATTTCCTCCTATTCTGTAGATTGTCTCTGCATTCTGTTGCATGTTTTTTTTTGCAGTTCAGAAGGTTGTCAGTTTGATATAATCGCATTTGTCTATTTTGCTTTTGTTTCTTACACTTTGTGGGTCTTGTTCAAAAAACACTAGTGCATTCCAATCTCCTGAAGTCTTTCCCCGATGTTTTCCTCTAGGACTTTCATAGTTTCAGGTATTATATTTAAGTATTTGATCTATTTTGAGCTAATTTTTATAACTAGTGAGAGATAGGGATCTAGTTTCATCCTTTTGCAAAGGATATTCAATTTTCCTAATACTATTTATTGAAAAGACGTTTCTTTATCCAGTTCTTAACACTTTTGTCAAAACAAGTAAGCTATAGATGTGAGTTTACTTCTGTTTCATTGGTCTGTATGTCTGTTTCTAGGCCAATACCATGCCCTTGTGATTACTATAGCTTTGGAGTATACTTTGAAGTCAGGTAGTGTAAGAATCCTGATTTTATTTTATTTTATTTTATTTATTTATTTTAATATTTATTTTTCAGTGGATACAACATCTTTATTTTATTTTTATGTGGTGCTAAGGATCGAATCCAGTGCCCTGCGCATGCCAGGCGAGTGTGTTACCGATTGAGCCACATCCCCAGCCTTTATTTTTTAATTTTTATTTTTTTGCTCGGGGAAATAAAAAGAACTTGATGACTTTAGCTATTCAGAGATTTTGTGGTTCCATACAAATTTTAGGATTGTTTTTGTCTATGAAGAATATCATTGGTATATTGATTAGAAATGTATTGAATCTGTTGATTGCTTTGGATAGTATGAACTTCAAAAACATAGATTCTTCCAATCCATGAGCATGAGATGTCTTTTTTTTCTGAGTTCTCTTCCATTTCTTTTATCAGTGTTTTATTGTTTTCATTGTATAAATCATTCATATTTTGGTTACATGTACTCAGGTATTTAATTTTTCTTGTAGCTATTGTAAATAGGATGACTTTATTGATTTCTAGTTCAGATTAACTGAACTATTGGCATACAGTAATGTTACTGATTTTCATATGTTGATTTTTGTTTCCTGCAGCTTTGCACAATTTGTGTTAGTTCTAATGGTTTTTTGGTGGCATTTATATATAAGATCTTGTCGTCTGAAAATATGGATAATTTGACTTCTTCCTCCGAACCACTTTGGACGCCCTCTATTTTTTCTTTTTTTTTCTTGTCTAACTACTCTGGCTAAGGTTTCCAGTGCTGTGTTGAATGGAAGTAGTGAAAGTGGCCTCTTTGTCTTGTTCCATATCTTAGAAAGAAACTTTCAGCTTTCCCTCATTCAACATAACATTAGCTGTTGGCTTCTTTCAAAGAACCTTCATTATATCAGAATATGTTCCTTCTATATCTAATCTGTTCAGTGTTTTTTATCATGTAAGGATGATGAATTTTATGAAATGCTTTCTGCATCTATTAAGATTATGTTTTTTGTCCTTCATTCTGTTAACAAGATATGTCATGTTGATCAATTTACATATGTTGAAACATCCTTGCATCAGTGGGATAAGTCTCACTTTATCATTGTGAAAAATATTTTCTATTCAACTATTGGATTCAGCTTACTAGCATGGCATTGAGGATTTTTACATCTGTTTATTGAGGAATGGTTCATAGTTTTCTTTTTTTTTGGGGGGGGGTCCTTGCCTGGTTTTTATAGCAGGTAATGCTGACATCATAGAATGTGTTCAGAAGAATTCCTTCCTCTTCTATGGTATGGAATGATGTAAGGAGAATTTGTAGTAGTTCTTCTTTAAGTGTTGGGTAGAATCCAGAAGTGGAGCCATCTGGTTCTGGACTTTCCTTTGATGTGAGAATTTTTGTTATTCATTCAGTCTTGATTTCTGTTATTGGTCTGTTCACATTTTCAATTTCTTAACTATTCAATCTTGATAAGGTATATGTGTCGGGGAATTTGTCCATTTCTTCTAGATTTATAAAATTTGTTGGTGTTGTTCATAATAATCTCTAATGATCCTTTGTATTTCTGTAGTGTCAATTATTTCCCTTTTCAACTCTGACTTTATTTTCGTCTTCTCTCTCTTTTTCTTAGTCTGGCTAAGAATTTGTCTATTTGTATATTTACTATTAGGATTTGTCTGTTTTGCTTATCTTTGGAAGAACTATAAACCTATATGATCTCCTGAACTCCCAACCTCCTCATTATTAGGTGGGATCATATGAGCTTTTCTGGTCAATTGGCTCTGACCATTTAAGAATTGGTTCATGACTTCTCAGCTCTTATCTTTTCCTGACCCAGTGACCATAGATCATTGTATCGAGGTAAAACTGAAATACCTCAGATTACTGGACAAAGCTCAGATTGCATAAAAAACAGCTGCATTGAAGATTCCCTTGACCTTATGGTGGACAATACAGGAACAAGAGGTAAATCTTTGAGGAGTTTAATCCACTGAGATTTTGAGATTTATTTGTTGCTCCAGCGTACCTTAATCCATTCTGTTTAATATGATACAGGGAAGCAAACAACAATATCCTAATTAGATAGTGTTAGATACAAAACAGGCAAAGATTTAAAAGTCTGATAAAGAATCTTCTCTCTCTTTTTATAAATCAAATTATCATAAATTGTTGGAAGAAGGGCAAATCAGAACAACAATTTTGAAAAAATAATTAGCCCTATTTTGAAAAGTTGAACCTGCACATAAATGATGATTCAGCAATGACATCTCGAATTTTGTTTAAATTGTATGTCTTATTGCAAAGTTTTAAGTTATCTAAATTTTTATCATTAATTAGAATAGTCACAGAGTATGTTGTTTCTGGCATAATAAATTTCAAAATGTTTATATCACTCATAAATATATCCAAAGGATTCTAAACACCCTAATAATTTTTATAAACTCCATCATTCACTTAAAATACATCTTCAAAGTTACAAATTTTTGCATTGTTCCTTTAACTCCTTGAGCTTTATCCTAATTTAATTCCTATTATGTATGAAAAGCATTTATTTCTCTGCAACAGAAATACATCTTTAAGAAATTAAAGAGCATTTCTTTATTTCCTTGTGTTTAGTCCCAGAGGACTGTGTGAGAATGCTGATGAACACAATGTATTGTGGCACCAAAGATCCAGAAACAAAGTCAGGCGCTACCAACAGGCAATTGTAGATATTTATTGTGGTTGTCACACAATAGAATATTATGCAACACTGAAAAGTAATGAGTCATAAATCAAAGACTAATTCACTTGACCCCATTAAAATGAAGAACTTCTGGGGCTAGAGCTGTAGCTTAGTGGTAAAGCACTTGCCTTGCATTTGTGAGGTAATGGGTTCTATCCCCAGTACCACATAAAAATAAATAAAGATACTGTGTGTTCATCTACAACTAAAAAATAATATTTTTAAAATGAAGAACTTCTGTTATCTAATGATATCAATGAGAATAAAATACAACCAACCTACTAATCTGAAGGAGATATTTGTCTCATATAGAAAACAGAAAAGGATCAGTATCAAAATAAAGAATTCTTATTCATCACTAAAAATTTTAAAATGAACAAAATATGTTATATTGATCAAAAAAGATTAGGGTATGCTGGAGCAATAAATAAATTTAAAAATCTCAGTGTATTAAACCCTTAAAATATTTGTTCCTTGCTCCTGTTTGCCCACTGTCTCCCCCATAGGTAAAAGTTTTATTATTTATTTTCCTTTTTTCTGGTAATGGGAATTGAACCCAGGGTGCTCTACCACTGAGCTACATCTTTCTGTTTTTGTTTTTGAGGCAGGGTCTCACTCAATTGTTTAGGCTGAACTTAAACTTGTGATCTTCCTGCCTTAGCCTCCCAAGTCACTGGGATTACAGGACTACACCACCCTACCCAGCTTTAAAAAGTTTTAAATTTGTCTTTTTGTTGTTTCCTTTCAAAAATATAAATACATAGCTGCATAAAAATATTTTGTACCTTACTCTCTTTTGCACCTGGTATTATAGTTAGCATAAAGTAACCAAAAAATGTTTAAAATAGCATATAATAAACCACAAATAGTTTTTTGCACGTTGCTTTTATTGTTTAGCAATGTCAGTTGGGAGATGACTACATCTTGATATTGAAAGATGACTTTTTGGGCCTGGGGATGTGGCTCAATCGGTAGCGCGCTTGCCTGGCATGCATGCAGCCCGGGTTTGATCCTCAGCACCACAAACAAACAAAATGTTGTGTCCGCCGAAAACTACAAAATAAATATTAAAAAAAAAAGAAAGATGACTTTTCTTTTCTTTTTTTTCTTTACAGCTTAAATCTTAATCCTTTTTATAGCTACATTAAATTGTACTTGTAGATTTACCATATTTTATCCAACTATGCCCCAATAATGGATATTTGCTATTTCTGGGCTTTTGCTATTGAAAATAATACCACAGTGAATATCTTTTTGCCTACATTATTTTCACTTTGCCAATGCCTCTTTGGGTTATAGTCCTATAAGTGGCATTGCTGCATCAAATATATATATGAGAAATCTTGCTAAATATTGCTAACTTTATCTTCCCTGGGTTCCCACCATTTTTGCATTCTTACCACCCTTATGGTAGACTGCCTATTTTCCCATAGCTTTGCTACACAGATCAAGTTGCCATGATCTGGGCTTTTATCTAACTGGACAGGTGGATAATGGATTTCAGAGTAGTTTAATTTGCATTTCTTGTTTTATAAGCAAGTTTAAAGATCTTTTCATTTCTATGATACCTGTTTATATTTTTTAACTTAACTTTTCTATTGGATTATTGGTCCTAATATTTAGGGGCTCTTTGCATGTGTAGGGATTTGCCCTTTGCCTACAACCTGTCACAGATTCTTTTTTTCCAGTTTGATATTTGTATTTTGTCTTTACTTTTATGGTGTTTTGTGTTTTTTGTTTTCATTGTGAAAGATTTTTTTGTGTGAGCAAAATTTTTAAAATAGCATACAATAAATAGGAATTTTTTTCTCGCTCCAGGTTTATAGTTTAACCCCTGTTTTTTTCTAATACTTGTATCTGTAAATGCTATCTTTAAAACATTTTTTTTATTATGGAATGGGATTACAGGTGTGTGCTTTCATGTCTGACAATCTAACTTTAAAGTTATTTGAACCTCATGATTTTTTTTGGAGAAAGATTTTTATCTACAATGTTTCAAAATGTAAATAAGATTTTTCATGTTCTCTATTTCTTCTTGAGTAAGTTTTATCAGGTTGTTCATTTTTTTTTTTTTTTAAAGAGAGAGTGAAGGGAGGGGAGAGAGAAAGAGAGCGAGAGAGAGAATATTTTTTTTTTTAATATTTGTTTTCTAGTTCTCGGTGGACACAACATCTTTGTTGGTATGTGGTGCTGAGGATCGAACCCGGGCCGCACGCATGCCAGGCGAGCTCGCTACCGCTTGAGCCACATCCCCAGCCCCAGGTTGTTCATTTTTAATGAGTTTTTTTTTTCATCTTGTTTGTTTGAAATTGTTGGCTTCATATTGTCCTGGGTATCCTGATTATCTTTTTATTTTCTCTATCCAAATTTATAACTACATTTTCATTTGTAATATTGTTTATTTGTTCCTCATTTTTTAATCAGTAATAGCATAAATTTGTCTATTTTTTAAAAATCCTCTTATTTTGTTGTTTGCTGTTTTACCTCTTCTAAAATTAGTTAATTAGCTTTAATGACTTTTCTTCTGTCTACATTATTGATATTCTAGACATTCAATTTTTATTTTTTTAACTTTTAATTTGGACAGGTTGCTCTTTAAATTTTAGCATTTTTCGTTTTTATTATAAACTTTAAAAGATGGTAATGTACCTCATTATTTTGACTTGTATTTTTAAATTTATGGTTTATTCATTTATTCTTTGGTCTCTGAGGAGTTTAGAAGAGAAGTACATTTTAAATGTTAAGGCATAATTTAAAAAAAAATATCTTTTGTTATATTTCAAGCTAAGTTGTACTTTAGTGAGTCCATATGGAATATATAATGCACATTTTAAAAATTTCATTGATATTTTGTGCCCTGATACTTGATCAATTTCTGTAAATGCTTTATGCATTTGAAATAATAGTATATTTTCTAATTGCTTGGAGCAGGTTATATGTCTTTTAAATCAAGCTATTTTTGTTATTAAAATCCATGTCCTTACTAATTTTGACTTTTGAATTACTAGGGCAAATTTGTTAAGTCTCCCACTAGAATGGTGAATTTATTAATTTCTTCTCATAATTTTATATATTTTAAAGGTATTTCAATTGGCAGCACCAATTTTAAATTGTTTTTCCTTTCTAGTATATCTATCTATCTATCTATCTACCTATCTTTCTATCTATCTATCCACCTATCTTTCTATCTACCTACCTATATGGTATAAATTTTTATCCTGAATAATGCTTTTTGCTTTTAGGAATAATTTGATGTTAATATGGCAATTCTTTCTTTTGGTTAACATTTTTCTGCCGTATCTTTCTACATACTTCTATTTTTCACTTTCTTATTTCTGTGCATATGGTTATATCTCTGTGAATACTATAGAACTGAGTTTAAAAGAAAAAATCCTAGTTGACTTATGATATTTTGATTTATTGCTAATATCTTTTTCATCTTAATTTTCATTCTCAGGTTGGGGATGTGGCTCAAGCAGTAGCGCAATTGCCTGGCATGTGCGGGGCACTGGGTTCGATCCTCAGCACCACATAAAAATAAAATAAAGATGTTGTGTCCACAGAAAACAAAAATAAATAAATAAATATTTAAAAATATTCTCTCTCTCTCTCTCTTTAGAAAAAATGGTGAAAATGTTAATTTTCATTCTCATTTTTTTCTTATTCCACTTTTACTGTTTCCTTCCCCCATTTGATTTTTCCCTTTTCTTATTAAATTAAAAAAAAAATTTAATCTGTTATTTTCCTCTCTACTAGCCTGGAAGTTATATTTCATTTCTTTTTCGTTAGTGATCATTTTTTAAATATTATTCAACTCCATAAAGTATAAATTTAATTAGTATCTTTGCCATGATTCTGAACATTACAATGACCTGTACGATGTTTTCATTCTCTGTGACAGGTTTTAGGATATTTTATCTTGTCATTTTGTAATTTTACTTCAATATTTCTAAATGTATAGGTCATTGTATTGACTTTGTGTTCTTAGTTTGGGATTTCCTAATGGTGCAGTTAATATAAATTTCAATCCCAGGCTGACATCAAGGTAGTTTGCTAACAAATTCCAAGGAGACTATTATTTATACTGTAATTATTCTTATATTCAGAACCAAAATTGGATCAGATGGGTTTTTTCTGATGACTCCTTTTGGGGAAGACAAGTGGCTCTTTTCAACCTCAGCTTTTCATGGCATGAGTGGCCTTATTGAGGGTCCCATCACCTGTCAAGGTCTGGTCTCAGACCTGACCTGCATTGTGCAGGCCTGAAGCCTAGTCCTTCATTTTGTAAGTGCCAATTACTTCCCACATCTCTAGGTTCATGTCTTGACTTTTCTCCTCAGAATTTCAGAATTGTCCTGATTTCTAAGCTTTGTTAGTACTCTGGTTCTAGTTCCCTGTTTGTTTGTTTGTTTGTTTGTCTCTGTGGTTTCCCCTTATTTTCTCATGAGCTCATCAATGCATTTTAAGGCATGTTGATTGCAATTTGTCCAGCAGAAGGTATTTTGTGATGAACCATATTTTCCCCTAAATATGTAACCCATCATGTTGCCAAAAGTGAAATCTTCCCATCTTGCAATAGATTCTGAATTCTTTTCTTTCTTCAATCTGTTCTCCACAAAGTAACCAGAATAATGTTTTTATACCAATCAGATAATGTTACAAAGACTAAGATTCTGACTCCTTACCTTGGCCTTCGAAGTCTATGGGATCCGGCCCCACCTACCTCTTTGAACTCATATTCTACCTCCAACTGACTCACCAGCCACGTTGTTCTTTCTGCTCTTTGACAGGCTAATCCTACACTTGCCTTAGATCTTTCCTTGGGATAGCTCCTCTGACTAAAATGTTCTCTTCTAAGAATTTGTTACTTAGTTTCTTATTATCATTCAGATTTCAACTCAACTGTCACTTCTTCAGAGAAGACTTTTTTGACCATCCCATCTAAAATTTTCTCTCATCACCCTGTTTTTATTTAGCATTTATTGTCACCTGAAAGTACCTTGTTATTAGTTTACTTGTTAATATTCACTCTTCCCTTCACTATCATATTAACTCCATGAGGACAGGAGCATGACTCATTTATATATGCCCAAAGCCTAGACTTAAGTATTTTCTCTATATAAAATTTATTACAACAACATTTATTATATACTTGCTATGATCCGGACACCGTTCTAGGTGCTCAGGACTCTTCACATAAGTGAAGTGAACACGTGGCAGGCCGGGCCTTGTGGAGTTCACATTCTAAAGGTGTAGAAAGACATTAGATATTACTAAGCAGAACACATAGGTAAATAATAGAGCATGCTAGAAAGTCATGTGCAGTAGAAAAAGAAAGGTAGGAGGGAGAGTGTGCGCTTTTAAATAGGACAGGGTAGGTCTTATGGAGAAAGTGATATGAGAACAAAAATGAACTGAAGAACTTTCCAGGCATAGGAGCAGCAGATGCGCAGGTCCTAAGAAGTCAGAATGGTGGGAGAGGAGTGAGGAAGGTGGGAGGAGATGAATTTAGGGAGGACCTAAAGGCCAGAGTATAGGGCCTGGAAGGCTTTTATGAGGATTTTGTTTTTTTTCTCTGAGTGAAATAGTAGCTGCTGAGGAGTTCTGAGAAGAGACAAGAGAAAATCTGAGTTTATTTCTAAAAGGATTGCTCCAGATGTTGTGTTGACAAGAGACAGGGCAAGGATAGAGGCAGAGGGGCCCATGCAGGGGCAGTTTTAATACCCTAGGAAAGACGTGATGGTGGCTTAGGCTAGGTGCTTGCTGGGGAGGAAGTGAGAAGTGGCTGGAATCTAGAAATATTTTGAAGGTTGAGCCAATAAGATTTGCTATCAGTGTGGGCTATAAGAGAAAGAGAGGCATTAGTGATGACATCGGCGACTAGGAAGATGGAGTTGTCACCTGCTGATGAAAGATCACCTATGACATAGGTGTGTGGGAACAGATCAAGAGGTTTGGACATGCTGAATTTAGACACATAAATGATAATGTTGGGTGAGGGAGTCCAGAACAGTGCTCTGGGAGGGGAATGTTAATTTTGGAATAGTTAGCATAGAAGTGATATTTAAACCTCAGCAAGTGAATGTAGAGAAGAGAAGAGGACCAAGGACCGAGCACTGGGCCACTCTAACAGTAAGCACTCAGGAAGAGAAGGAGGAACAGCCATGGGAGGGAGAAGGAGCCTCCACCAGTGAACCAAGAGAAAACCAGGAACTCAGTGCCCCAGAACCACAAGCCATGTTATACAAGTTTAATATACTCTTTCAAATGATTAATTTTTGAAATGTCCATAATAGTAAATAAAGATGGTGATTACATTAGTTCCCTAATGCATACATTTTATAATAAAAATCTGTTCAGAAGAGAAGAAGTTCACGATTTCCAAGATCAAATAATGTGTCAGCTGAGAGTCTACCTGACTGAAATGGAATATTCTAATGAGTGTTGGGAGCAGGTAGATGTAAGTGCTGGGAATGTGGAGTTTGAAGGGTTCATTCTGCAGTTGGAGCCTGCGGGCTAACTCTCAAGATGTCTTTCTTCGAAGCAGCTCACGCAAGGCCATTCTGATCTAGTGGTTTAAAAAGATAACTAGTATATTGCAATTCTTAGCTTAAGAGTTTGTTATTTTCAGGGTTGTTCCTCACTCTCAAGGTTGAAAAGTGCAGGTCCAAAAAAAAAAAAAAAAAAAAAAAAAAAAAGAGAAAAATCCTCTTCAGATAAGAACACAAGTTACCAAGATCCAGGCCAGCAGACCCAGAGGACTTTTGTGACCTTTACATAAACCAAGATGACTGAGAGTTGCCTTTAGGTAAAAACATGTGCTGTAGAAACTTTAGAAATCACAATCCTACTGTCAGTCACAAGTTAAGAAGCAGTGCTTGGGTAGGATTCTCCAGAAACCTTCCTTCTTACTTCAATAAAAAATGGGACACAAAGAAGTGAGTGATCACACCCTCCTCTCTGAGAGGACCGGCTCTCTCTCTCTTGTCATTTCACCCTTCTTTCTCCTCTAAATAGACTTTGCTGTACTTATACTAAGTCTTGCTTGAAATGCTCTCATGCAAAGCCAGAAGAGCCGAGAATACAATGTGATCTTCCATGAGATCTTATCTCAGCCATCATCTCCATTATCAAGAGGCTCTCCCTTCTGTGTCTCTTTAATTCTCAAGGTGGTCACTTGTTTAATTTTCTGTGCTTCCTGTTCTTTTCTGGGCCTACCATGGTCATGGGCCACTAACATGGTTTCATTCCTCCATCTTTCCCCTCTGAAGTCATTTTGCTATTTCTGTTGCAGTCCAAAGAATTTTCTAGAGAAAGAACATGCAGAAAAAGATCAGCTTCTCCTTGACTAGTTAGCCTGGACTTATAGTTTGGTAGGTTTCAAGATGATTTCTAATCGCCTTATATATTGTGGGTAGGGACCTGAGTTAGGTGGTCTGTTTCTAGGTTCTCAACTGAATTTATCAAACAAACCGTGTCATTTTTTGCACCCCACCCCCTAACTTGGCACATAGCAGTAATCTTCAGTGAACGTTTGTTCAGTTGAGTCCGAAGATTCCTTCTTGAATATGGCAGACATCAAGCTTTCAAAACAGCAGAAATTTTTAATTGAAAACTCTTCTCTATTTGTGCAAGTGGGCTATTGCTTTAAAATTATATACACATATATGTTCTTCAGTAAACATAATGGTAAAGCATACCTAAATGACAAATTATCATCTCAAAAAACCTAACATAGTTTATCCCTGTTGGTTTTCCTTTCCCTGCAAAATCATCATCTGTTTACAGAGCCGCATTAGCCGCTGAAAAGACATGGCAGGGAATTGAACAAATCGAACATTCTCAGCAGACAGATTTTCTCCTTCTGTGTGTGTGGATTGGACATGACTGTGAACAGTTGGAGGTCAGACCATCACTAATATGTATAAAACTTTTGATGTTAATTTACCATTAAAAAAATATATTAATTTTTGGCAGAGGTGTGAATATCCCTGTCTTGCCTACAGCTTTATTTCCCTTGATACTTAGAAAGCTAAAATCCACACTGGGCCAATTGGAAAAGCAAGTAAACTTTTTGTTTATTAAATCCCCATTTTGTTTCTTGGTGAAAGTACATATACAAATTTTATTTCCAGTCACTAGGAAGGCCCTTACAAAGGACTGGAATGAAAAAAGAGAGAACTTGTGAATAAGATACAAGCGTCCTGTTTAGACTACATTGAAGGAGATTCTCCCACTAGTCCTTTCAGCTGCCATTTTGGCTGTGACGATGCCACCTCAAACCAATGCCTTGTTCCTGAACAAGACAGTGCAGAAAAGAGGAGTGGCAACACCTTTGCAGTGAATGAACTGTGCTCTCTAAAAAGAATCATCTTCTCATTGTGGTCAAATAAGTGTCTGTACTAGTAAAATGTGGGTTAGAGCTAGGGTTAGGATTGGGATTAGGAAGCAACTGGGGTTATGGAAGAAGAGAGAGAACTATTCAGTGAAAAGTCTCCACATGGGCTATTCAAGTCTGATTTAAAATTCTTTTTTAGTTAGAGATGGACAATACCTCTATTTTATTTATTAATAAACAATAGTTTTATTTCATTTATTTATTTTTATGTGGTGCTGAGGATGGAACTCAGAGCCTCACACATGCTAGGCAAGCTCTCTACACTGAGCCACACCCCAAGGCCTCAATTCTGATTTTTAACATCTTTTTGAATGCTAGGAACTCAACCTATACCAGGAGAGTAAATATTGTTTCTAAGCAGAATGGCACATTTTGGAAGTGCTTGCTTTATGGGGCATATGCATTTTTCAAGGAAAATAAGGGATTTTATTTTATTATTGCAACAAAACACAATTATTTTTGACATTGTCAACATCTGACATAAAATGACATTGATGCATTATCTCTGAATCAATCTTCTTTCAGTTGTCTTGCTAAAAGTCCATAAACCAATTTCCATTGGTTTTCCCTTTTATTCTCTTTGTTCCAATTGTTCCTTAAGTTTGCAGACTGCTTTCAGCTTTTAATATGATGCTGTTATTAAGATAAATTAAAACATAAAGTCTCCTTAATATTTAAGAGGTATAGAGCTCAGATCACACAGGTATTAAATGAACATTTAATGATGAATTCTTATTTCTTTTTTCTTGATAGCAAAGTAACACTTTCAGCTGAGCTATGGCTCTGGAAAATCCTCAGAAAACCATCTGAAAGCATTTTTCCTCAAACATGCTGTTTAAATAGATTTAGTATGCCACTAAAAAATTAAAAATTCTGTGAGTAAACTATGAAGTAATATTTGGGGGGATTCCAGAGACTGTAATTGTATCTAACCCAATGAGATGTTGTGCCTTTTCTTTATAGTAAGCATATGGGACCAAGTCACAAGAGTTACTGTGCCCTTTGCCCTAGAGTAAGTTTCTTTGAACACAGGGCTACTCTTTTGAAGCCTAGCCTTCTTATACGTAGCTGACATCCCATAAATAAAACTAACACAGCATAGAATATTAGTTTTTTGGCAGAGGTAGAAAATTTGTCAAAAGCTTTATTTCTTATTATCCACCTCTAGACGAAATTTATATTGAGATAAATTTAAATTTGAATAGCAAGTCATCTTTTCTGAAATTTGAAGCTGTAATCAAGGGCCCAACCTGAGCTTATGGAAGATAAAAGAAAATTGGTCATGACAATGATGAACCCTTCCTCCAAGGAGACCACGACTGTACAAATAATACTTACTTGAGAACTAACAGGCAGTACAATCCAAGGCCCAGCTCTGTGGTGGAGATCACACATGATCCACTGGAGAAAAAGAAACTTTGTTGAAATTTCAAGTTTCATAACTTACTTAAGCTGAACCTCAGAACAAGAGAAGATGGGACAACAAATCAAGCAAAAGCACCATGATGGGAAGGAAAATAGTAAAATGGGAATCCTGAGTGGAATGTGGTATTTGGTCCATGGTAGAAAATTGGCTTGGATATAAAGTGTCCCTCAAAATCTCTTGTGAATGCAGGAATACTCAGAAGTGAAATGATTAGATGATGAGAGCTGTTATCTAGTTGATCTATCTCAGTGTGAATGGACTGAATGGCTGGTAACCATAGTAGGCCTGGCATGGCTGGAGGAGGTGGGTCATTTGGGGGTGTGCCCTGGAAGAGTGCTGCTGCCCTGTAACTCTTTCCCCTCTCCATCTCTCTCTGTTTCCTGGTCCATCCTTGAGCTGAGCAGCTGTCCTCTGCTGGCCCTTCCTCCCTGATATGCTGCCTCACCTCTGGTACAATGGAGCCGGCTGTCTATAAACTAAGACCTCTGAAACTGTGAGCCCCAAATTAATAAACTTTTTTTTCCTCCAAGTTGTTCTTGTCAGGTATTTTGATCACAGAGGAGAAAAAGATGACTAAAACAGGAATATTGAGATATTCACCATTACCCTGAGAAGTTTTATTTATTCCCCAATAATTATGTGAGAATTGCATCAAAACAGAGGCAGTCATGTAAGAATAATTAAGAAGATACTTAACCTTAATATCTGCTAATTTGGATGTTTGAATAGGAAAATGAGGACCTCATAACATTAGCAAATAAACATCTTTTATCTTTATAGTGAAAGCCTTATGTAAAATAGTCTCAAGCTCCTACATCTTCTAAAGTCCTGATAGGAATTGACAGAGCCAAGACCTCTACGTATTTTCTTACTGAAAACATGCTATGCTTGAGTTTTTCTGGTTGACAAATCTGAACATTCATTTGGGTTAGGTAAGAGGAGCTTCAATAATGAAGGGTCTCTATGTCTTCCACTGGCCTCTTTATTTTATTTTTTTTATTTTATTTTTTTTTAAGAGAGAGTGAGAGAGAGAGAGAGAGAGAGAGAGAGAGAATTTTAATATTTATTTTTTAGTTCTCGGCGGACACAACATCTTTGTTGGTATGTGGTGCTGAGGATGGAACCCGGGCCGCACGCATGCCAGGCGAGCGCTCTACTGCTTGAGCCACATCCCCAGCCCTGGCCTCTTTATTTCCTTCTTCCTTCATCTAATGTGAATGGATGAAGAGACTCTACCCCCTTTATTTATGATGTTTTAAGAAATCATGATATCTAAATATAGTACATTTATCTTATTGCATCATTTTACCTCATCAATTTTCTCATAGTTTTCCTAGTTGAACAACGACATGATCTCCTTACAAATAGAACACTGGATCTTTGAACACATATTGAAAATCCCCAGGGTTGGAATGGCCTACTCAACTCATGACCAAGATGCTGTCTCAGGTCATCCCATGACCCTCTGCGCTCCCATCCCCTACTCCACTCATCCTATTGGTAATTTCTTCTGGAAACTGGATAAAGGTCAATCATAATGTGCAAGTAAAAAAAAAATACAAGTTTAGTAACACATATGAAACAAACTGTTGATTTGATTTTGATGTGAGGCTATCAAAATGTAAGGAGTGAAGCAGAAAAAGACCTGGCCATGTTAGCCTTGTTTTAAAAAAAAAAAATGGATTGTGGACAGGAATAGCTATTTAAAAAAAAAAGGGGGGGGGAATGGGAGAAATGGTTCTGAGTGTTGGATCCAGCCTTTTCTTTTTGCAGGAATTCTGTTGTCCCTTTAGAAAATATAAAAGCCGTTCCAAGGCACATTGGCACCCGTGTGGCACTGCAGCCTCTTGGCACCGCCTCATCCTGTTGCTGGCAGGACGGAGCATGGACCTCTTTAGCCTCATCCTCTGTTGTTTTCTGCACAGGAGCCAAACACTGTGGCCACTCGCGAAGCAAGGCTGGCAGCTGAAGAACCCAGATGCCAAGCTCTGGACTGGACTTCTGTTCGGTTTGTGGCTGGTCCCTTCCCTGGCATCTGCCCTGGCTTTGCAGCAGCCTGTGCCCCGTCTGCAGAGCTGGGCTCAGGATTAGGCTTCTGTTGGCTCCCATGGATGTTCGGTCACTGTTTCCCTTTTGAATTATCCTTGATTATGAGGAATGTGCCTTATGACACATTCCTCCCTGGGTGTCTGCTCAGATATTGTGCCTTCACCACCGAAAGGGGGGGGGGGAGTTTTCTCTCTAATTACCAGTCATTGTTAGTAAGAAAGCTGGTGGAATGGGGACATTCTTCTTCAGGTAGGAAGATGTAAAATCAAATACAAAAGCTTGTATTTCAAATGCAAATCTTTATTTTTTTTTCTCTTAGCTAGAAAAAATGTTCTGAATTGAGTTAAACAAACAAAAACAAAACAAAAAATCCCCACCAATGAGAAATGCCAGGAGGCTCTTCTTTCTTTTTTAATTCCTTAGATTTTCTGCCTCACATCTTATGTAGAGCCTTTTGACTTAAAAAAGAGAGGGTAGGTTCCTCTGGTCACATAGAATATCTACTCAGGGTGAGTTGAGTTCTCACTGGGTGAGGAACATTGGACCACATGCCGCTGGTGAAGATGAGGGTAGGAGGAGGTCAGCCAATACTTTCGACCATCCTTTCATGGACCTCAGAGATAGTCCAGCTGAAATGGGGAAACTCAGGGATAGCTAAGAAATGAAAATCAACTTGAAAAATAAACCAACTAGAACATGCAAATTGGGCTGGGGATGTGGCTCAAGCGGTAGTGCGCTCGCCTGGCATGCGTGAGGCCAGGGTTCGATCCTCAGCACCACATACCAACAAAGATGTTGTGTCCGCCGAGAACTAAAAAATAAATATTAAAAATTCTCTCTCTCTCTCTCTCTCACTCTCTCTCCTCTCTCACTCTCTCTTTAAAAAAATTAAAAAAAAAGAACATGCAAATTAATTGCATATTTATATTTAACATAAATATATAATATATATTATTTTTATATAATATATTATTTAATATAAATATATAATATATATTAAATATAAATATGCAATTAAGAACTACCCACCTTTGGGATATCTTTGTACATTTGAGAGGCTTCTTCTTCTTTTTTATTTTTTTTTTTTTGTACTAGGGATTGAACCCAGGTGCACTCTACACCTGAATCATATCTTAAGTTGCTAAGGGTCTTGCTAAGTTGCTGAAGCTGACCTTGAACTTTTGATCCCGGAGTTTCTGGGATGACAGGTGTGCACCACCACACTTTGTTATAATTCTTTTATACTCTGGAATCTTCAGTAGGTATTTGCCCCGACTGGCAATTATTCGTTAGATATACAGATATAGTTCAAAGGAAAAGATGGATCACAGCTAAATAGAAGGTGCTTTGCTTTACACAACACAGTGTCTAAATGACCTATTGGGAATTTGACCAATATCCCCCAAGTTTGTCATCCCATCAAGATGAATGACTATTTAACACTCAGTTTCTACAGCTGAGAAAGGGATGTGTTCCAAGGGCAAGCTCTCCAGCTTCATGATATCTCAATGAAAAATCAAGTCTTTGAAGTGAGAGGGATCTAAATTCCAGTCTCAGTCCTGCTGTTTTTTAGCTTCACGACTTTGAGCAAATTCCTGCATGTCTTTAAACCTCAGTTAGCTCCTCTGTAAAGTGGAAGGATGACTGTACGTATATCTTAGGGTCATTGCAAGTGTTAGATGACAAATTGCATCATTAACTGTATGACATAAAATAAGGATCTAAGTAGATGGTGGTGAGTGTTAAGATTTTCTATAGGCTGGGGCAAGAAGAACATTACCCGTCAATCTGTAGACATGTGTCATTGGTTGACCCTCAAATTTACTGACTTTATTGCTTCTAATGAGGCAAAATAGTGTTCTTGAGACTCTTGGGATTACATACGAGATGGAACCAGACAGGGTATGATGATTAGAAGTCTGCTCAGTGAAGTAGCAGGCAGGAGAGACTTCAAGTTTATTTCCTGAAATGTATTATTTTAGAAAATTAAGCTGATCAATAGCCTGTGCATAAATTACTGTCAAAATAGGTATCTCCTGAGGTGGCCAACAAGGGAAACTTGAAGCCCACAGTGGATAGGTACTGGAGAAATAATTCTATTAAATGTATACTTTCCAAATTTGCCCACTCCTCCCACCAGAATACAGTTGTAGACTCATGCAGGCGGCCTTAGCAGATGCAAATCATAAAAGGAGCAAAGGTTATTGTATAGTGCTTTAACATTATTCATGGGCTCTAGAAATGGGAGCCTATCTCTCAATCTAGATGATAAGGCAGGGCCTGGTACACTTTTTTATGTAAAGGACCCAATAGTAAATATTTAGTAAATAGTAAATGCACTTTGCAGGTGACATGGAACCTTTCAGGGTTGGAATGTGAAGCAGCCACAAGCAATATGTAAACAAATGAATGTGTCCATGTTCCAATAAAACTTTATTTATGAAACCAGACCCTGGCAGGATTTGGCTTATCCACGAGTCATAGTTTGCTGTTTTCTAGAAAAATGGGTTAAAATTGTGATGAGTCAATATTCAAAATTTTATTGTATAATCAACTTTCAAGTAGGCTACATAGTCTCTAAATAAGTCATCTCTTTTTCTTATTTCCTTGTGGTTCCACAAACAACTCATTCAACTGAGATGCATGAAGATTTTAAGCGACGTGAAAAAATGGCCAAGAGACTATAGGTCTAAGGTTCAGACTAAATTTGGCCACTTCTCCCACCAGAATATAGTTGTAGACTCATGCAAGTGAGAAGAGGCAGTAATAAGATATCAGGGACAAGAAGGTTGCATTGGGTGCTAATGAAAGAGCTTGTACTCCATTCTAGCCAAAATTATTGCCGTAGGGAATATATTCAAAAGAAGCCAGAAATCTGGTAAAAGCCTCCTGGTTTTTCAATATCACCTTACTAGTTTTAAAAACACTGTCCTATCAAGGTATATTTCAGCCTTGAAATCTAGCGTGCAGGCTGGTAGTTTCTGATCTTTTCTTTCAAGCCCACATCTTTGCACCTGTGAAATCTGCTCCTTGCCTTGAAAGAGAGCTGGAGGATGTTTCAAAACTAGTCTGAGTTACAAGGACTGATCAGATTTATACCCACTTCCTTAAGTTGCCCCTCCTCCTCAAATACCCCAGGGTGGCACCACCAAGCTCTACCTGCCCTGAGCTCAGACCCAGTGAGATTTCATCTATAGAATTCCATTAGAATTTGAACAGCCTGAAGAAAAGGGCAGGACTTGGCAGCTTGCTTATTACAATTAAGATTTATGGATGACCAACCTTGAAAATTCAGGGAGAAAGAAGTCCATGTTGAGTTTGCAATTGTCCAGCTCTGCTTGAATATGCTAAATCCTTTCTTATCTTATCTCCGCTCCCTGTGTTGAGCAGATTTAACTCTACTACTCAATAGAAACTCTGCTTTTTTCTTAATATTAAAACATCATTTTTCTCTAAACTCTAATAATTTGAGACTTTTTTTCCCTGAGTATAACAGAAATTACCATTTCATCACTTGCAAATTTAATTCCCTACTTTTAATGACCTCCTTAAAAATGAATTGGTTAGATTAGAAAAAAAAACTTGTATTATTTTAATATGACAATCTCAAACTGCATTATTGTGGAAATATTTGGGGTGTAAGTTGTAATTTTAATGTCCATGTATTTATCCCGTGGGCATTAATCTATTTGAAATTCATCTGAATATTCTTTTATGGAACAAAACTCGCATGCTACAAGTTCTTGGAGGCTTTTAACACTCCCTCCCCCCACTTTTTTTCCTTTTTCTTTTTTAACAGCAAGTCTCACAAAATAGTTTATTGTGCCTGACAAAATGTACCCAATCCTGTACTTGAAAAGGTTCCACTCCTATCTGTAACTCACTCCGAGGCTTGAATTGGTATTGAACTTTCTGAAAAAGTACTCTTGGTTCTTTAATAAGAACTTACTGGTAATTAGCACCCAAACCTGGGCCTGCATTTGTGGTTGTCAAAATAAAAATAAAAACCAAGTGGCATCTGTTGATCTGGAAAAACACAAAACCAGTTATACACATTTAGCTCTGCATTTTAGAAATTCTTAAGGTAATCCCATTTTAGCGTTCTAGAAAAAGGTGCCACGGAATGAAATGATCCCATGAAATCCTGGTGCTCCATAAGGTGTCTTGAAGTTTGATTGGATATTAACTAAAAGATCATTTTGTTTCTCTTTTATAGCAGGAGATGCAATGTGTTCATTTTATAACATCTCCGCTGTTTGGAATAAATCACTAAGGACAGATGCTCATCACATTTTGGTTCAATAAAATTCTTTGCAGAGTCTGAACAGATACATGGCTAGTTGCTTTAGGTCTCTGTCCAGGCCATTATTTGTTTGGAAAATCAAATTCACAGAACAAAATAGATTTGCCACTAAGGACATTGAAATTAATATTTCGTTTGCCGTTTTGTGAATTTGTCTTTATCTTTGGTCGGAGATGTGTCTGCAGGACTTAACCTCTGATTTTGCCCACTTCTTCCTTCATAGATATCATCGACCACCTTTTCATCTTTTCTTCTGAAACAGCACAGTTAATCTGATTTCCTACTGTTAGACCTTCCAGTAATACCATTTTAAAGGTGCTCAGCAGAAAAATTTGCCAGTGCTCTTGCAGAAGTTACTGAAATTCTATGTTCAGTCTTTTTGTGTCAGTAAATAGATTTTCAACAAGCAAAAATGAGGCATTCATTTTAAAGTAATATGTGTCTTGCAAAACTGTTGGTGAGCTTTGGACATCTTTCCCATGCTGTATAGCACTTCTCTTGAATATTTTTTTTTTTAAACAAGAAGACTGACTTGCATATATATATATATATATATATATATATATATATATATATATATATATATATATTTTAAAGGAGGAGAGACTTGGATTTAAAAAGTTGTGACTGTAATTTTTAGGTGATATTTTCTTGAAGTTTCATATGGTTTTAAATTATTTATCCAAGGGGACGTAGGATAAACAGTTGCAGCTTCTCATGATGATGTAGAAGGTAAAAAAAAAAAAAATATATATATATATATATATATATATATATATGTATATATATATATATATATATATATATGCTTTTTGCCAAACTGCATAAATGCATGTTTCCACGATTTCTGGAGGAAATATTATTAAGTGTGTGTGTTGGGGGGCAGGGTGTAAAGGAGTGGTTTGAATGTTGAATGAATAGATAACCCCCCTGGTTAGAATGGTGTAGGGGGTGATAATCATTCCCAAAGGGCCACAGAAAATGCTTGCTAACCTGTCATGATAATTTTCCTGGAATACGAATCAATGAAATCCAGGGTGAATAATAACCATTTGGTCGGGCTAATGTTCTGACACCATCTGACGGGACGGGGAAAGTGGGAAGTTGGGTGTGTGGTGGCTCTTCCCTGTCGCCAGTGAATTTTGCTCTGTTTATGAACAACCGGTGTCAGGCTGGATTTACTTTCCAGCTTCCTCTCTTGTGAGAATGTGTGTCTCCTCCTGAAATTAAAAGAGCATTTTTTTTTTTTTTTATGGGTGTACACTACATACGATCTTTGACAAGGGACTCACTCGGTGGCTGTAGGACCATTTTAGGGTTAGCTTTGTTTTTTCTCCCACCCTCAAGTCGGTTCCTGAACTGCAGAGACAAACCTTCCTTCTGCACAGATCCTCAAGTTTATAGTGAGTAGACGAGAGGAAATAAAAATTATGCCCTTTCTTTTATTTAAAGATCACCAGTGTTCGTGTTGAACTGGCTTTTTACTGCCATTAAATATTTGCTTTCTGGGAGCATTTGTATATATTTTCTTAGCTCTTAACTACCACATTTCTGCTCGGTTTTGTATCTGCTAGCCCCAGCATTTACAACCTACGAAAACCTCATAAATCTACTTCATTTTTCTAATAAGACATGAAAGTCCTTAATTGGCCTTAATGAAATGCACTTAAAGGGCAATAAACGTGTTTAAGCCCCTCTTGCAGGGTGAGCTTCGGCACTCTAGCTCTACTCTGTTTTAGCCTTTCTGGTAATTAATCATTTATTCATATGTGACGAATCAGTAACAAGATCAAGCAACTACTGCACAATTGCATGATAATAAGCTGCTCATATATGTGTCAAGATTTAGCAATCCTTTTTAAAGCCTAATTTAAAGTCATTTTACAACTAACCAGACTGCTTCTCTGAAGCATTTTTTCCCCCAGTATCTTTTTTACATATTTTCATTTGGATGCCATCTTTTTATTTTGTTTATAGAGCCCAGTCCGCCTTAAATCCACTTATGGCACCAGCGTGAATTTCAGCAATGCAAACATTTACCATTGTTTTTCAGTCTGCTTGGAATTCTCTCTCTGGATCCAAAGGGGGGTGGGGGGAGGGAGGGAAGCAAAAGGAAAAAGAAGGACCGCATTTATAAATAGGAGACCCAAGCATCCCAGCCATTTTTAGTACCGTATTTAAATCTTAGATCGGCAGTGATTTATGGAGACGTGTTAATCATTTGCCTGCACCTTAGCACTCTGAGAATTCCAGCAATTTCCCATGCCACAAATATGCCAGTGGAGGGGTTCCTCTCTGCTGCAGAGGAATTCTTACCTTCAATGCAGGCTGAGAGATCAAATATCTGAGTGCCTGTTTGTGTGCACACAAGTTGGGGACTGGCTTTTCCTGGCTGTGTATGTACAAGGATGTTCTCACCAGTAAGCCTGGGTGAGGAGATATGAGGAAAGATTTTGGCCTCCCAATTATGGTGAACAGAGTGGCTTTGCTCTTATGAAATACTTCTTGGGTGGTTCCTAATGCAGTTATTGAACAATTGGTGTCAGCCATAGTCAAGGCAAGTTTGTTCAAGGAAAGGAGAGCAGAGTGGTGTCCGAAGTCCTTCTGGGGCCTATAGGACAACTACGTCCATGGTTTGAGATTTAATAATGCAGAGGGATTTAATATTTGCCTATAGGTAGCAAGTGACAAGATTAGATTGTTTTCTTTTTTTTAATAAAAGAACTGGAAAAATTCAGTAAAGATGGCATTTGCAAATCAAAACTTGCACATTTATTTTTCTTCTTCTGTTATTCAGGTTAGAATTAGGACAGAGCTGTAAATATGTGGGCCCTTCCCCCTCCCCCAGAGGCATTTCAACCTTATTAAGTCAGATGTGAGGTTAAAAAAAAAATAGTGAGTCTAAATTGGAGACAAGGTGAGGAGAATAATTTTTGAAAAATGTCATTTTATTACTCTCAAGTACAAGAACGGCTACTACAATGTAACCAGGCAGGGGGAGCTCTGGTTAGTTTTCACTTTTAAGTATGAAAAATGACAACATGTGACATTACATTTTCTGTTAGTAATTAATGTTCCTGAAGCATTTGAAAATTGTTCTCTTATATAACTTAAAAATTCTCCCTGTAATTCAAGTGTAGGTAGACTCCTCCAATGTAAAAATTTTATTATTTTTTGCTTGTGTAGCCAATAAAATTCATCACAGTAGACTTAATACAGATCTATCTTTTTACTTTGACTCAGCAACGATGTTTTTTTATGTTAGGCCCTAAAAAACTACATGTTGTCCTAGCTTCTTTGCAATCACACCTTCCTGGAAAGAAGGCACAAAATTAATGAGATTTAATTAAGGAACCATCCACATTGTACTCTTTGTGAATGGCTTCCCTTGGAGTTGTGCAGTGTACAACTTACGCATCTATACTCAGTGGCTTTGCTTTTCCTGTGTCTCTACATACCTGACTTTGATAAAGACATGTCTACAATTTTGGAGGAAGCATTCTATTTCCCTCATCTTCAGTTGGCTTATTCTGCTTTATCAGGTATCTCTAAAGGAGGTCTTTAAATGTAGCAAGTGTATTTTCATGTGTTAGTTTTGATCGCACAAACCTGATTGTGCTAATATTTTCTGCAATTTGTCATATGCCCTCATAACCTGTTTCTCTAGCTCAAAAATCACTGGATGGGTGAAATGTGAATTGTGTCTGGATTCTATTTTGTCTTTCATTTTTGTTCTGGGACAAAATAATGTTCCTCTCCTTCAACTTATGATTAAGTTCCTTAGGCAAAGAACTTTTACGAGAAGAGAGAAAGTGATGAGCCTTGAGCAAAATAAAAACAAAAAGACCCATTATCTAAGCTCCACTAATCCGCCGATTTAAATAATTTGAGGGAGAAAAAGGCAGCCCCCTAGAACATGAAAACTAAACTCCTTACTCTGCTGAGGTCGGAAGAAGGAATCAGAGAGCCTCAGCTATCTGATGAGCATCTCCCCTAGAATTTTGCAGAAATTATCACAATGTGTGAAAATTATCACAATGTGTAAAAATAATTGCAATAAGATGATAATTTAGCAGTAAAAGGAAAATTCCAGACCCGGTTTAATCAGTTAAAGTGTCTCTCTGGTTCTTGCGATTTGTTGTTCATTTATGCTGGGCAGCTGGACGATAGGATTTTGCACGGGCCACAAACAATGAAATAAAACAGCAAGATGTACTGTATTTTACTGAAACATACAATAAAGGGCAGCAGGGGACTAGTCAAAGCCCTATATTCAAAGACTGTAATTTTTTATCACTACTTTATTTCCTAAACCAAAATGTTTTTTGGGTATAAATATTTAATGAAAGCAAAGTGCAACCACATTTGCTATCACAGAGACGATACCTAAACCTACTTTTTATTTAGAATTAAATTAATAATCCTATAAGTAGTTTTATAGTTTTAGCATTTTATTATTATTTATGTTCTGACGGCTCTGCATAAATAGAACTGTTCCTTGCTTCTTTTCGTTTTGACTACTAATAAAAAGTAATAGGCATCATAATTCAGGGACTGTTTGCATTTCGAGGCATTTTCTGTTTGGTCTTGGTGGCCTGTGGAAGGAGACAGACCCCAAACCAGAGCATGAGAAGCTTTAATAACAAACACAGGAAACACTTCTTTGGAGCATTAAATGTTTAGGCAAGGATGACTAAAACAAACACGCACAAATTAAGATTTTAAAACCGTTAAGTGCGAAGCCAGTCCAACCAATGACTATGTTGTGTGAGCAGAAATAAATCTGTGTGGCTTTCCAGCTTCATTCATGTATGTCCCTTAATTGCTGCTGATTTCTCAGAACACTTAAGAAAGAGAAGAAAATAGCTTTGTTTGGGATGGGCAGGAAGGTCATGTTTAACCACAACACCATGCATTCTTCAATGTTTTAAAAAGACACACTTGAGAAGTAGCAGAGATCTGGGCGCAATGGCACATGCCTGTAATCTCAGTGGCTTCAGGAGGCTGAGGCAGGAGGACCACTAGTTCAAAGCCAGCATCAACAACTTAGGGAGGCCCTAAGTAATTCAGTGAGATACTATCTCTAAATAAAATACAAAAAAGGGTTGGGGATGTGGCTCAGTGGTTGAAGCCCACTGTGTTCAATCCCTGGTACAAAAAAAAAAAAAAAAATAGTGCCTGAAGAATAATGTGAAAATCAAACAATTAAAGTTGCTTTCTTGTGAAAGTCATGGGTCTTGAGGAAATTTTGAAGAAATTCACACTTAGAAGTCTAGAAAACTGGACTAGTGGCTGAGCTCATGTTCCTTCTATGGGCAGACCTAGGGCTATGCTAATGGATGCTTTTGTACCTTAGATCTGGCTCTCCTATTCATGGTCTTCAGCATGTAGACCACACAATAAGCCCTCACAAAGAATGGAATTCTTTTTTTTCCCCCCAGGAGAAATCTTTGTGCCACAGTTAGAAGAGTCATGTGAATATAAATGGAAGACTATGAAACCATTCCAAGGGATATTTGGGAGGGATTTTAATTGTATGGAACATACTGATTCTATCTCGATAAAAGAAAAAAAAATATATCCCCAGTGAGATCTCAGAGAAAGTGTCTTGCATATAGGCTAACTGGAATAATGTAAAATGTTAATCAAAATTGCTCTTGGTGTCAGGATTATAGATGACTTGTGTTTTCTAAGCGTCTTTTCAAACTTCCTGTAATATGCACAGACTATAGAATGAAACTGATAGATAATATAGGGAAATGAAATGATAAAGATCAGGCTTTAGAGTGAATCTTTAATCAATCATACTATGTTAAGTTTTTACTTAATAACACTAAGAGAAAACTAATATTGTTCCCCCCTTATTACAAATAGTAGATTTCAGGGGGACAAAGTAGTTGCTAAAAGTTACACAGTGAGTAGCAGTTAGAAATCCAAATCTAGATGCAATTCATCTCAGTGTCTGTGTTTCCAGCCATGACATGTTGGGACTTTTCTTTGTCCCTGGTACTCATGTGTGTTTTATGTTTAAAAAACATTGAGAGCTCTCAAGGATTCTTGTTCCTTAAAAGAGGCAATCCTGTAGTGGTTTCTCACCAGGCAGGGGCCTGGTACTGTCTCTTCTTTTCACAAGGTCTACCACTTTCAATGACTCTACCTTCCTCTCTAAATGACTCTACTCACCGCTAAATATAGTTTTGTTCATACCTAACCAAATGATCAGTGCTGGTCAACCCTGGGTTCCCAGCTTGGGGCAGCTCCAGCCATTTGCTTTTAGAGGTAATTTTGGCATGTTCCTGAGGGCAGAGCTTTCCCAAGTTCTTGTGCTAACTCTTTTGGGGACATTTGCAACTGAACACACCCCACACTATCCCACATGAACTGGAGTCCTAATTCAGACCAGGTTTGCTGTTCTTTTCATAAAATTTGAAATGCATCAAACCTAATAACCACAGAAATAGGCCTGTTTCTACTTATTTCACTTACATGCATGCTTTTATTAACTTTGGCTTTCTTTGGAGTAGCCCCCGAAGACTCGGGATTCTGATATAAACACGTTGTCAGTTAAATTTTATTTATTTATTTTTTTTAGATTTTCATTTTGCTTCAGGAAAAAGCATTTTCGTTTTTAGTGTCTTAGGGACATCTGAAGAAAGCTCAGAGGGCAACTCTGTAATTGATTCCATCCTGTTAGTGATTTTGCAGGAGGGTTTGAATGTTTTACTTCTGACAAGCCGGGCCACCACTCTGCATTCGGGTAGTATTCCGTGACAGTGCCAAACCATGAGTGTTAAGTGATGACTGTGATCATCTAGAGAGACGGACTGTTGAAGTTACGTTTCTCCAGAACAGGACAATTTAGGAGAAGGTGATACCATTAACCATAACTTATCCTGGAAACTTGAATGAGCCTCAATATTACTTCTTTCCTGTAAAGAATTTAGATAGCAGGTGTGGCACTTTTAAAAGACCACCCCAAATATTTTGAACTTCTTTCAGAAGAGAACTTCTTTTTTTGGTACGGGAGATTGAACCCAGGGGCGCTTACTCACTAAACCACATCCCCAGCCCTTTTTAAATATTTTATTTAGAGACAGGGACTCAGTTGCTTAGGTCTCCCTAAGTTGCTGAGGCTGGCTTTGAACCCACGATTCTTCTGCCTCAGCCTCTCTAGCTACTAGGATTATAGGCATGGGCCACTGTACCTGGCCAGAAGAGAGCTTCTATGTCCCCTCCCCTTGAATCCCGGTGGGCTTATCACTCAGAGCAAAAGGCCATACCTTTCACCTGGCTTTCTTAGGACATCCCTCTCTAGACACTTTCTCTAGAATCCAGTTGCCATGCTTTGCAAAGCCTAAGCACAAACAAAGTGCCCTATATAAGTGCTGGATGATAGTCCCAACTTAGCCTAGATTTCTGTTCACCTTAGTACAGGGGCATACATGTCAGAGAAGAAGCTTGCAGTTAGTTTCAGCCCACAGCAGTTCAGCCCTTCCCAGCTGGGCCTCCAGACATGATGAAGCAGTGACAAGCTAGAACCCAGAGCACTGTCCAATTGCCAACCCTCAGAATCAGTGGGCATGACAGACTGGTTGTTTTCTTAGAGCATTAAGTTTGGAGTGGTTGTTACACACATAAAGAACTAGATTAGCAAGCTTTTAAGTTTTCTTTTTTTTGTCTCCCATTCTTAGTTGTTCAAATAATTTCCTAATTGCTTGTATTACCTATTAACTGAGAAACCTCAAGGAATGTTAGCAGCATGTCTATAAAAAAGATAAAGATAAGAGTTTTTTGGGTTGGAGCTGGGGGTTGAGGAAGAAGAACACGGGATGTGCCCACAGGTGCTGATACGCATCTCTCAGCTTTTGCGGAATGCAAAATAACTACAGATACTTGGACTTTACCAAGGTGCATTTCTTTATTTTTTAAAAACATTATTTATTTATCCTAATTTGTTATACAGGACAGAAGAATGCATTTCAATTCATAGTACACATATAGAGCACAATTTTTCATGGTTGTTCATAAAGTAGAGTCACACCATTCGTGTCTTCATACATGTACTTAGGGTAATGATGTCCATCTCATTATTTTATTTTTATTTTTATTTTTTGGGGGATATGGGGATTGAACTCAGGGGCACTGAAACACTGAGCCACATCCCCAGCCCTATTTTGTATTTTATTTAGAGACAGGGTCTCACTGAGTTGCTTAGCACCTTGGTTTTGCTGAGGCTGGCTTTGAACTCCAATCCTCCTGCCTCAGCCTCCTGAGCTGCTGGGATTACAGGCGTGCACCATCGTGCCCAGCGCATTTCCTTATTTAACGAAATTGAGTGGTCACAACAATCTTACCAAGTGTTATTATGGTCATTATCATCCTTATTTTACTGAGAAAAAAACTCTGTTTGGAAAGGTTTGCTATATTGCCCAAGTCACTCAGTTGCTGGGGGGCAGGGACCAAAATCCATGACCCTGAGCCTGCCATTCCTTGCTCTGCAAGGCATCATTTATCTCAGGAAGGAAACCACTGCCCCTCTGTGGCGGCTGGTCTTGCTTTGTACTGTCCAGAGCTCCAGGCTTTGTAAGGAACCAGAAGGGTCCCCTTTGCTGAACAGTGCCAAAATAGCAGCCTTCAAGTTCTGTCTTCAGGGAGGCAAGGTGAAAGGGAGGAGCAGCTGTGAGCTTTTCATTTCTCTGGGAAGAGTATGGAAAGGCTTCTGAAGATTCTTAGTGCAAACTTCATGCCTCAGTCTCTTAGGCTTTGATTCTAGAAGCTTGACTTTTTAAAACTATCTCCCATGTCTCTGCTTAACATGCTCAATCTTTCCTCAAAGTTCTTGCATAGTTATACTATCGGATTTAATCTCTGTGTCTGCTAACTCCATCATCTACATCATTCTGGAGCAGTTGCAATTGACCAGGTTGCATTTTCCTGCTTCTTTGTATGGCTGGTAGATTTTAATTTGATGCCAGCTACCATGACTATTACCTTGCTGGGTGGCAGATAGTTTAACTCCTATATTTTTGAGCTTTGTTCCGAGACATGGTTAAGTTACTGAGAAACAGGACTATCCTTGAGTCTGTCTTTCAAGCTTGTTTTGGTGGGACCAGACCTGCACTGCATGTAGTTGTTATGTAATTTTGATCTGCTATTGAGGTTCCAGGGACCATTTCCTCTCGTGCCTGGATATGCAGCAGAATACATGAAGGGGCCCTCTGCAGACCTCTAGTACTCTCTCCTTGTACAGCTTTCCTTTCAGATGGCCTAGCCTTTGAACACTGATTGCAGAGGCTCCTTAGACTCCCTGCTCTGCCCCTTCCACTCAGGGAGATCACTGGGCTCAGCTTGAAGTTCCTTCTCCTCCTGGAATTACATATAGTCTAGGCATTTTCTCCAGGCAATCAACTGGGGGCAATTGTAGGATTCACCTCACTTATTTTGGCCTCTCAGGGATCTCTGTCCTTTGTTGCCTGATGCCTAATATCTCCAGAGCTGTTATTTATGTATTTTTCCCCCAAGTTTAGTTAATATAGGTAAGAGTGTAACTAGAAATCCTGTGTATCCCAGGGACCCATGGGATAAACACATCCATTGACAGATGGTTGAAATTGGACCACTGTTGAGAGATTTAGTCTTGTTTTTAACTGTTTTCTTTCTCTCTGGAACTCTGCCTTTGGGATTGTTGAATGGGATCAATTTATAGGTGCTTTAAATACTTCAGTCACCAGAAGCCCTCTTGGATATTATTTGAGGACAATTTGCACCCTTTCCAATGCGGAGATTACAACACTGGATTATATAGAGTGTGTTGTACACTTGATGCTTAACATGCAAATGCTACTTCATGTCTTCAGTAAGAGAAAACATTCCTTTTTCTTTTATTTATATTTCAATTTTGATATTTAGACGTTTGTTTCTGGTGCCTTCTGCTCTGTTAAGTATTTGTTACATGTATATTATGTGCTGGTGTTTTTTAAATTACCCTGCAGCCTGACTTTAAACTCTTTAATTGGAGGCAGTACTTACCCAATTTTTGCCTTATGCCTTACATTAAGATCATTTGTACTTCCTTGGAACTTCTGAGGACCCTGCTTCATACTTCTCTGACATGGCTGCATTAATTGCAGGGTGACAGGGATCATGGAACTCCCAAGGGAAAATAATGACCTCATGGAATCTAGAAGTGATTCAAGACAGCTCTCTGGTCCTGTAATCTCTTCTGAGGGGTCCACTATCCATGGGACCCTGACTGTTTCTATGTGTCACTTGGTCTCAGGCTGGGATTCCTAGGAACATATTCTGAAATGAAGATTTGGATATAGACATTTTTGAGGGAGCTGCTCTGGGATCAATTACAGAGGGGGAGGAGAAGACACAGGACTGGGCAGAGAGAGAAACTGGGCTGCAATGGAGTAGCACAGACCTCAGCTGATTGCGCAGGGAGCTTGGGCGCTGCAACAGACTCTTCCTATGTCCCCGTTCCCTTATCAGGTTGTCTCTGAGAAGGAACGTGAGGATGAGAGAAGCTGCTGAGGGCAATGTCCATGGAGGGCCTCAGCTGAGAGCTGACAGAGTTGAGTATTCTAGCCAGGAAAATGAGCACTTCCAACCCACTGGGTTTTGGAGTCCTGGATAGTGATTTTGACTCTACTATTTACTAACTATGAAAACTTAGGCAAAATAACTCACTCATTCATTAACTCAACTAATATTTTTAAAATGCTTACCATATGTTTTACAATCTCATTCAAAGAGACAGATAACAAATTAAAAACTAATAATAAAATAATCATAGACTTTCATAAGTAATGTAAATAATATAAATCTATCCAACTTAAATGTGGCAACAAATCCTCTGGGAATCTTGTTAGAAGGCAGATTCTGATCCAGCAGGTCTGGGGTGGAGCCTGAGAGCCCGCCTTTCTATCAAGCTCTCAGGGGATGCCGATGCTGCTGGTTCATGGACCCCACTTTGAGCAACGAAGTTATAAAGGTCATAAATAGGGGTCAGCTGGTGGGAGAGGAAAGCTACTTTAGACAGATGGCCTGTGTGAGGGCTTGAGGTCTGGGGAATGTGAGATTACTTCATCCGTGTCCCAATCTTCTCTATTACAAAACAAAAATAATAATTACGTCTGGCACATAGTAGGCACTGAATAAATATGAACTATTATTGAGATTCTTGGTGGTGCACTTGGACCCATTTCTTATTGTCCTGCCTCCTCCTCCTTCACAGTTTTTCATCTTTTACTCTTGCTGATGGCTGCCATATTATCAATATATTTTCTTTTTAAAATTCCCCCAAATAAGAATCTGATTGGTTCAGCCTGGGACAGGTTTACTTCTTTAGACCCAACTGCTTCATGAGCTGCTGACCAACCTGCTGAATGGTTATATTTTAGCTTTGTTGTCCTTCACTGGACAATCAGCTACAAGGTGGGGAACAATGTGGTAATATAGTGCCAACCTACTGTCTAAGACTGCCTCCTAGGTGAAGGCTGTAGCAAGTACCAAGGCTAATGTCCCATTAAGTTGCTGGCCCCATTTTACTGGGCTAACTGTTTCTGCATTTATTTCTTCTAATGGATTAGGAATCCTTGAGGGCAGGAACCCTCTGATACCCGGCAAAGTGTTGGACACATAGTAGGAACTTAGTGATATTATAGAGGCTTATTTACCATACTATGGGAGCATGTCTTGTGGACTGAAGTTTTGGAGGAGGAGGCTCACAGACAAAGAATTTTAATGGTGGAGATTTCAACAGATGAAGAGGAGATTGCTTACAGAGAGGGGCACTTAAATAAGCAAAAGTTTGGTGGGTGAAAAGACCCACATTTTAGGGAAAGAAGCAAAGAATGTATTGGCTTGTTCAAATAAACTAAACTTGAGCTGCCAAGTTACAACTTGGCATTTTATTTAGTCTTTCTATGTAAGTCGTGGGCACCTTACACTTACATGCATGTGTGTACACACACACACACACACACACACACACACCCCATGGTTTTTAATGAAGATAAAACATTTCTTTAAAACACATTCCACTCATGTATTTGCTTCACAAGCTGCAGTGGTGTAGAAGCCCAAAGCCAAGAATAATAAAAACCTATTAACAGTCAACTTGCATAGGGGGTGGTTTTGTTGCAAGGGTTCACAGATCTTATTTTAAGGTCGGAGCCCCCAGGTGTCCTTCCTGCTCTTTTCAACTGACAATTGTGGTTGTGCAAGGACTAGGGCTGGCCCTGGTGAACTGCCAGACAGGCTCAAACAAACAGCCACTTGTGGCTGTGGATTTCCTCTTGGCTCTGCCTGGAGGCAGCAGTTGGTGTTGGGGGAGTTGGGGGAGTTGGGGGAGGGGGAGGCTGGGGCCAGGCTTTGGTGCTAATTCTGACTCCAGCCCTCTCCTCCCCATTTTTCATCATTGTTGTGACAATTTTAGCTTCTCCCTTGACACAGATACTGTCCAAGGGAATTTTGGAGAACAATCCTTCCCATCTGGCTATCACCTAACTGATGGAGGAAGGTGCTACTATTTCTGCCTTAGGGACATGTCTGAAGTTTCTTTCTCCCCAACTGTATCAAGAGAAGTTCAGCCTCAATGGATGACACCAAAGAGGTTTAATCTCTACTTGATCACTCCACACCTGAGAAGTTCTCTGATCTCCTTCCTCTGCTGTGTTACCCTGGACTCCTTACTGCACACCATGACTAGCACAACTCTCATATTTTTATCATGGTGTTATCCAAACCTCCATGAACTCTTTCAGCTCTAGAATGAATTCTCTTCTCCTTTTGCTCAAATTTAACTTCATCTTCTCCAACATGCCCCTCACCTCATTCTTTTAATCCTTGCATCCTATTTTCTGCACATAAGTTCTCTAATCTAGATAGATGGGTGAACTCACTGTCCCTGTAACCTGCAAGTCCTGTCTCTAGGTCTTTGCCCACTTCCTTCTATATGCTTCCTGGGGGTTCTCATTTCTCCCCTCTGAATTCACTAGCTCTTCAAGTCTAGCATGAGCCCCACCTCCTCCAGCCCCCAGGATGGCTTCCCTCTCAGACTCCCCCAGCATCTCCAAGGACCCGCCATCATTGACTCTTAACCTTCTCTGTATTATTTATTAACTTTCCATGTGTCTAGGTTCTGTTTCCTCAAATAAGACTGCAAACTCTTAGAGGGCAGGGATGATATTTTTTTTCCTACAGCCCCAAATTCTGTAGGTCAATGAATTACGAGCTTTTATTATGAAGAATGCTAGGCCTATTGTGTATGAGGAATTCTGTTAATGTAGAAGAAATGCTGTTAATTACACACAAATTTTATTGAGAGTAGACATTGAAGGTCTCACACTTGAAAAGTCCAATAACATCAGCATTAGGTATTCTTGAAACTAATATCCTAGCATATCAGAAGGCTCTTCTCCCGGGCTGATTGTCAAATAGAATCAGGCTAGTGTGACAGGGACACCTCTCCAGGGGGCGACTAGAGACTGAGTTCTAATCTCAAGTCTGCCAGAAACTGGCTCTGGTGTCTCACAGTGAACCTGTTTGCCTGAAACTCCGTGTCTTCCAGCTGTGGATTTCAGAGAACTTCAGAATCCCTGCTTGAATTAGTAGAAAGAGGGGGCAATGTGGGGGCAGGGAGGCACATTTCTGAAAATACCGACTAAGTTTAAACCTTGACCCTTGTTTTTCTGTTCTCTTATTGGGATCTCACTCTCTTTCTCCTTTCTTTCCCCTGTAAGTGTCGGTAAGCCTGATAAAGATCTCTCTTTCCTTTTATTCCTTCCCTTGTTCTTAACCACACTTGAGCGTGTTCTCCTTAGATAAACATCTCTCATGCCAGGAGTGCCGAGCACACACGCAAGCCTCAGTCTGCATTGCTCCTTAGAATCTTTTATTTAAAAAAAAAAGGAGTGAACTCTTAGTCCTGGCAATACATTTTTCTTGTATTAAACAGGGCATTTCCAGTGGAGAGTGCCAAGTCTTTCAAAAGCATGATCTCATTCATCTCTCACCTCCTATTAGCTTCTGGGGAGGGGGTGTACGGGAAAGCCATCCCATTTTGGAGAGTGAGAAAGCAAGACTCTGAGCCTGCAGCGATTTGCCCTAGGGGTTCAATGAGTCCTTGGCCAGCAGGGGAGCAAAACATGAGGTTCTTGGGCCCTTCTGTAACCACAGGCATGGGGACAAGTTTGAGCAGAATCCTAAGAGGCAAATTGATTCTGATGCAGCCAAGAGAGGGTGCTGCCCCTGGGTATTTAGGCAGGTGATGAGTGAGTGCAGCCATGTGATCTGACTGGAAACAGGTGAAGGAAAGAGGATTTATCCTCCTGGAGTCTTTTCTAGAACAAAGAAAAGAGAAAGCTCCATTTAGGAAAGACCAAAGAGAAGATTAAAAAAAAAAAAAAAAAAAAAAGGATACAGGCCACCTTGAACTCCATTTGTTGGGATCCAATCCTAACCACCAAACCATATTTATCTACTTCAGATCTACCAACTTTGCCTGGAGACAGGGACAGAGATAGATATATCATGAGCCTCACGAAGCTTACGTTTCCAACCCCTTCCAAGTCCTGGGAGGGCCCTCACGATGGGTTCATGTGTGTTCACATTTATATCTTATAAAAATTTATAAAAGTAAGATACTCTTTTCTTAATGAGGCTCTCTCAGATTGCATAAGCTTTAGGCCTCATAGAATCTGAATCTTTTCCTGCCCCCCCCCCACCCCCCAGCCACAGCTTCTGTGCCCCAGGGAACCACTCCTCTAATAAGTGGACCTGTCCTGCCTTAATATGCTAAAAGGATGCATCTGCTCTGTGTCCTTAGCACACAGTTGCAATTCTTGGCCTTGAGGAAGAAAGCTCAGCTTCTCTGGGTTCTTGTTTTGTAACTAATGCTTTCAGATAATACCATCTGAATTCAGACTTACTGCATCTTACTTTTTACAAAGTGGGGGAACAGGTTCGGGAGGTCTGGTAACCCGGTGAAACGTGGCCTAGACAGGACAGGAACCTATCGTATGTGAATAAGCAGAGCTAGGGGAGGGAAAACAGGATTCTGGATTAAAAGGGAAAGTTCTTTTCATTTCACTAAACCTACTTTCCCTTTTCCTTTCCAGATGCCTTTCTTTTCTTTCTGAGATTCCAGTTGATGTGTTTATGGAATTGTGGTCTGCAAGGCCTTGGGACAGGCACCTGAGAATGAAGAAGGCAGATTCTTGTATTTTAAAAGTGGAAGCAAAATAACTAGACATCGGACAACAGAGAGATAGGTAGAGCTCTGAGGCAGGGGTCAGCTGGAGGTAAGTGTTAAAAGTGACTTGTGGTAGGGACTTAGATCATATTTCATCAGGCTCAAGGTAACTAGGAAAGATGTGCACAGAACCTGCACCATGAGCCCAAAGGAAAGGTGGAAAAAAAATGCATGTAAGCCATGTCCTTAGACCCGGGACAGAATGGGAAGGGGACATGCTGCTGGCATGGGCCATGTGCTTTATCAGAGTGGTGAGTCTCCAACTTTAACATGCATCAGAAGTAAACAGGGCTTGCTAAAATTCAGATTCTTAGGCTCCACTCCCTGAGTGTCTGAGTCAGAGGTCTGTTCTGGGGTCTGTAGAGCTGCATTTTGAACAGTCTTCCATGTGGTGCTAGTACTGCTGGCCTGTGCACCACGCTGTGAGTAGTGCTGCTCTTGAGGGCCTCACTTGGCCGTGCCCCTCCCTGCAGGATAAGGATCCGTAGGGCCCATTTTGTGGTGTCCATATAAAATCCATCACCCGCCTTTTAGACTACCCTTAGGGAGAATCTGAGGCCATACACCCCTGAGTAGTCCGCAGTCATCACTAAGACATAGTGGATCTCCCTGGTTTTCTCTTCCAAAGACGAACCGTCTCACTGATGTGTGCACCTGAGGCCTGAGGGGTGGCCATGGGATGGCTGTTTGCTTTAAATGTGGACAGAACTTGACCTGTAGGCCTATTACCCACACCTGTGCATGCTGCCTCCCTTTCTAGGAGAGGAAGAAATAAGTCATGGGGCAGAATCCAGAGGCCATGCTTCCCCCATCTTCATATTCTAACAAATCTCTGGGAATCTGGAGAATTCTAAGTTTCTTCCAGGTTATTATGCAGATATATTTGCCAAGGGAAGAAAATAAAACATATTTGATTGAATGCTTTGTTCACTTGATTTATAACTTTTAAATAATCGGGCATTTGGTATGTGGGCCTTCATTTGTACTCTAATTTGAGGCACTTCAAATGTTAGAGGTGGGTCCGAAGATCAGAATAATCCATATTTTATTCTAAAATAATATGGGGACACCTGCTTTTGTTTTTCCATCTTGTCATAAACGAGGAAATTATTTTCTGGAATTGGCGTCTCCCAGAAATGTAAAGCTGCTTCTGCTTGAGATGTCACCCACAGGGATCCTGGACGGCATGCCAATCATGGTTAGAGTGGGCCTCGTATATTTTTGTGGTCCCCTCATCTCTGTCTTTGACTGTTGCTTTTTTTTTTTGGAGGGAGGCAATTGGGGATTCAACTCAGGGGCACTTGACCCCTGAGCCACACCCCCAGCACTATTTTGTATTTTAGATAGAGACAGGATCTCACTGAGTTGCTTAGCACCTTGCTTTTACTGAGGCTGGCTTTGAACTCTCCATCCTCCTGCTTCAGCCTTCTGAGCCACTGGGATTACAGAAGTGCGCCACCATGCCCAGCGACTCTTGCTTTCTTTCTGATGCCCTTTCTTCCGTCCCACTTCAAAAGCCTACAACTCTAAACTCTCTCATAATGGCCCAAGGTTCCTCCCAGGAATACTTCAGGGAATGAGCAAATCTTCTGAGGTCTCAAGTCATGATATGCTGAATTCTGTGGCTTGATTAGGTGAGGTGAAACATTTTTGGGGTATTCCTCAATTCTTACCACAATTGGGGTCCCAACATTGTGGATTTAAGCTTGTCTAGAAGACATATTTAATACCAGAAAAGAAATTGTCAATACCACAAAGACACACAGGTGATATGGGGCCACATGGTGACTAGCAAAACTCAGAAGGTTTTGAGTTTCCATCAGTGGTTCTAAATCAGTTGGTGGTGATTGATTGGCGATTCTAGTCCTGATGGGCACCAGATCACCCTGAAGCTTGTTAATCACCCTTATTCTTTGGTCTTCACCATGGAAATTCTGATTTAGTAGGTTTTTGGAGAGTAGACCAAGAAACGATGGGTTTAGCTGTCTCTTCACTCCCTGTTGCAGATGATTCATGCCACCCAGGGGAGAGCTCACTTTTATGTTCAAAGGAAGATGTTGCTTATAGCTTAAAAAAAAAAAAAATTCTTAAGGAGGACAGGAGAGTCTTTTTTTGGAGTTAGCAAGTCTTTTTTGGAGTTAGTAAGCTTCTAGACAAGCTTAAATCTGGGGACCCCAATTGTGATAAGGCCTGTTGGTTAAGAACATGAAGTTTGTGCCCAGGCTGCTCAGGTTCAAATCCCCGTTCTACTGTTTTCTAGCTAACCTTGGGCAAGTTACCTAACCCGATAACCTTAGCTTTCTCCTCTGTCTAATGGAGATGGTGCTGGAATTCTCACAGGGCTGTTCTGAGGATCACATGAGTTAATCTGTGTCAAGCACTTTGAACAGCACTTGGCGCTATTTGCAGCCATTATTTGTTGTTGTGGTTATTCCTTAAATGAGCAGGACTTTGGTGACTGTGGAGTTTCTTCAGAAATACTGATTTTAGTGGATTTCTGAAGAAAACAGTGCCGTAGGAGCAAGCGAAATAAAACACAGGAAGCCAGTGAAAAATGAAAGTAATTAGAGCACTCTACTTTCTTCAGCTGGTTGTGGGCAAGTACAGACTAAATTCCACTTAACCACTGGAAGGGTCCTTCCCAGACCAGGGTTACCTGCACTAATTACCCAAACACAACGTTTCCTTTTTGCTTCCAGGCAATGAGGTCTCGTTAATACTACAGAGGGAATCTTCCAGAAAACGCCACATTCGACATCAGCACACCTGCTTCATACACCCTGAGCTCCAAATGGAGAAAACAAGCAAAAAAATTGATTTAAATTATGCAGGTGGAGGGTAATTAAATATTGATATAATAATTATTAAATTATGCAGGTGTAGGATAGGTTTATGTGAAACTTCTGGAATCGCTGCAGGAATGGTGTAGACAATGAAAAACCCTGCATGGGGCTCGGAGCTGGAAGACAATGCTGTGAAGTTATGGGTGAACTGGGCAGCTGATTAACTTGCATCTCTCTCTGGATGAGATCCTCCAAACCAAGGGTGAGGCTTCCCTGCAAACAGAGAGGAGAAAGCCACTCTTACCAGGCAGTCCTCAGACCTGAAAGAAAATGATAGAAATGGAAAATGTGCAGAATCTCCCCCCTCAAGTAATGGCACTTTCATTTAAAACCACAACCTTAAAAACAACTACAGTCTCACGTCCACCTGTCATGTGATGATTCCAGGGACAGAATACCATGGCTCTGAAATGAACAAATGGTTGCGGGAAGAGCCTGAGGAAGGGTCTGAGGGAGGGCTGTGAGGGACAGCCATCTCAGGTCTGGACCAAAAATGTGTTTGTGGACAGGCAGGGCTAGGCAGACGCATGATAGCTCGTTTATTGGAGGAAAATTCTAGTTCCGAGGCAGTGAATTTTTATGTTTGACTATTTTGTTACTTGTGTCACTAAAAAAGATCGGGCCAGATGGTGGTCTCTAGTATGTTTTTCACAGTGTGGCGTCTGCAGAGGGGTTTACCCTAGTTGGCCATTAACAATCAGTCTGAACAGCTTAAACGAGAGTCCAATGTTGAAAGGCAAGGAAGCCAAATGTGAAATGCCCTTTAATTTTGAATCTCAGATGAACTTAGATGTTCAGTTTTAAAAGCCACAGTTGTCGGTTGTAGGCAGTGGTTAAGATGACAACTTCAAGTATCTGTTTAAATAAGCCAGTTTCCCCCCTCTATATAAAGGGAAATAAATTATGGTTAAACCAGAGAGTTCTGATGGGTTGATCTTCAACAATTTTGACTTTGGCTTTGTGAGTTTTGACTTTGCAAGTTGAGAGGTTCTCAGATTGGAGAGAGTCTCATAACCACCCGGGGCTTGTTCAGATCCACCCCTAGGACTTCTCTTTTTCTTTTTTCTTTACTTTTTAAATTTATTTTATGTGTAGATGGACACAATACTTTTATTTATTTTTATGCAGTGCTAAGGATCAAACCCAGTGCCTCACACATGCTAGGCAAACACTCTACTGCTGAGCCACAACCCCAGCCCTAGGACTTCTAATTTACTAGAAATACAAATTTCTAACAAGTTTCTGGGTGATGCCCCTTGCCAATGGAGTCCACACACCTTTTGAAGAATCTTGTTCTAAAACATCTTCTGGATCAACTGAGCTCTTAATTTTATTAAATCATAAATTCTTTGGAGAATCTGAGAACTATTCCTCAGAAAAAATCCACAGGTAAACATGGATACCTGTGATTTCAGAGGTTTTACCTCTAGGAGATTCCAAGAATCACTGACAAAATCTCTATTTTGTCTAAAGGGGTCAACAACATTTGTTTTATAAATGTCCAGCTTTGTGGACCACCAGGTCTCTGCTGCAAATCTCCAACTTTACCATGGTAACTGGAAATGCATATAGACAATACATAAAGGAATGGGCAGAAAGGTTGTATTCCAAGAAACTTTATTGGCAGAAGTAGGGGCTATCTAGTGTTCTGCTGTCGTTTGCCTACTCCTGGACTAGAGCATGTATTTTAGGATCAGTTATGTCTAGGTCATGAGCTGTGCAACCTTGGGGTGGACCCTTCACCTATTTCAACTTTGTTTTACTCACTTGTAAAAAGGTGTGTCATGGATCTTGCTGTAAAAATGTGATGGGAATTAACCGAGATAATCTGCCATGAGTTCTCAGCATTGCTTTATATGCTATTATCTTGATATTAAATATTAGCAATAGTAAATGCTAGGGTGAAAAGCCCTTTATGAGTCACACAGGATGTGACTCACATAATATTAGTTATTGTTATTATTGCTAAGAAGAGAAGGTACGTGGGAATTACCCAAATACAAAGGAAGAACTGGAATGTGGCGTTTTGTTCTAGAATTGTGAAATAAGAGGGATGAATGTTTTATAAGGCCCTGTATGTCCTAGCCACTGTCTTTCTTTCCCAATTCATTATGTTAACTATACACTGACACCTGGTCTCCTCCTACCTATGAATGATCTGCTGATAACACTCCCGTTTCCCTAGAATGTTCTTTTTCTCCCTCACCTCCTTTCTCAGGCCTCTTAAGTGTCATTTCCTCAGAGAGTAGGTCACACAGGACCCTGTTCTTTTCTCTTATGTCATTTATTAGAGTTTGTATGTATTTATTTCCTTGATTTTTTTTTGTGTTCCCATTAGAACTGTAGTCTCCCTGAGGCCTGGACCATGTCTGTTTGGGTGATCATTGTGTATCTGGAGTTAGTACTGAGCAGGCACTTAGCAGATGCTCAATAAATATTTAATGAGTGAATAAACAATTTTACCCAAAGCCTTTCTTGGCTTAAAGCAAAAAAAAAAAAAAACAAAAACAAAAAAACGTGAAACTTTGCCTTTGCCTCCTATCACTCCTGTCTTTAGATAGAGGTGAGGAGGTGGGAGAGTAGAAGTGGCCTGCCTCTTTCGAATGAAGTTCTGTATCTTCTACCAGGTCATAATCGAGCCTCCTCCCCCGAAAACTTAGCTCTTCATTGCTCTCTCTCAGCTGCTGTATTGTAAAGCCAAATGTCAAACCAGTTCCACCAATGAAACATGGGCTTCTTGTATACCTTTGACTCTAGGAATAGCTCATTTTAATAGAATATTCTTGGGATGCAAAGCCAGAGTGCAAACTGTCTAATGGTAGACTTCTGGGCTGAGGTTGCTGTGTGGGTGGGATACATTTCTGAAGACAATCCAGCCAGTAATCTTTTAAATTGCCCACCAGGGCTGTCTGTCTGCTGTGAGGCAACATTGGGGCAAATGTTTGGGTATGAGAGAGGCATTCATTGTTCTAATGGAAAACTCCAATTCCCCAAATATACTGATATAAAATGTTTTTGTAGCCGGGCACAATGGTGCATGCCTGTAATTCCAGTGGCTCCAGAAGCTGAGGCAGGAGGATTGTGAGTCCAAAGCCAGCCTTAGCAACTTAGTGGGGCCCAATGTAACTCAGGGAGACCCTGTCTCTAAATAAAATATTTTTTAAAAGGGTTGGGGATATGGTTCAGTGGTTCAGTGCCCCTGGGTTCAATCCCTGATACAAAAAAAAAAAAAAAAAAAAAAAAAAAAAAGCATTTTGTAAGAAATACCAATTCAGTAGCTTCCTCTTTTTATTTTGAAACTAATGACTTCAAGTCTTAATTCTTATGGTGGAGAGAATATTAGAAACAATAATGATGCTAACAATGGCCACATAGATATCTGTTGGCCAATCTATAATCTGCAACTGACTGTGACTGCGCAGTGTCACAGTCCTTTACAAAGAGAAATCAACTTAAAAAGGAGACAAAGAGGCCAGAAGGAGTGTGGCAGAAGATCTTGGTGTGTCACATGCCATCGCCTAGACCCAGCCATGATATTAGCCTTGCTTTGATGAATAGGGCTGCACCTCCCGATAGTGCCCTCCTGAGCTCCAGGCAGGCATCTACCCACTTTTGTGCCTGGAAGATTCCTTCAGAGCTGTGGGAGCTCATTCTTCCAGAGACAGAGGAAGGGGAAGCAAGCTAACACCCAGGGGCAAACTTCAACCAGCAGGGTATGGGAGCCAGTGGACACCTGCTCCAGCATTCTGGACTTTGAACAGATGGTTCTGGGGAGGCATTTTGTGTTCTCAGAGATCCCAGTGGATCTGAGCCCTCACTGCCTGCAGCAGTGACCTCAATAACCTACATTTATAGAATTTCCCTTTCCAAGTATCACTGTATTCCTTGACTCCTGTTTTTGTTTGGGATGTTTTTGGTGATTGTAGGATACCTCCCACATAAACTTCTGATGCTCAAGTCTTTTTTTAGCCTCAGTTTTTGGAAGAACCTCAACTAAGAAAAGGGGTATGTGTAGTAGCGATGCAATAATCTTAAAGCACTTTTACAGAAGTAGTGTTCACTTGCTATTTTTTTTCCCCATTGAAGATGAAGGCAAAGAAGATGGCCTTGAACTAAAACGTGTGGGACTGAGAAGACAGGAATTTGTTTCCTGAAATGGTAAGACAACTTACCACCACCATCCAATATGGCAACCGGTTGGCACAAGTGGTTATTGAGCACTGAATGTGGCTAATGTGATTGGAAAGCTGAATTTATAATGTAATTTAATTAACTGGAATAGGTACATGTGGTCAGTGGCCACTGTAACGGATAGCACAACTCAAGATATTAAAGAAAAATCTTCCAACAGTTTACAATATGAATATTGTGGTTGATACTACTAGTTCATTACCTAACATCTATTCTGTTTTTTTTCCCTAGCAGAATCATGATTTTATTTGGTTTATTAGATCTAATTTAAAAAACACAAGCAAACCCTGATTTCCCAGACTTCTTTGCTGCTATGGGTCATCCTGGGAGCTTCCCATCCCATACCAAAGGTAATGCCCTTGGGCAGAGAGGGCGTCTTGCTCTCGGCTCTTGCCAGGTCTCTTTTCTTCCTATTTGATCATCTATAATGTTTATAGGTACAGTAGTTGTCTTACCATGAGCAAAAAGACAGCTACATATTAAGAATGGTGGAAAATAATTAGGTAGAGTTAACGGGTTCTGATGCTTTCTTTGTTTTGCTGTTCCAACCTGGGCCTCTCTATTTCTGAACTTTGTAATAAGTGAGACAAAGAAAATTCTAACCCCTGATAGTTGCAGCAGAATGTGTCATGACTGGCATAGATTATTTTAGACAAGTTCTGGTTGAAGGCAGGTGAACGCTGCTGTGTTAAGCTTTCATATTGGATTGAGAGGTGGTGGAACTGATTATAAAACTCTGCATAGGCATTGCTTGGGAAACTTTGAAAATGAATATAGGCTACAGCTATAAACTAGAAAATGTGTCCTTTCTGGCCATTTACTCTCAAAATACCAACTATTAGGTGATAGTGGAAGCACCTCAGGATCCTTCTAAGGATTTATTAGATGTCTCTAGATGACTGAAAATGCTCTCAGAGAGTGAAAGATAGATTTGCACTGATGGGGCTGGGGACCTCCGGAGGGCTAATGCACTATGTACTCAACATGGAATGGGACCTGGGCTCCTAGATAGCCATTGCAGGACTTGACTTTGAACAGATAATCGCACAACCACTTCACTTCCAATTGTGATAGACAATTTTGCTGAAAATCTGCATAGATAATTTGCAATCCATCTTCAAGTGTTTGGTGAATATTTGGGGGACCAAGTCTATTTTTTTAACCATATAAATCATAAAGTAACCACAATGCACACACTGCGGGGGGGGGGGGGGGAGTGGTATTTCACTCTCTCAGGTTTCATTGAATCAAGAGATTTTTGAACTGAGCTCCTTAAAATATCAATGCTACATATTACTCCCCAGATACAGATGTAAATCTTTATAATGGTACACTTTACAAGCAGCACTCTGGAGTCTTTTCTGATTGGTAATCACAGTGTTTCCTTATTAATACTGTAAAAAATGTAAAAGGCATAAACATTTTGCAATCTATCTGTTCTTTCTGTGTGGGCATACATCAGGGGCTGCTTTAAGCATTCTTAATGGTTCACCCATCACATTTTTTATGAGTTTATATGGGAAGAAAATTGTACCAGAAAACTGAATTCAATGACTGCCATTCTATGAATAAATTCTGTTATCTTTGATACTCTGGGTATAATAAAAACATACAAAAGTTAAATTTCAGCATCCTTGCTGAGTTATGTCAACTATTTTTAATGTCAATAAGACAGTGCTGTTTCAACCAATGTCTTTTCCCTCCAAAAAATACTGCTTGATTTTCAGGTTATGTTTTCATTAAAACAACTTGTCTTTAACAGCAAGATGCTGTGTATGTTTGCTAATTTATGTATACTACAAAGTCTGATCAAAATGAAGAGTTATAATTTTAAAACATGGAGCTCAGTAAGAATCCATTTAAACTTTGGATGAAAGATTAAAATAAAATTCAGGTGTCCATAAAAATGTGTTTTATGTAAGTTAGACCTGAAAATATGTTGGAAGAATAACTTTGATGAAGCAGGTTCTTATATATTTGGGGACTTACAGATATCTCCCTATGACTAGAGGGCATATTTTACATTTTATGCTATAGGTGCATTCTATAAGTAAGATTTTTGTCTTCATGATCATCTATGAGTATTCTTTCAAAAAAAAAAAAAGGCAATGACTTAAGTACTTTGAAACTAAGAACAGACTCTCTTGAACTAGCCAGTTTCTATATTTGCAAATTGATTCATGGTGCTTCCTTTATATGACAACAAACTCTAAGCAACGTCTTTATAGGCAGCAGCCTATATATTTCAGAGAATATCCCCAAAGTATTGAACTACAGGCTGCCAATTGCCTATCCAAAGGTCAATGATATTCCTTTCAGGGTGATTTTTTACCTCCAAAAGATCCAAATATTTAAGCACTCATTTCATTATTAACGAATTAGCTACCAAAACGCAGGGAAACAGATTAAAATCCTGAAGAAACTCGGGACTTTCAAACCCCTGAAAATTTCCTGCTGCCTGCCCCTTCTCCCCCAACACTCTAATGGGCCAGACGTATAAGTTATAAACCAGAGAAAATCTTCCCAATGTTTTCGAGGGACAGGGACCCATCCCCTGTATTTTAAGTTCCTCCAGATGGCAGACATTCTGAAGTTCAAGGTTGCTACACTCTATGAAGATCTCTCAAGGGAAGGATCTTCCTTGTTTCCTGGGCTCAGCCAGCCCCCTATCCTCTGCAAGTAAGAAAAGGAGCAAATGAATTGAATGGAACATTTGGAGATATGGAAAACAAAATTTATTGTCTAATAGTGTCTGAAAACATTTTTCTTTTCTGGAAATAAGTAATTGATACTTTTTAAAAAAAAGCATCTCGTTGCCCTAAATATATTGTCAAATAACCTCCATCCTCTATTTTCCCCAGAGACAGCTTCCTATCGGAGATTTCTGAGAAAAATGAAACTCAGATAGGAAAGACAGGCTTCAGTGCCTCATACAACCCACCCTAACTTCTTTTAGAGTGTTGGCTGGTTTCTTTTTATGATTGGGCTAAAATATCTTTTCCGGAGCTACCAGGCCAGTTGACTCTATCTGAGAAAATGAGTGTTTTGTTTTCTTTTAAAAGTGTACATGAAGATGCTTATTTATGAAGAGGATTCCTGAGCTGGCATCCTTGGAGGTTAATCCTGATTAATAGGTGCTTGGCTGTATAATTTTGGCTCTTATCTGAGGTTGAGGTTCTGGCCTCCAGCCACCCTGCAATTATCACCAAGTATCAGGACACACCTTGTGGGCACCCTGTATGGCTTAATTGGATGGCATAAACAATACCTTAGAAGCAGGAAATACCCATTAAGCATCTCATCTTCCAGAACATCACTGTCCCCTTCCTCATTTTCTCATGCTAGTTGGTACTGGGAAGAGTTGCAGTTGTTTTTGAAGGGCATTGGCTGAAGTTTTCCCTTGCACTGGGGATGACTTTCAGCATTAAGGAAGAGTAGGAATCAACATTGCTTGAGTCTTTTCACCTTGGAGAAATTAAGTTGACATCAAAGTGCTCACAGTCAGGCACACATTGCACAAATTGGGACTGGATTTTGAATAGCTAAACTTTTCAGAGTTATGTTTTCTTATTATCTTAATCCAACAAATAGGAAAAACTCCATACAACATCTCCACTAGCTGTGGGGAGATGCCTTTTTACTGGGCATGCTCTTTAGCTGCAGTACCCAATGAGTTTGATCCTAAAGTATAAGAACAATGAGGGCTTCCAAGATGGCAGCCCTACTAGATATTTCATATTTTACTTGAAATCCCTGGCCTTCAGATTTGCACAAAGGGCAACTTCTCATGTAGATTTAAATCAAACATATGACCTTGGTAGTTGGAGGAGTCAGAGAGTCCTTGGGGTGCTGGGTCCCAAGGCTCCTCCATTTTCTCTAATTCACAAAATCACCAGAGAGGACTTTGTCTGTAGGTTGCATTGTTAACAAATTGGGGAAGTTAAAGATGTACCAAGAACTTTCTGTGTGTAGACACTACAAAGTTGGTCAGTGCAAAGTAAAGGAACTTTAGGAGTAGGACTTAATCCTTAAAGAAATCCATAGTCTAGTTTGAGAGTTAATGTCAAGTACATCTTAGACATCAGTGGCTGGGCATTCAACACATGAATGTAATTTGATAGAAAATGACAGAATTCCATAATATCCCATTGTGTATATATGCCACATTTTTAAAAATCCATTCATCTATTGAAGGGCATCTAGGTTGGTTCCACAGTTTAGCTATTGTGAATTGTGCTGCTATAAACACTAATGTGGCTATGTCCCTGTAGTATGCTGTTTTTAAGTCCTTTGAGTATAGACCAAGGAGAGGGATAGCTGGGTCAAATGGTGGTTCCATTCCCAGTTTTCCAAGGAAGCTCCATACTGTTTTCCATATTGGCTACACCAGTTTGCAATCCCACTAGCAGTGTATGAGTGTACCTTTTTCCCCCACATCCTCGCCAACACTTGTTGTTGTTTGTCTTCATAATAGCTGCCATTCTGACTGAAGTGAGATGATATCTTAGAATAGTTTTCATTTGCATTTCTCTAATTGCTAGAAATGCTGAACATTTTTTCATATATTTGTTGATTGATTGTATATCCTCTTCTGAGAAGTGTCTGTTCGGGTCCTTGGCCCATTTATTGTTTGGGTTATTTATTTTTTTGGTGCTTATCTTTTTGAGTTCTTTATATACACTAGAGATTAGTGCTCTACCTGATGTGTGAGGGGTAAAAATTTGCTCCCAAGATGTAGGCTTGCTATTCACCTCACAGATTGTTTCTTTTGCTGAGAAGAAATTTTTTTAGTTTGAGTCCATCCCATTTATTATTCTTGATTTTAATTCTCGAGCTATACGAGTCTTATTAAGGAAGTTGGGGCCTAATCCCACATAATGGAGATTAAGACCTACATTTTCTTCTACTCAGCAATAAAAGAGAATAAAATCATGGCATTTGCAGGTAAACGGAAGCAGGTAGAGAAGATAATGCTAAGTGAAGTTAACCAATCCCAAAAAAACAAATGTCGAATGTTTTCTCTGATATAAGGAGGCTGATTCATAGTGTGGTAGGGAGGGGGAGCATGAGAGGAATAGATGAACTCTGGATAGGACAGAGGGATAGGAGGGGAAGGAAGGGGGCAGGGGTTAGCAAGGATGGTGGAATGTGATGGACATCATTATCCAGAGTACATGTATGAAGACACAAATTGGTGTAAACATACTTTATACACAACCAGAGATATGAAAAATGGTGCTGTATATGTGTAATAAGAATTGTAATGCATTCTGCTGTCATTTATGTTTTTATAAATCAATTAAAAATTTAAAAAAAAGAAAATGACAGAATTCCAAATTTTTCACCTATGCCAGCCCCTAGGCCACCTGCAATTTCAGTCCCTACCACAACCACAACCACAACTCTAAACCCAATCTCAACTACCTTCCAATCTGCAGATTTCTCCTACTGAGTATCTTGAACTTGCTAGGCATTGGGAATGCATTCTTTAATTATGTGATGTTATTTAGTTATGAATTATGCCCTGCTTTATATTTTCTGCTAATTCATGTACAAGTTCCAGGTGACATCTTGTACAGGTGTGGGTTGAGATGGATGGATGACCCCTCAAGTCACTGAACTGCTGCCTCAGGTTTGTAACCACATGTTCTCAAAGTCATTCAGAGAGCTTTGGTCTAAGCTTCGGCATGGTTTGGAAATTGGACAATGCAATGCTGTGATTAGAAAGGGATCTGAAGTAACATCCTGGGGTATCTGTGTGCCCCATTTCCTCAGTCCCCCCAAGGCCTATTATCCTTCTGTATTTAAAGAGCAGAAAAATTCTATAATTCAGTTTCAATAGGCCTCTCCTGAGTCTGCAGCATGTTTTCCAAATGGGCTTCAGATTCCCCCCCCCCTTTTTTTTAAGTATTTTTTTTTTTGGTTATAGATGGACACAATACCTTTATTTTATTTATATGTGGTGCTGAGGATTGAACCTAGTGCCTTCCACATGTTAGGCAAGAGCTCAGCCCCAATACCAGATCCCTCTATCTCTAAGGTCTCTTTTATTGTGTGGCTTTGTTTTGGCTGAGAAAGGAGCTGACCTGGGCTTGTACTGAATTTGGGGTTCCTATCTGTACAGCTAAGGACTACCAGGAACTTCTGACTGTCCCCATTGCTGAGGTGTCAGGACAGGTTCAACGTGTTAATTCTCAAAGCATCTTTAAATCAACTACTGGAAGGCTCCTTGAACCTGGCTTTCATTATTATTATTATTATTATTATTATTATTATTATTATTATTATTTGATTAGGGAGGGAGAATTTACACACATTTGTGCCAAAGTGAATCTTATAGTACTTTTGAAACTTCTGTTTGGTTCTTGTCATGGGAGGGGGACCCTAAGCCTTCATTTGTGTGGTGTGGAAGATGCTAAAGTAGTAGCATGTTCAAGGACTGGGTTCCTTGGGGGAAGGCCTCCTGCTCACCCCAAACCTGGAGCCCCAGCTTCTGTCCATGCACAAAGGAGGAGTGACTGTTTCAGGGCCGGTTTCTGCTCTGGCAAAGGCCCAGGATGCAGCAGCCTGAACCAGAGTGCTACAGCCAGGTGCGTCCGGCCTGAGTCTCCACACAGAGCCAGGTGAGACTCTGAGATGGCACCTGCCTGTGGCTGGCAAGACTTCTGAGAGGGCTGCCTAATCCCAAATAATAATAATAACGACAACAATAGTGGTGATAATGGAGGGCTTCGTGTGTGGAAAGTGCGGTTCAATCCCTAAAGGTCCAGGAACTCGACAGAAGATTCTGATAAGTATTATTATCTCTTGGGAGGGCAGCAGGTTTACCTTGTGGGCAAATACTATGTCAGGAGATAAAGCACTTGATAGGTAGGGAGAAGAGGTAATAATGATGTTAGCAAAGGCTAATGCCTGTGGTCAGGAAAAAGGACAAACCTGTTTGGAAAACTGGGGTTGAAGGAGAACTTGGCTCCCCTGTTTCTCTGTGGGCAGGCATTACCAGCAGCAAACAAGAGTGCAGGCTCATGTTTTAAGGTAAAGCAAAAAGCACTTTCTGGGAGGCCCTTTGCTCTGTGGGTGTGCTGAGAGCATCTGGTCTGCAGAGGGCATGCTCAGGGCCTCTGGTGTCTGGCAGGTAAGGCTAATGGGCACACAGGGTCAAGTGTAAGGCCAGCATTGTTCCAGTAAAACGCGATAAAGACAATACATGGCAACCTGTGCTTGCTTTCGGTACTGGGCATGACAAGGAGGGGTGAGGACTGGACAGACTAGAAACAGAACCCTGTTTTACTCAGACTCAACCAATGCGGGTTGCCAGATTTTCCAATTTTGGAAAGAGGAAATCCATTAAAAAAAAAAAACTCTTACATTTGAAATATTGGTAACAACTTTGAGCATTTTCTTTTTTTTTTTTTGTAAATTTTTTTTTTAGAGAGAGTGAGAGAGGGGAGAGAGAGAGAGAGAGAGAGAATTTTTAATATTTATTTTTTACTTCTCGGCAGACACAACATCTTTGTTGGTATGTGGTGCTGAGGATCGAACCCGGGTTGCACGCATGCCAGGCGGGCGCGCTACCGCTTGAGCCACATCCCCAGCCCAACTTTGAGCATTTTCAAATGTTGTTGTGTGCCTATGGTCTGTCTGATTGGGATTTCACTCCTAAGGCAATCCTTCACGTCTCTCAAATTTTAAAGATGTTTAGTCTCATTGTGCACATGGAATCGGATGAGACAGAGCTGGCCTTGTCAAACTTCCTTCTAAATAAAAATCGATAAAAGTCCCTATGGCTGTTTTCACATGAAAACAGCTTTCCTGTGAAAGAAAAACTCAGAAACAAAATTTTATGCATAGATTTCATTCCCACGCCTAGGAAAGCTCTGGACATAGTGTAAGTGGGCAGCGAATTTATGCAAAGAAGGAAGGGAGGAGTGGGGAGAACTGGTAGGAGCACCATAGAGAGAAAGGGAACAGTGGGGGAGACAGCTAGAAGAGACAACATTTTGTGCTCATTGCTATTTATCGACAGTAGCCCCCCTTGGATCGAACCCCTCCCAGCCTCTCCTTCTCCTAGGCTCCTTATTGTTGTTGTCACCTGGCCATGCTCACAGCCACAGCTAGGCAGCCCCACCTAGCCACACTCTATGAGGTGTCTAGATACACGTGAGCCTGGAGTGTCCCCTCTCCTTCTCACTGGCTTCCTTTATAACCTTGGCAGGGGAGATGCATGAGTACCTTTCATGGTGTAGAGTACAGATATTGTAGTTGGCAAATGCCTGGCCTGCTCTAGCCATGCCCACTTTCTGTGATGAGTGCCAGGCCACTGTATTTTTTTAGCCTCACCCTTTCTACTTGGCACATCTGGCCTGAAGTCTGGTGTGGCAATATTATCTTTATCCCCTTTGATTTTATAGATTAGAGAACAGATCGGAGAGGTTGTGCCATTTGCTCTGATCACAGGGCTGGAAAAGGAGCATAAATGGGCATTTTACTCGTCTAGTCTCATCACTTCATATTCTGATCTTTGTACTGATGTTTCCCAACCTTTGGGCATCCTTTATGATTTTTGTCATGTTCTGTATAAGCCTGAAATATCATTTACTTTATTTTTACTTTAAACCAATTCATTCTTTGCATGTTAAACTTTTTTTGAAAATAAATTCATAGGACGATAATGAATAGGAAATAGTGCTTGTTTCAAGTAGGAAATAACTGTAGCATCAGAGATGTTCAAAAACAATGGTGTTCAAAATCTAGTTGCATATAGTAGCCTGATGGAGGTCTGCTCTCTCTGTTCAAAAGGGAAACTTGCAAGTGTGAAGAGGTGTTAAAGACCCTATAGCACTAACCTGACACAGCTTGGACTCCTCACATGGTTCTGAAGGTGATGGAGCCTTATGGGAGTCTTTCTATGGGATTTAGTCTTATTTAATGGTATCATCTACCACTCAGATAGCACACACACCATCCATGGGGCAGACTCAGTTAAGTTTCCAGTTCTCCAATCCCCTTCCCAGGAGGTGGCTGGGAGATATTCCTTCTAGGTGGGTAAACAGGATTATACCTCCAGAGCAGGAACATGGGGTGCTGAGGGAGCCAACGGGGGTCTCAGTGTTGAGAAAATAGGATCTTAATATCCAACAACAATCCTCCTGTGATAACCAGTGGCTGTTAGATAGATACTTGGATTTGCCCTTAGTATCTGCTATTCTCTTTCCCTCCTTCCATGCTTTATGTCTCTATTTCTTGGCACACTTTGTTCATGATGTGTCATGATATCTTCATATTGTTACCCAACTTGATAACGTTTAGGATGTACAGAAAAAGGGTCTTTTGAGATGCCACAGAATTTTACAGCCTGGGGAACTGAGGTCATGGTGGAAGTCGGCCAGGGGAGCTTAGTCTGCCTGTCCATAGGACATCTGTAAACTAGGTGACTGGCCATTCATAGAGATGACCAAATTGTGGTTGGAGAGCATCCCTGAGGCAGGCAAAACCTGCCTCCAAATAAGCAGGACAGAGTCTGTGGGGAAGCCTCAGACCTTGAGAGTAAACTTTTGCCTGGACATTCTTTTTTTTATTTTTTTGGTACTGAGGATTGAACTCAGGGCCCCTTGCTTGGCCACTGAGCCACATCTCCAGTCCTATTCTGTATTTTATTTAGAGGCAGGGTCTCACTGAATTGTTAGTACCTTGCTGTTGCTGAGGCTGGCTTTGAACTTGCGATCCTCCTGCCTCAGCCTCCTGAGCTGCTGGGATTACAGGCCTGTGCCACCTTTGCCTGGCCATTCTAATGTTATCAATGTAAGTGAGGAATCTACTCACCCAGCTCTGCATATAGCTAACTTGCATGTCAGCTGGGACCTTGATCCTATTCGAAACAAATGGTTTTTTGTTAACCACTCTACTGTAATGATCATGATTTATCATATACTTTTTAGCATCCTGATAAAGGAAATCCTTTCAAAATTCAGGGCATTATCACCTGCGCCTGCTTTGCAAGTGATTTATTTCTGTCAACACTCCAGGGAAAGGGGAAGCCTTTTGTGTAGGTAACACCACTGGGGATTACAGAGAGTAAAAGACCCCCTGTCAAACATGAGTGCGAGTGAAAACATATCTAAACGTACACAAATCCACGTGAAAGACTAATGGAAGAGGAAAATTGATAGTAAGACCAAGTGTTGAATTTCTCTGAATTTTAGCACGGTGGTTTTCCATGAGGTCCATTGTTTAAAGTTTGGGTCTGAACAAAATAAAAATGCCTCTGTAAGTGTTTTCCGAAGCATGTTTTAAAATCTCATTAAAAGTAAAAACAAACAAACAAACAAAACAAAACAAAACAAAACAACCACCCAAATTCTTTCTAGAATATCTTTCTAGAAAATACACATTGTTCCAGGCAAAATGCTAGAGATACTTGTATACAGAAACTTTTAATCTCCAAGGAAATACATCCAAAACTATGACAAAAAGGAACCGAAAACTAAGAGGTGAATCTAAGTGCTAGACAACTCTTTTTTTTTGTTTTAAATTTTTAATTTTTTTCTTTAGTTGCAGAGGGAAGATCTTCGGAGGAGGTGAAAACTAAGCACGTTCTTGAGGGGCGACCAAGAACTTTGTGAGAAGGAAAGGGAGACTAGAGGCAGAGGGAACATGAGAACAGGGACGGAGATACAATGGGCAGATCTGTCAGCAGAAGGTAAGTAGAGGAAGGAGCGGCAGGTTTATTTGAGGGGAGATGGAGCCTAAGTTGGAAAGGTGGCAGGAGCTTCATTGTGAAGGTCTTTAAATGGTGCTTGGATTTCACTGAGTCAGTCACTGGCTGCCCTGGCAGGATCTTAATCAGGAGAGTGCTGGTGATGGATATTTTGAGTTAGGAAGCTAGACAAGGAGACTTTTTACATTGGCCCAGGTAAAACGGTCTTCCATATATCATACATCAATTGTGTGTGTGTGTGTGTGTGCATGTATGTGTTTTTTCTCTCTCTTTTCCTAAGTAGGATACTAAAATAAAAGATATTTCTTTTCCAGGGATTCAATGCATTTGCCCCACAAACAACTCAGGTGGTTCCAATGAATGAAGTCCAGCAGAAGGGATGGAAGAATGTCATCTTTACTTGGAATTGTGGGACATTTTTGAAAGGCAAGTAGGGAAGAAGAGAGAGGAAGTCATGTGTGTCAGACTTTGCCTATTTCTCCAAGAAGACAGATCCTTTTCTTTTAATTTTTTTCCCCTGCAAGTCTCTTTAGATCTAATTAAGCAGTAAAAATATTCTAATTGAGTTGTGGGACTGTAGCTCAGTGGCAGAGCGCTGGCCTAGCGTGCGTGAGGCACTGGGTTCAATCCTCAGCACCACGTAAAAATAAACAAATAAAATAAAGGCATTTTGTCCGTCTACAACTACCAAAAAAAAAAATTCTAATTGAGTTGTGCTGGACTGAAGATTGAGCTTTATCTTGGTACAATTATATAATCTATGCTTCCAAATTTATCATTTCTTCCTCCAAGAAGATGAAGCATGTAAACAAATTCTCAGACGTGGATAGAACCGAGGCTGTTGTTATCAAAGGGGAGTAAGAGATGTGTTATCCTACATGTGTATGATGCCCAGTCCATTAAAACATCCCACTCCTGCCCAGGAGGACCAGAAGGGAAGGCATAAGGACCAACAGACTGATTAATAGGCAAGTTTTATTGCAAACTCTTAAGACTATGGTGACTGCTGCTTTTTCTTGAACATGGGTTTTTGCTCAGGTCACTGGTGGAGCTGCAGACATGAGACTGGAGGTGGTGATAGTGGAGGTTTAACTCTGCTAAGAGGGACCATGTCATCAGAAGAGCGATGGCAGCAGAGCAAGGCAAGCATCCTCTCGTTCCCATTCATCCTTTCCCCACATCCTCCATCCCTATGTACTTGACAAATATCATCTCCCCTTGGACCAGAAATAAGAAACACAGTCTGTATCCTCAATATCAAACTTTTAATGTTTGGATTTGAGTTTTGAACAAGTTTTTAGAAAAACAAAGTCTCTTTTTTTTTAACCCCCTCCCGCCCCCCATTTTTCTGTCTTTCAAATTCTCTCTAGAATTTTTCTATTCGAGCTCCCTGGGGAGGCACCTGGACACTGTGAGAAACACTCCAGTTTCTCTTAGGTAGTGGGAGGGTACTCAATTGTCAGTTTTAAAAAATAATGATCTGTAGCCAATTAAAGAGCCGAGAGAGCCTTACGCTTGGAGTCTGTTAAGTGGGTGATTCCTTTAACCGGGTAATTCTTCTAAGCGGGTAATTCCTTTAAGCAGGACCCTTCACAGCCCTGGAAAACTGAAGACCATCTAGGAACTCTTGAACTGTTTCAAATTGTTTTCAAATGGGTCTGAATGCTGTTGAGAAATGCATAATTTACGACCTTAACACTTGATTAGGTGTTAAACGACTGTCAGGAGAGATGTCCTTGGTAATCCAGTTATCATCTAGACTCTAATTATCGCTTCACAGGAGAAGTGAGGCTGGGTAATTGAGAACCAAAATTCTTAAAGGGCTTGAAGTGGCCATTTTCTTATGCAGTTAAGCAAATTATTTCTCTACCTAGAAGGTGTCTAATTGGTGCCAATTGATGGGAAGGAAGAAATGGTGTTATGCCATTCAGGAGTGAGTCAGGGGGCTCCAGCCAAGGCAACGGAAAGTGAACACTGAGTACTGAAAGATGGCCCCAGTTTAAAAATGCTCACTTTATTAAAATATGTGTTAAAGGAGAGAGAGAGAGAGAGAGAGAGAGAGAAGGCAAGAGAGAGCCAAGAGAAGACAGAATGTAATTAAGAGCTGATGACCATACCTCTCCCCCGTCTGCCATTACTAGGGATTTTTCTCAGATGAGACCCCATTTCACCTTGTGTTAGTTCTCATGGATCACTATAAATTATTTAAGCCACAAATGCTGTGCCATCCATTAAACCAAGGATGGGGAGAATTGGCCAAATCTGCCTGAGAAAAGGTCCCTCTCTTGCTGCATTCAGGAAGAAATAAGAGGAAGAAGACACGGGTAAAGAGATTCCATTCTGTATCAGTTTTCCAGCTTTTTCTGCCTTCTACTCCTAACTTTCTGAGCAGCACTTCTGAGGGCTAGTGATATGGAAATGGGAGTATAAGACCTGACCGTTATCTTTGGCAATTTCCATTCTGTAAAAACAAAACAATACAACAGCAACGGCAAACTGACGGGTATATATAAATACTTTTCCTTCCAAATTTGGGGTGATGTGTTAGATGCTGGAGAGGGGAAATCAGATGACCCTGGTTACTAATAAAGTTGATTGGAGCATGTGGGTTAGATTTGGGGCCAAATGGGTTTGTCTTTTTAGCAGGGAGATCTGCAGTTACCTCCAGTCAATGGCACAGCTAGTCAACTGCAGGCATCCTCTATGATACAGGAGTGGGGAGTGGCAGTCCGCCATGGCAGAGAGCACATGAGAAGGCAGTATCCTCTGGTCAGGCTGGTTCCCAAGGAGCCTCCTTAACTGATCAGATAAGTCATGGCTGCTGTGGACAGGAGTGAGAGGTAAGGGCCAGAGTGTCATCCCAGTGAAAGTCCCTCTGCTTGAAAACATGAGGTTCCTCCCTGAGGGAGAGGCCTGGAAAGGGATGTTAAGTGGAGACTAAATTAGGTGCTTAATTCACTGCTTTTGTGGATTTGGGTTCAGAAGTGCAATTCTATCTATCCACTGTTCTGAAAACAGGCCATATCCTGAACAGTCCAGGGAACTAACAATGCACAGAACCAATCCACCCCAGAGGAACTATCTTCTTATGCCTGTGATGTAGAAAGTGTGTAGCCTGCCCCTGATTGTTAAGTGTCAATTTGGTACAGCAAACGTCATAGGGAGCGGGGCAGTTTTCTAGTTTCTTCTGACTTTTCTTATTTCCTTCTTTATAGAATATATAAATACTTTTGCCTGGCTATAAATGGCATGTTTACTACGGAATATTTGGAAGATACACAAAGATATAATGAAGAAAATAAAAGCCACCTGTTATCATTCAAACACCAATACCATTTAGTTTTTTCCCTCCCTTCCTTCCTTCCTTCCTTCCTTCCTTCCTTCCTTCCTTCCTTCCTTCCTTCCTTCCTTCCTTTTTTTGTACCAGAGATTGAATAAAGGTGCACTTGACCACTGAGCCACATCCCCACCCCTATTTTGTATTTTTATTTGGAGACAGGGTCTCACTGAGTTGCTTGGTGCCTTGCTTTTGCTGAGACTGGCTTTGAACTTGCAATCCTCCTGCCTCAGCCTCCCCAGCATCTGGGATTACAGTCGTGCACTACCACACCTGACTCCATTTAGTTTTTAAATTTTCTCTTTGTATACGAGTTACTTAACCACAAATATTCCTTTTATAATATGCATGGGGTTTTATATTCTGACATTTCTTTATATCCTGAAATTTTTTTCATGTCATCAAATAGATTTAAAAATATGATTTTAGTGGCTGCATAAGAGTTCATTTAATGTGCTTCTTTTTGGATACTTATATTATTTCCACCTTTCTTGGTTGTTTTTTTCCTTTTTACTGAGAACTTGCTTATATGTAAATATTTGTGTGATTCTCTGACTATATTTTAGTGTAGAGATGTTAGGGTTGAAAGTTTGTATTTCTCAAGGCAGTAATATACTAGCAAAGTTTAACAACAAGCTTGAAGAAAAAGGAAAGGTTTGATTTGTAGCACTTGCTAATTTTTGCAGTGTAAATATTCTGACTATAGTTGATTTCAAGCTGCCAATGGCTTAATAACTTGGTTTCTAAAATTCCTAAAAATTTAAAAAATGGTTCTAGTGCACCAGCAGAACACTGCAAGTCTTAAAATACAGCAAAAACATTTGTTGTTTCACTCCAGAAACTTTGTACCTAATTGCATTTTTCCCACAGCATGAAAGATGTTGTAGACCCAGACATTCTAGCAACTGAGGTGAAAAGTAAGTAAATTCCAAGTTCTTCTTTCTGAATGAAGTATCTGGTACATTGAAATAATTTTTTCTTTTTCTTTTCTTTTTTGAGTGGTATGGGGGATTGAACCCAGGGGTGCTCTACCATTGATCCACATCCCCAAACCCTTTTTATTTTTCATTTTGAAACAGGATCTTGCTATGTTGCTGAGGGTCTTGCCAAATTGCCGAGAATAACTCTTTCTAAAGAACTATCCCATACACGTAAACGTTGTAAAGGGAAAAAATTAAACTCAGAATTTGTTTTAGATTTTTATGTAAGACCAAGTCCAAATATTTGCTCACCAAAATAGTCTCTGTTATATCTCTATCCTTCACATTGATGCTGTGCTATTAAATTTGACAGTTAATCATCTTGTATGTGCAAGAAATATGGCACCGTGGAACAAAATACCTTGCGGTATTTTGGAACATGGTGATTCTCAAAGACCCTAGCCGTGGCTCAGCCCCTAACTAACTCTGTGACCTTAAATAGACCCCTACATTTTCTGTTGGTTCTCTGTGTGGGGACTTAATTCTGCTGCTTATTCTCCACTCAATATCTTTTTGGAATGGTTTTTCATTATTGCCTTTGGATAAAATCTCAAGTTCTCAATACGCTTCACTGTTATATGGTATGCCAGACAAATGCTAAGGTTACTTCCAATGGGCTCACCTTCTGTTGATTACACCCCTGTCTAATCCCTCCTCTGTGTGTAGTGGGGGACCAATGGCTGGCTTCTAGCAAAAAAAAAAAAAAAAAAAAATGCTGCTATGAGCTTGGGATGCCACCCTGGTGCTAATGTTGGTGTTATCTATGGCTCTGGCTCTCAAGTCCCTCTTGCTCTCTTCCTGGCCTGACAACATGTCATGAACTATCTATGGAAAGAACACCTGTCAAGGAAACACAGGCAGCCTTTGGGAGCTGAGGGCTATGGTCCTGCTATCACAATAGACCACATTCTGCTGACAATCTGAATGAAGCAGAACTTTCCCCGAGTCAAACCTGCAGATGAGAATGCAGCCTGGCCAACACCTAGGTTGCAGCCTGGTGAGACCCTGGAGCAGGGACCCAGCTAAGCCATGCCTGGGCTCCTGGCCCATAGAATAGTAAGATAATAAATGTGTGTGATTTTAAGAAACTAAATTTGTGGTGATTTGTTACACAGCACTGAGAAACTGTTACAAAGTCTCCATGCTATTCTGATTCCCTCTGTCTTCTGGTCCATGGTCAGTACAAGTGTTCTCTTTGTCCTTCCAGATCCATTCTGCATGCTCTTCCCTCCTGCTCTGGGCCCCAGGATACTGACTTCTGGGGACTGCATCAACTGAGCTTCCTTGCCTTCTGGCTTTTGATTGGCACTAAAGTGAGATTAGGAAGAAGAACGGTGGCAAAGAAGATCAATCCTGGCTCTCTCCCTTGCCAAGCTGTAGGTTGGAAATATCTATGTTTTGCTACCAAGGGACAGGGCTCCCATCAGGTGGCTTTATCTTAGGCTCCAGTTCCCTCTCTGCCTTCCCTTACTGATCCCTTTGCATGACCCTCAGTTTTTGGGTGGTAAAGTGTCCTTTGTTGCTATCCTTGATGCTTCACTATCCCTCCCCTTATTCACTCCCCTTAATCCTGTCCAAGACTTTATTAATAATCACTTCATTAAATTCTCCAAAGTTACCCTGTTGAAGCATATCATTATTTCTTGCTGGTACCCTGAATAATACAAGGCATTGTTTGAATTCCTTAATTTCATACAGGGCCTTCCTACATGCTATTGCCTGGTCCCTGGTCTCCACTATTACCTAGTTCAGTAGATTTCAAAGTATGGTTCCTGGAGCATCAATATCAACTTGGGCACTTGTTGGAATTGCAAATTCTCAGGCCCTATCCCAGAATCAGAAACTCTGAGACTGGGCCCAGCCCTCTGGGTTTGAATAAGCTCTCCCGGAGATTCTGAGGCAACTTGAAGTCTGAGAACCACTGAAGGAACTTGGACTACTATCTTCTCTTTTAAGACCCAGCTTAAACTGTTAGATTTCTTTTCTTTTCTTTTCCCTTCCTTCCTTCCTTCCTTCCTTCCTTCCTTCCTTCCTTCCTTCCTTCCTTCCTTCCTTCCTTCCCCTCTCCCTCTCCCTCTCCCTCTCCCTCTCCCTCTCCCTCTCCCTCTCCCTCTCCCTCTCCCTCTCCCTCTCCCTCTCCCTCTCCCTCTCCCTCTCCCTCTCCCTCTCCCTCTCCCTCTCCCTCTCCCTCTCCCTCTCCCTCTCCCTCTCCCTCTCCCTCTCCCTCATCTTTACCCTCTCCCTCTCCTCCTGCCCTTTCTCTCTTCCTTTTTAACCAGGGATTGAACCCAGGGGTGCTTAACCACCAAGCCACATCCCCAGACCTTCTAATATATTTTTATTTAGACACAGGGTCTCGCTAAGTTACTCAGGACCTCACTAAATTGCTGAGGCTGTCTTTGAACTCACCATCCTCCTTCCTTAGCCTCCTGAGCGCTGGGATTATAGGCATCAGCAAACTTAGATTTCGTTTGTTTTCTTTGTTACGTCTCCCATACCTCTGTCTCTGTACTTCCAGTGTGTGTATGACCTGTACTTATTTGATAAAAATTGGTTTCTCCTGGCATTCTAAAAGCCCAGCATCTATGTCTATTTTAGGTGTTTGAATCACTCCCACTCTATCTGTTGTCTGACCTAGAGTGCAATAATTATTGCAATTATTGCAATTAATGTGAATAATTACTTTTTAAAATACACTGAATGAACCATTTGGGTCTCAAACAATGCATAAGAAGATGGTTGGCTGGGATGTACATTCAATGGTCAATTTTGCTCAAGTCAGCTTGATTAAAAGTTTGGCTCTGGGCAATAATTAATTCTAGTTTGCAAATATCTATATTATAGGGGTTAATTCTCACCCTTTACAGTAGTTTTTATCTATGCTTACAAAGTTGCTGATTTATACAAATATGTTACATAACTGTTCCACTTTATAAATAACTTAAAACACAGTTTATATGAATTACTTTCAAAGTGCTAGCTACATCTAACAAAGAACACACATGCTATTGTTCAGCTCAAACCACTTAATCAGCTGTGTTAATCTCATATTTTTGATATATCCACCTATTCATCCACCCATCTATTCACACATTGTACCAAATATGTACTCTGTGTTATGAACAGGGCTTACAATAGTAGTATATGCCATGGCAGGTACATTTGGCCAGACTTTTTTTTTTTTAAATAGCAAACTGTAGCCTAATCTTATGGATATAATGAAAGAGGGGGCAATTATCCAATAAAACTTTGCTAGACTTGAAGTGGTCTTGTTCCTGAAAGACTTCCCCAGACTTTCAGGAGTCATTGGAAGTTTGAACAGAGGTGTGGCAGGGACAAACTTACATTTTGCAAGGGTCACCCTGGTTTCTGGGGAACAGAGTGAGGAGAGACAGAGTGAAGACAAGAACACCTGTTGGACATACAGGGATCCAGGTAAAGATCACATTGGTTGTGCTGAGGGCAAGGGTACCACAAGTACAGGTGTGTTCAGCTCCAGATACATTTTGAAAGTAGAGCTGTTAGGCTTTGCTGACAGATGTGATCTGGAATGATGGAGAGAGGAGAAGTCAGGATTTTTAGCCTGTGGCCCTGGTAGGATGGGGTTGCCATCTAGTGAGGTAAGGAACACTGGTTCAAGAAGAAGGGGACATCTGGGAAGTCTGAGACACTTCCATTATATATCACCATCAGGATTCGATGAAACAAACATCAAGTTTAACTAATATCTTAGGGAATTTTACAGTTTCAAATGCTGACTTCAGTATGACTGTGGATGGAGACAAAGAACACTCTAAGATTTTGTCCCTCACGAGTGTGTTCTAACTAAGGCAGATGTGCTTTCTTTCATTTGCAGGAGATCATTGCTCAGTATGGACTGAGATCTCTGCTTGTTCTTGGCTCGCATTCCTTCCTTGACCTTCTCCTTTCTGCTCTGTATCACAGAAGGGTGGATAATTGCAGGCTGTATTTTCTAGGGTCCCTGTGGGCTACGGGGAGAGCCTCACAGGAGACTAGAGTGTGGAAGGGAGGGAAGCCAGGATGTTTCTCCTGTTCCTTCTCTATCTCGTGCAACATCACTAGCCATCCTGAAACATCCTCTGTGGCTCTGCATCCCACTGGACAGACTCTCTGTGATTCTGGTCTCTCTCCTCACTCCTCACCTCCAGAAGTATTACCTTTGTTCTTGGACTCTCTGACCCACAGGGTCTCCAGCTTCATGCCATCTGCTTGGCTTCTCAGTTTAGTGTTTAGAGCTGTTTCTGTTTTCTCAATTGGATCCCACAAACCAAGATTCCTGTAGTAAGAAATGGAATCTGAGATAATATTTTTGTGTATACCATTCATTTCAAGGGAATCCCAGTGTTTGACTTGAGTTCATCTTTGTATTTGCCTAGTCTGTGACCTTCTCATCCATCAGATTGAGTTGGGCTGGGGGTCTAATATTAATCTGGCCTGTATGCATTTTGATTTACTACTTAGGAACAAAAGGATTGACAATAATCTTAAAAGAAAATGACTCCTCCTGTAGTGGCTTGAGAGGCTGAGGCAGGAGGATCATGAGTTCAAAGCCAGCCTCAGCAAAGCGAGGCACTAAGCGACTCGGTGAGACCCTGTCTCTAAATAAAATATAAAATAGGGCTGCAGATGTGGCTCAGTGGTTGAGTGCCCCTGAGTTCAATCCTCTGTATAAAAAAAAAAAAAAGAAAGATAGAAAACAACTCCTTTGAACTTTGATGCTTGAATGTCTTTTCTGCTATCTCCATCCTGCCTGGATATCTCATATGGAAATATTCATTAATTTCCAAAATTTACCTTTAATAGTTCTGTTCTTTATTTTACACTTAATAGTTCTTGTTAGATTTTTATTTTTTGATTATGACACTTCATGTAAAATCCAAATCAAACTGGCTGAATAAGAAAATAAAACTTATTGATTCTTCAATTGGCCAATCCACAAATAATGATTCAGATAAGGTCTTACCCTGGGCTCAAATGATTTGTCTATAATCATTTTTTTTTTCTTTTCCCCCCTCCATCTCCATTTCTTAGCACATCTTACTCAGAGTTGTTTCCATCCTAAGGAAGTTTCCATGCATGGTCTAAAGTCAGGTCTAGGCAGTCCCCAGGTCTAAGTACTCTTTCCTTTTCACCTAATGGTGAAGAAACAAATGTTGGAATGGAGTGTCCTTGGTACTGATTGGCTCATGTTCCATCATTCATATGTTAGGTTATGTTCGTAGCCCTGATTGGCCTGCCGTGGGTCCCACTCCCATTCCTGAATTAATTGCTGTGGCTAAGTCAATATAATACATTGATAAGCCTAAAAACATACAGAGTAGATGGGACTCACTGTTGGTGTAAGCAAATATAGAGCTGGACAGAATGGGAGTGGGCATATTAAAAAATTACAGCTCCAAAATTTGGTACATAAAGAAATGGATTCTATATAACATAAGGAAGTAAACTCTGCATTTCCAATAAAACCATTCTTGGTTTTACTTAGTTTACTTAATGCAGCAGTAAAACTATTCTTTCTTCAATTATAAATCAATTGACAATACATGTACAGGCATATATGCTTGGAAGGAGAAGACAAAGACAAAAGCTTACTATTGTCAGCTTTTGACATAGTAAAAAAACACATGAGCCATTCCCTAAAACAATGCACAATTAGAACTGAAATGATCACACCCAAATTTGGAGAAAAATGTTGTCAATTCAAAAAAAAATGTATTGAACCCCCATGAGAAATGCAGCCAAAATTTCATCACTTCATTTTGCAAAATGGTAACTGTGGCAACTGAATATGCTGTAAAGGTCTATACCTCTGTATACACCTCAATTTGTGGCAGGTTGTTTATCTGTTATTCTTTTTCATATAGGCCAATGAGCAGTTCCATTGAACAAAGCTTCCTTTGCCCCCATTCCTATTTCTCTCATTTTTTTCCTTTTGGTTTGGCAGGTGCCTAGATTTTTATCTTTGCACAGGACAATGAAACAGCAGATGATCTGGTAAAAACAACAATGAGAACAAAATCCCATGTACAACTGTAGCTTAAAATAAAATGAAGTGAACAGTGATTCACTTAATGCTATTCTTACTATTAAATCATAGTTAATTATTATAAGTTAAGAAGAAAATATGTAAGTCTTAGTGAATATGGTTGATTGGTTTAATAGGAGTGGGACTAGGCAGAATTCTATTCTATTTTGGCATGTGTGTGTGTTTTTTTAAAAAAAATATTTATTTATTTCCAAAGTAAACTCTTCATTTTTTAAAAAAAAAACCTCAGTAGACTTTTGGATATTTGAAGGAGCTATTGTTCTGAAGAGCTTGCTGTTAAGATTTTTTTTAATGCTAATCAATTAAACTAAATAATTTTGGGATGGCCTGTTTCTTTTTTTTTATCTTTTTTTTTTAATGGTTGTTCAAAACATTACAAAGATTGCAGAATCACATCGGTTACACATCCACATTTTTACATAATGCCATATTAGTAACTGTTGTATTCTGCTACCTTTCCTATCCTCTACTTGGATGGCTTTCCTATCCTCTACTTGGATCCTCTACTTGGATGGCTTGTTTCTAAAATCAACTTGGAAACACCATAGAAATAACAATAGAATACAGAAAACAGAGCTATAATGAAACTTATGTCCAACTTTGTTCTCTAGCATGATTGGGGGGAAATGTTTAAATCAGCTAAATATCTCAAAATGTGTTGGTTAAAACCAACAACTAATTATTATTCTTTATAACCTATGCCTCTGCATAGTAGATCCACTGATCTGGGCTGGACACTGATCTCAGCTGGGCTCCCTCGTGCCCCCATGGTTAGCTAGAAGGTTGGCTGGGCTGGCTGGTCTAGGATGACCAGGGGCTGGGATGAAGCAACTTGGCTCCACGTGTTTCCCTTTCCTTCCCAGGAGTTAGAGTTCTTCACATGGCAAAGGTAGGGTCTCCTCCAATAGAGCATGGAAACCTGGAAGGTCTTGAGAAGATCTGAACTGGAACATTATCAGTTTGATGTTGTTCTCTCAGCAAAAGCAATCCAGATTCGAGAGATGGAGAAATTGATAATTCCTCCTGGTAGAGGTGGTGAGAGGGCACTGAAAACTCCCAGTGGACACAGGAGGAATATAATTGGGACCATTTTTATATTTATCCACCTCAAGAAACTTGACTTAGCTCAACTCACATGATAAACATCTTATTTTTAGGGGGGAAGAGTGATATTAAAATAAACATTATGTGTGAAAGAGTTCCCATACCCAATTTAGAAACAATCTGGTTTATTAAAATAGAAACATTCCCGCCCCCCACCAAAAAAAAAATGCTTTTTTTAGTTTTCTGATTTCTACCATTCGTTGACTTTTCCAATCATGGTAGAGAGAAACTTTCATATATAACTTATTGTTGAATTTTGATGATACTTGATTTTTTTGACCTTTGTAAATAAATTACTAAGGGGGGGGGCTTTGATTTTTCATACTATGGGAATAGTTTCTATTCCTTTCAAGTACCTTTAAATGAATTGCTATTTATATTGGAGTACTTGAAATTCTTTTCTGAAAAGGAAGACCGTGATTCCCAGTTAGGCATTTCTTCAATTAATACTGATGGAGTGAAACCTCCTGAGCTTCAGAAGCTGGGCTGTGTGCTCAGGATACAGTGGAGAGAAAGCAGAATTCCTGCCCTCATAGAGCTTGCATTCTAGCAGGAGGCTGGGCATGAGAAAAGCTAAGGATTATAACAGGACATTGGAGAAACAGGTTGAAGGAGAGCTTCCTTTATACAGACAGTTCCACCTCCATTTATAGGAGTGCAGAGAAGGTGAAAATTGAGCAGAGGCTATTTTAAAGGCAAGAAGGCATCCCTGAAAAGGGCTAGAGGAAGAGTTTCAGAGGAGTGCAGAATTTCATGGGACCTCAAGACTCCTCCTTGGAGTGTTTTAGGAATGGAAGCCCAGTGTCACAGGCACTGCCACTTCTCTGTCCTGTCCCTTTAGATCTATTACCTTCTGGATACTTTCCCTTTCAGTAGCAGTATGTGTTTATCTTTATTGGAGGGATAACATCAGACTTCCAAAATTCATTTGCATGCAAGTCCTGAGAGCTAGAAATTCCAGAAATGTACACCCCGGTGTGCCAATGATTGATGTGCCTGGGGATGTAAATTCTCCAGCTCCCTTGCCCCTGACTGAAGGCACCTCCTCAGATCTCACCTGTGGGAGTGGGTTAAAGATGATATAATTGAAACTTTGCTTGATCTTTCAGTTTCCTCTCCTTCTGTGTCCCACTTCCTCACTTTCCTACTCATTTTCCCTAGAACCCTTCCTAATGCATGGCTCTCACATGAACTCTTGTCTCTGGGGTTCCTGACCCTAGGCAGATAGTGACAGTGGAGCCTACTAAGAAGAAGGAGGCATGAGATAAGGTTGCAGGGACAGACAAACCAGGAAGATTTCATAGGCCAGAGCACAAGCACTGGAAAGACATAAACTGACTTTCTTTAAAAAAAAAAATATCACTCAGTTTGACAGAGAGGCTATGTTGGGGAAGAGAATTGGTTGGAGGAGGACAAGAGAAAAATCTTGAATCAAATCCAGGGACACTTACTTTCCTTTGTGCTGACATCTCTACGAATTTCTTTTTTATCTTTTCAATGGGGATAAAATGATCTACCCCTTGGCTATGCCTCAAAGATGGTGTGAGGAGAAAAAGAAAAGTGCTTTGCATAAACTTAGAGCTCCCTGGAAAAGAAGTGCCCAATAAAACCCACAATTATTATTGATAAAAATAAAAGTAGCAATGCAAGCTCATAACCAGTCTCTGGAGGATTTTCATATATTAATGGGAAAATAATATGTAATATAAAAAATTGAAATACCTATTTCTAGGTTTCTCTTTGTTTCTAACCATTGCTGCTCCTTTGAGTGTTTGTACAGGCAGATACAAATATTTGTGCCCCAACTTGGTTCTCTCTGTGCTACAGATGAGGATCTTTTGGAAAATGGCAGTGATGATAACAACACTGCAGATTTTAAAAATTCCTCCTTGAGGGAGGGAATAGTTTATTTTAAAAGTAAACAAAACAAAAGAACCCTCCCCAAAAAAACAAATAAACAAACAAAAACAAAAACCCACAATCACAAGCTTTTATACATGGAGGCAAAACTGAAAAATACTGGTTTACACTCTAGATAAAATGCACACGTCCACAGAATCCCATACAGGGCAAGTGAGTGTGTTTATGTGTGTCTCTGTGTGTGACGTGTACAAGCATGCAAGCCTGGTAGACATTGTCTGCTCACTGGATGCTTTTCCAACCCAGTGTTTGGAAAGTGACAGATGGATCAGCAATGGCTGAGAAGCAGTGACACATATCTGGCCAGCATGGTTTTGATTGTATGTTGGGTTGCTGGCCAGCTACACACCAGAACTATTATTTTAGAAGGCTGGAAGATAATTATCCAATATCAATGGGAAGAGAAAGAGAGATGCAGGAAATAAAACAGACACTCTATGTGCTTGGGGGATGCAGCAAAGGAAACAAAGTGGGATACCATATCAATTCTACGTAAGAAGATTTCAAGTTCTCTGGGACTTCTAATTCCTCTTCGTAGAAAGACCATCACTACTCCTGGTGTCAAATGGCTTTCAACAAAGCATCTGTGGGTCTGAAGCCACATCAAACTGTCTGAATTCACTCCAGTGCTCCCCAAAAGCAATGTCTTTGAATATTTGGGTTTAATTGTCACCATAATAAATTCTATTCTAATTATCCAAGTGTTTTAATCATAAGAACTCTCATAGCTGAAATAACGCAGAACACACAGTAGTCTTGGGATTTTAAGTCTCTATCTCCAAATAATTCCTGTAAATTCTTCTTATCCCTGTGCTTTTTCTGAACCACATACCAGGTATCACCTCGAGTGCTGTAGAAACGTGCTTGATGTGCGTGAATGTCAGAGGAACAGTATTGAGACTCAGCACCCGAGAAGATTAAATATTTCAGTGAAACCAGCAAGAACAATAGGGCCAATAGGAAAAAGCATAGAAATGTTTGCTTTTCTATTTCTCTAAAAACACCCTTCTGGTATTTTAAGGTGCATAGTGTTTTAAAATATACTGTGCTTGAAAAATATGTCGAAATTAGGCCAAACCATTCAGTGCAGTCTAGACTCTGCTATAATGAGGATACTAGTTAAGGATGAGGATACATGTTAAGTCACTAATTTAAAAAAAAGAAAACCTGAATTGAATAAGGAGCCCCCCGCCCAACCTAATATGTCTTTCTGTTTTTTTTAGAAAGAAGGCCTGGGTTATTAAGCTAAATCTTATCCTTGTTTTAGCACTTGTCCATTGGCTGCTTGATAGGGTGGGAGATAGTTGTGAAAGTTGGTTTTGAAAAATGGTAGACAGAGTGGCAGTGTATGATAGAGCCACAGATGCTGCATTGCTGATAATTACTACCCAATAGCTTTAGAGATCTCAGAACCTGGTTCCCAGCTGCCTCTGCCCTTATTCTCCCTGGTCTTCATCTTCTGCAGTGTCTCTTCTATGATTTGGGCCTCCACGCAAATCACCCCCAACTGCTTGTACATTCTTACACTAACTTCTGAAGATTGTCTTTTCTTCTTTTAAATGTTTACATTTTTAAAAGTGGCCAAGGATACCATTTCCAATGTAAAAAAAAAAAAAAAACCTGGGTCCTAGAACATACTAATTGCTTAATAAATATGTGTTGAGTGAACGAATGAATGAAAATAATTAGAAAATATAACACAAAAGAAGAAATTAAGAACTGGTCACAAACTTACCTTGCAGAGATGAACAATAACACCTTAGTTTTCCTCCTAAATATTTTCTGCAATTCTATGAACAAACAAACAAAAAAAATGAATCACTTTGTCTTTACTCTTTTGTTATTTAACTGTTTCCTCAGCCCCTGAACATCCTTCCATGACAATACATAGTCTTATGCATCATACTTTTAATGGCTACAATCTGTTTTATAGAATATGACCACGAATTGTTTAATTAATGACAATGACATTAATTAAATTGACAATGTCACAATTTGACATTTCTATTGCTGGGCATATTTATTTATTTTTTTGCTATTGTAAATAATGCTGTAATAAATAAACCGGATATTGTTGTTCAGTTTTTGAATACAATCCTAATAATTTCCTTAGGATAAATTCCTGGAAGTATTTGGGCCAAAGAATATGTGTATTTTAACACCTATTGACAAATCACCTATGATTTAGAGAGCAGATTTCAATATGGTATGAATTGAATCAATTTATTTGAATACCTCTTTCTTGTGGCTTTGATTCTAGCTCCTGAATTAACCAAATTCCCTTGTAAAATAGAGAAACAAATAAGCAGGAAACCAGAGAGAATAACCCACATTATCCTTGAATTCTAAATTCAAGCTCAAATAATTAATCTAGGCCATGAGTAGTAAACTACAGCCTATGGGTTAAACTCAGCCTGTTTTTGAATGACCTGCAAATCAAGAATCTTTCCTACATTTGTAAGAAAACATTGAAGAAAAAGCAGGGGCTAGGGATTTGGCTCAAGTGGTAGTGCGCTCGCCTGGCATGAGTGAGGCAATGGGTTTGATCCTCAGCACCACATACAAATAAAAGATATTGTGTCCACCCAAAACTAAAAATTAATAAAATTTTTTTAAAAAAATTAATAAAATTTTTTTAAAAATTAAAAAAAGAAAGCAAAGGAAGAATAATATTTTTATATGTGAAAATTATATGAAATTTAATTCTAGTGTCCTTAAAGCCTTATTGGAATGCAATCTCTTATTCCCATCCTGTCTATGACTGCTTTTGCATTAGATGACACTTCAGTACTTGCAACAGAGACTATGAGGCTTGCAAAACCTGAAATATTTACTGTTTGGCTTTTTCCAGAAAAGGGTTTGCTGAATTCTGAGCTAGACATTAGGCAGTCCAAGTGGAATAATTCTAAACTCTAGAAAAATGAAATTTGCCATGACAGTCACCACATTACCATTTTTAGAGACTTGCAATCATGAGCACTTCCAGAGTGTAGGGGTGAGATCTTGCCAACCTGCTACTGTCTTGACCTTGACCCCAGCGTTTCATGAGTGAGAAAATCTAGCACCTCAAACCACAAAGTACTCAGACGAGGGGTTTTCATGGTGAGCATTGACAATTGCCCAAGTCCACAGTTTTAGCATCGTTGATACTGAGTCCTGAGGGCATGCTTTGGCTAGTGTGGCTGACGAGATGAAGTATGGCTCCCTTATTAACTTGTCAAAGTGCGGTGCAGCTGCATCATTTGCTCACCCATTTGCTTAACTTAAATAAAGGTTGGTGGTTAGGCTTCTGTTGCATTGTGCTCTCCTGCTAATTATCAGTGTATTTGTTTTAGAGACAATTAGCCACCTGGTTCATTCTCCCATTGAAGTCAGGTCATCATGAGTTACATCTGCTTTCAGGCCTCCTCAAGTCCAAGACATAATAAAAAGATGATGGCTATGATTATAAAAATCGTGCGGGGTTGGGCATCGATGGTACAGCATATTGAATTCCCAAGGAGGATTGAGTCGCCTCATTGTGCTCACACAAGCTCCTTTCTGCCAGTCACAAAAGAAGAATGTGAACCAAGAACTCTTCGGTAGAGCCAGAAAACCTTTAGCAAGGGATGAGAGTTTGCAAAGGTATCCGCGAACAATGAACGGCTCTGCAAAGTGAGACCCCATTCCTCCCTGGGGCGCTCTGCTGACTCGATGAAAAAGTGACAAGTAGGCTCGCTTTAGTGCTTGTGAAATTTGCATAAAATTGAAGTTGTTCAGACCTGTGGGTGTTGCCTTTTAAAAAAAATGTGCCCGATAATGTGACATAATATTATGCATAATACACATTTGCTTTTATAATCCCATATGCTCTGGCAAAACTTAGCATTTTGGTGCAGAGGCTGCATTCTGCTAGGTCCGTGCTGAATCGAATTGAGTATGGAGGCATCCTTTGCAGCTATCTGAACCCAGGAACTGAGGATCTATGACACTAAGGCACCAGGATTAGATGAAATGTTGGACTCTGAGCATGTGTACTGACTATGGAGAGGGAGATCTGATCTGTGAGGCTTAAAGTAATCAAACATGTGTCTTGGCTGTGGAGGAACTAGATTCCAAAGAGTGAAGTCAATATTGAACAATCTGATTTGGCTACCTTAGTACTAGTCAAGTGGAGACTCGGTGAGCCTGCAAGTTGGGAAGAATTGAGCAACTGTGCAAGTTACCATGACAGGTCAACTAGACGTACTCCACACACCTGTCACTCTGTGCACCAGAGTGGAAAGTCACAGTGCATGTATGGTTTAAACTCAAAATCAACAAGCAGTTTAGGCATCTAAAAGATGTTGATTTACATAAAACTCAGACCCTCCACAAAACTCTAAGAGATTATAACTCTCACTACAAGTACACAATGAATTATTTTTTTAAATGTTTATTTTTATTTTAGATGTTGATGGACCTTTATTTTATTCATTTATTTATATGTGGTGCTGAGAATCAAATCCTGTGGCTCCCATGTGCTAGGCAAGCTCTCTACCACTGAGCCACAACCCCAGCCCAGATTATTATTTTTATTGGTTCTTTTTAGTTATATATAATATTAGGATACATTTTGACATAAGCACAAAAGCATGGAATGGAATTTGTTCTAATTCAGTCCCAGAACTTCTCCCCACTCCCACTCCCTCCCTCTACTGCTGTTCTTTCTACAATTTACTTACAGATTTTATTTTTAATTAGTGTCTTCTGGACATACTTGATGTTGAGATTCACTGGGGTTATTCATGTATGTACATATGAATATTTGGTCAGATTCATGCCACTATTCTTCTCTTATCCTGTCTCTCTTTCCTCCCTCTCAATCCTCTTGGTCTACTCCACTGATCTTTCCTCTGTTTTGATGAAATTCTCCCTCTCCCCCTTATTTTGGATTAGCTTCCACATATCAAAGAAAACAATTGACCTTTGACTTTTTGGAACTGGTTTATTTCACTTATCATGATAGCCTCCAATTCCATCCATTTACTGGCAAATGCCATAATTTCATTCTCTTTTATGGCTGAATAATATTCCGTTGGGATCTATCTATCTATCTATCTATCTATCTATCTATCTATCTATATGTCTTTTCTAGTTCTGTGAAAAATGTCATTGGTATTTTAATGGGAATTGCATTGAATCTGTATAATGCTTTTGGTAGTATGGCCATTTTGATAATATTAATTCTGCCTATCCAAGAACTTGGAAGGTCTTTCCATCTTCTAAGGTCTTCTTAAATTTATTTCTTTATTGTTCTATAGTTTTCATTGTGGAGGTCCTTCACCTCTTTTGTTAGATATGGATTTCCAGTTTTCCCAGCACCATTTTTTTTTTGAGCTCAAGGGAAACTTTATTTTTAGTCTTCTTTTAAAAGCAACCTATTTTGAAACCAAGTTGAGGTTAAGAGAGAAGAACACAAAACTAAGACAAATCAGATGGACAGACAGACAGGAAAAGGCAGGTGTGGCCATGGCCCTCATCAGATCTTTTCCATCTTAGAGATGAGGTCATCACAGATCCTGGTCAGCTCATCGTTTTCTTTAGTCTTCTGCTCCACAGTCTTCTCCAGAGAGTGGATCTGCATCTGTGCCTTCCTCAGGCTCGCCTGGTAGGCCAAGGCCTCTGCCTGGGCCTTGCTCCGGACCTGGGTGATCTCCTGGTTTGCCAGCCTGAGCTTCTCCTCTGTGGGCCTTCAGTGCCTGGTACCTCTGGCCCTCTTTCTCGATCCTCACTATGTAATCCTCTACGCACTTCTTCAGTGACTCTTCATTCTTGCGGTAATCTTCAAGTAACTCCTTCTGTTTCTCGAACTGCTTGAAGAGGTCAGAGAAAGACTTTTCCATGGAGTTCAGATCCATAGTGAGTTGGTCTCTTTCTTTCAGAACCTTCTGGATTTCGGCTTCAGCAAGCTCCTTCTGTTTCTGAGCCTGGCACACAAGCCCTTCAAACCCGTCCATGACCTTCCCCATCTCCAGGTTCTTACGCGGAGTTCCTCACACCTGCTCTTCAGCTCCAGGTTCTTTTCCTGTGTTGCGCTTACCGCTGCATCCAGGTCCCTCTGGGGGGGGCCTCCAGGCGCTCTCTCTCTCTCTCTCTCTCTCTCTATATATATATATATGTATATATATATACATATATATATATATGTATATATATATACATATATATATATGTATATATATATATATACATATATATATATATATATATGTATATATATATATATTCTTTATTTGTCTATTGAAGGGCATCCAGGTTGCTTCCACAGTTTAGCTATTGTGAATTGAGCGGATATGAACATTGATGTGGCTGCATCACTATAGTATGGTGATTTTAAGTCCTTTGGGTATAAACTGAGGAGTGGGCTAGCTGGGTCAAATGGTGGTTCCATTCCAACTTTTCTAAGGAATCTCCATACTGCTTTCCATAGTGGTTGCACCAATTTGTAGTCCTAGCAGCAATATCTGAGTGTGCCTTTCCCCTCACATCCTCGCCGGCATTTATTGTTGTATGTATTCCTGTAACTGCCATTCTGGCCGCAGTGAGATAAAATCTTAGGGTAGTTTTAATTTGCAATTATCTAATTACTAGAGATGTTGAACATTTTTTCATATATTTGTTGATCAATTGTATATTTTCTTCTGAGAAGTGTCTGTTCCCCTCCTTAACCCATTTATTGATTGGGTTGTTTTTTTAGTGTTAATTTTTTTCTTTATATATCCTGGAGATTAGTGCTCTATCTGATGTGGATGTGGCAAAAAAATGCGCCCAAAATGTAGGCTCTCTATTCACCTCATTGATTGTTTCTTTTGCTGAGGAGAAGCTTTTCAGTTTGAATCCATCACATTTTATTAATTCTTGATTTTATTTCTTGAGCTTTAGGAATCTTGTTAAGGAAGTCAGGGCCTAATCTGGTGTGATGAAGATTTGGGTCTGCTTTTTCCTCTATTAGGCACAGGGTCTCTGGTCTGATTCCTAGCTCTGTGATCCACTTTGAGCTGTGTTTGGTGCAGGGTGAGAGACAGGGGTTAAATTTCACTACCACATATGGATTTCCAGTTTTCCCAGCACCATTTGTTGAAGATGCTATCTTTTCTCCAATGGATGTTTTTGGTATCTTGCCTTCTATGAGATAACTGTATTTATGTGGGTTTTTCTATGTGTCTTCTATTTTATTCCATCTGTTTTCATGCCTGTTTTGGTGCCAATACCATGCTGTTTTTGTTACTCTAGCTCTGTATTATAATTTGAGGTCTGGTATTAAGATGCTTCCTGCTTTACTTTTCTCACTAAGGATTGTTTTGGCTATTCTGAGCCTCTTATTTTTCCAAATGAATTTCAGAACTGTCTTTTCTAGTTCTGTGAAAAATGTCATTGGTATTTTAATGGGGATTGCATTGAATCTGTATAGTGCTTTTGGTAGTATGGTCATTTTGATAATATTAATTCTGCCTATCCAAGAACTTGGAAGGTCTTTCCATCTTCTAAGGTCTTCTTAAATTTATTTCTTTATTGTTCTATAGTTTTCATTGTGGAGGTCCTTTGCCTCTTTTGTTGGATTGATTCCCAAGGGTTTTTTTTTTTTTTGAGATTTTTGTCAAATTTCTTTTTAACCAGATTCTTTATTGGAGTACAGGAACATGATCGCGTATTGTATGTTGATCTTGTGTGCTGCTACTCTGCTGAATTCATTTATGATCTATAGAAGTCTTCTGGCAGAGTTTTTTGGGTCTTCTAAATATAGGAACATGTTGTCAGTGGACAGAGATAATTTGAGCTTTTCTTTTCTTATTCATATCTCTTTAATTTTGTTCTCTTGCCTGATTGCTCTGGCTAGAGTTTTAAAGACTATGCAGAATAGGAGTAGGGAACGTGGGCATTATTGTCTTGTTCTTATCTTTAGAGGAAATGCTTTCAATTTTCTCCATTAAGATGATGTTTGGCTTAGGTTTGTCATATATAGCCTTTACAAGGTTCAACTAAGTTCCTTCTATCCCTAGTTTTTCTAGTGTTTTAAACATGAATGAGTGCTGTGCTTTGTCAAATGCTTTTCTTCATCTACTGAGCTAATTGTGTGATTCTTGTCCTTAACTCTATGTGTGTGGTAAATTACATTTATTGATTTCCAAATGTTGAACCAACCTTGCATCTCTGGGATGAAACCCACTTGATCATGGTGCACTATCTTTTTAATGTGTTTTTACATGCACTTTGCCAACATTTTATTGAGAATTTTTGCATCCATGTTCATCAAGGATATGGGCCTGAAATTTTCTTTCCTTGATGTGTCTTTGTCTAGTTTTGATATGAAGGTGATACAGGCTTCAGAGAATGAATTCGTCAGCGTTCCCTCCATTTCTATTTCATGGAATAATTTGAGGAATTATTTTTTTATTTCTCTCCGATTGACCTTCTTTAAAGGTCTGGTACAACTCAACTGAGAAAACATCTTGTCATGGGCTTTTCTTTAGCTTTTGAGAGCTGCTTCAATTTCATTACTTGATTTTGATCTATTTAAGTTTTCTATATCCTTATGTTTCAATTTGGGTAGGTCATAAGTCTCTAGGAATTTGTTAATATACCAAGATTTTATAGCATATTGGATCTAAGTTTTCAAAATAGTTTCCGATGATCCTCTGAATTTCAGTAGTAGTATCTGTGGTAATATTTCCTTTTTAATCTCTAATTTTGTTAATTTGAGTGTTCTCTCTCTTTCTTTTGGTTAGTTTGGCTAAAGGTTTATCAATTTTGTTATCCTTTCAAAAAACGAACTCTTTGTTTTGTGCTCTTCTCTGTTTTTTTTTAATTTATTCTCAATTTCATTGATTTTGACCCTAATTTTAATTATTTCCTGTCTTCTACTCATTTGATATTGTTTTGTTCTTTTTTTCCATTGGTCCTTGAATTGTAATGTTAGATGATTTATTTACTATATTTCTATTTCTTTAGAAAGGGCTATAAATGTTCCTGTAGAACTGCCTACATACTGTCCCAGAGATTTTGATACATTGAATTTCTATTCTCATTTGTTTCTGAGAAGTTTTTTTTATTCCTTCCCTGATTTCTTCTGTTACCCATACATCATTCAAAACTGTATTATTTAATCTCCAAGTGTTAAGAGTGGTTTCTCTTTTTTATCTTACCATTGATTTCTAATTTCATTCTATTATGATCTGACAGAATGCAAGGTATTATTTCTCTTTCTTTTTTTTCTCTTTCTTTTTGTATTTGCTAAGATTTACTTTGTGACTTAAAATATGGTCTATTTTAGAAAATGTTCCATGTGCTACTGGGAGGAAAGTGAGGTCCATCATTGATGATGAAATATTCTATACATATCTGTTAGTTCGGTATTATTAATTGTATTTTTTAGTTCTATAAAATCTTTACTTAGTTCATGTCTGGATGATCTATTTATTAGTGAGAGGTGTGTTAAAGATACCCAGTATTATTGAATTGTGGTCTATAATTCTTAATATCGATCAAGGTTTGTTTTATGTAATGTTGATGTATCATTGTTTGGGGCATAATTATGTACAATCATTATATTTTGTTGTATGATTCCCTTAAACAGTATGAAGAGACATTTTTGTCTCTTCTGGTTAATTTTGGCTTGAAATCCACTTTCAATAGTAAGATAAAAAACAGAAACCACTCTTAACACCTGGAGATTAAATAATATCTCAGATCCTTCATCTACCCCCATGATTCTTATATTTGTTTCCTTTATGGTATCTCTGATTTATTGAACATTCTGGTTGTGGTCTTTTAACATCTGTCTGATAGGATCATTGCTACCTCTACTTGTTTGTGAATACTATTTGCATGATATGTCTTATTCATTACTTTCAATAATGGATGTCTTTGTCTGTGAGTTGAGTGTCTTGAAGACAGCATATTTTTGGGTCTTGTTTTTTATCCAATCTGCCAGCCTACTTTTTTGACTGAAGAATGTAGACCATTTGCATTCAATGTTATTATAAAGAGATTCTTTTTATTTTATGCCATTTTGATATATTTCTAATGTATAAATTGGACTTAATTTTCCTTTAATTGACTATTTTTTTAGTTTAATTCATCCCTATCCTCATTTTCATTTTTATTTTTTGTTTCTTCATGAAATATTTCATTGAGTATGTTTTATAGTTCAGGTTTTTCTGGTTATGAATTCTTTTAGTTTCTGTTTATCATGGAAGGTTTTTTTTATTTCATATTCAATTTGAAACATAATTTTGCTGGATATAGTAATCTTGGTTGGCATCCATTTTCTTTTAGAGCTTGGTATATATTATTCAAAGCTCTCTTGGCTCTTAGAGTCTGGGTTGAGAAATTAGTTGAAATCTGATGGTTTATCTCTAAATATGACCAGTTGTTTTTCTGTTGCAGTTTTTATTTTTATTTATTTATTATTTATGCTGAGAGTAAAAAGGTTTTAATTAAAAAATAAAATAAAAATAAAATAATTCAAACCAAAACTGAAATAAACTAATCAAACATCCTAGTCCTCAAAATACTCATGAAAATGGTTATGTGCCCATGAACCGTTCAGTCACACTTAAGTTGCTTAGGGTCTTGCTAAGTTGCTGATCCTAATTTTTTTTTATTGTTGGTTGTTCAAAACATTACATAGTTCTTGACATATCATATTTCACACTTTGATTCAAGTGGGTTATGAACTCCCATTTTTACCCCATATACAGATTGCAGAATCACATCAGTTACACTTCCATTGATTTACATATTGCCATACTAGTGTCTGTTGTATTCTGCTGCCTTTCCTATCCTCTACTATCCCCCCTCCCCTCCCCTCCCCTCCCCTCTTCTCTCTCTACCCCCTCTACTGTAATTTATTTTTCCCCCTTGTATTATTTTTCCCTTTCCCCACACTTCCTCTTGTATGTAATTTGGTTTAACCCTGAGGGTCTCCTTCCATTTGCATGCAATTTCCCTTCTTTCTTGCTTTCCCTCCCACCTCTCATCCCTGATAATGTTAATCTTCTTCTCATGCTCTTCGGCCCTACTCTGTTCTTAGTTACTCTCCTTATATCAAAGAAGACATTTGGCATTTGTTTTTTAGGGATTGGCTGGCTTCACTTAGCATAATCTGGTCTAATGCCATCCATTTCCCTCCAAATTCTATGATTTTGTCATTTTTTAATGCAGAGTAATACTCCATTGTGTATAAATGCCACATTTTTTTTTTATCCATTCGTCTATTGAAGGGCATCTAGGTTGGTTCCACAGTCTAGCTATTGTGAATTGTGCTGGTATGAACATCGATGTAGCAGTGTCCCTGTAGCATGCTCTTTTTAGGTCTTTAGGGAATAGACCCAGAAGGGGAATAGCTGGGTCAAATGGTGGTTCCATTCCCAGCTTTCCAAGAAATCTTCATACTGCTTTCCAAATTGGCTGCACCAATTTGCAGTCCCACCAACAATGAACAAGTGTACCCTTTTCCCCACATCCTCTCCAGCACTTGTTGTTGTTTGACTTCCTAATGGCTGCCAATCTTACTGGAGTGAGATGGTATCTTAGGGTGGTTTTGATTTGCATTTCTCTGACTGCTAGCGATGTTCAGCATTTTTTCATGTACTTGTTGATTGATTGTATATCCTCCTCTGAGAAGTGTCTGTTCAGGTCCTTGGCCCATTTGTTGATTGGGTTATTTGTTATCTTTTTTTTTTTTTTTTAAAGAGAGAGTGAGAGAGGAGAGCGAGAGAGAGAGAGAGAGAGAGAGAATTTTTTTTAATATTTATTTTTTAGTTCTCGGCGGACACAACATCTTTGTTGGTATGTGGTGCTGAGGATCGAACCCGGGCCGCAAGCATGCCAGGCGAGCACGCTACCGCTTGAGCCACATCCCCAGCCCTTATTTGTTATCTTATTGTCTAATTTTTTGAGTTCTTTGTATACTCTGGATATTAGGGCTCTATCTGAAGTGTGAGGAGTAAAGATTTGTTCCCAGGATGTAGGCTCCCTATTTACCTCTCTTATTGTTTCTTTTGCTGAGAAAAAAATTTAGTTTGAGTAAGTCCCATTTGTTGATTCTTGTTTTTAACTCTTGTGCTATGGGTGTCCTATTGAGGAATTTGGAGCCTGACCCCATAATATGTAGATCGTAGCCAACTTTTTCTTCTATCAGACGCTGTGTCTCTGATTTGATATCAAGCTCCTTGATCCATTTTGAGTTAACTTTTGTGCATGGCGAGAGAAAGGGATTCAGTTTCATTTTGATGCATATGGATTTCCAGTTTTCCCAGCACCATTTGTTGAAGATGCTATCCTTCCTCCATTGCATGCTTTTAGCCCCTTTATCAAATATAAGATAGTTGTAGTTTTGTGGATTGGTTTCTGTGTCCTCTATTCTGTACCATTTGTCCACCCGCCTGTTTTGGTACCAGTACCATGCTGTTTTTGTTACTATTGCTCTGTAGTATAGTTTGAGGTCTGGTATCGGTATACCGCCTGATTCACACTTCCTGCTTAGAATTGTCTTTGCTATTCTGGGTCTTTTATTTTTCCATATGAATTTCATGATTGCTTTCTCTATTTCTACAAGAAATGCCGTTGGGATTTTGATTGGCATTGCATTAAACCTATAGAGAACTTTTGGTAATATCGCCATTTTGATGATGTTAGTTCTGCCTATCCATGAACAGGGTATATTTTTCCATCTTCTAAGATCTTCTTCTATTTCTCTCTTTAGAGTTCTGTAGTTTTCATTGTATAAGTCTTTCACCTCTTTTGTTAGGTTGATTCCCAAGTATTTTATTTTTTTGAGGATATTGTGAATGGAGTGTTTTTCCTCATTTGCATTTCAGAGGATTTGTCACTGATATACAGGAATGCCTTTGATTTATGCGTGTTGATTTTATATCCTGCCACTATGCTAAATTCATTTATTAGCTCTAATAGTTTCTTTATAGACCCTTTTGGGTCTGCTAGGTATAGAATCATGTCATCTGCAAATAGTGATAATTTAAGTTCTTCTTTTCCTATTTTTAAGCCTTTAATTTCTTTCGTCTGTCTAATTGCTCTGGCCAGTGTTTCGAGAACTATGTTGAACAGAAGTGGTGAGAGAGGGCATCCCTGTCTTGTTCCAGATTTTAGAGGGAATGCCTTCAATTTTCCTCCATTCAGAATGATGCTAGCCTGAGGCTTAGCATAGATTGCTTTTACAATGTTGAGGTATGTTCCTATTATCACTAGTTTTTCTAGAGTTTTGAACATAAAGGGATGCTGTACTTTGTCGAATGCTTTCTCTGCATCTATCGAGATGATCATATGGTTCTTATTTTTAAGTCTATTGATGTGGTGAATAACATTTATTGATTTCCGTATATTGAACCAGCCTTGCATCCCAGGGATGAATCCTACTTGATCATGGTGCACAATTTTTTTGATATGTTTTTGAATCCGATTTGCCAGAATTTTATTGAGGATTTTTGCATCTAGGTTCATTAGAGATATTGGTCTGTAGTTTTCTTTCTTTGAAGTGTCTTTGTCTGGTTTAGGAATCAGGGTGATGTTGGCCTCGTAAAATGAATTTGGAAGTTCTCCCTCTTTTTCTATTTCCTGAAATAGCTTGAAAAGTATTGGTATTAGTTCCTCTTTAAAGGTTTTGTAAAACTCTGCTGTATACCCATCCGGTCCTGGCCTTTTCTTAGTGGTAGTCTTTTGATGGTTTCTTATATTTCCTCAATTGATATTGGTCTTTTAGGTTGTCTATATCCTCCTGACTCAATCTGGGCAGATCATATGACTTAAGAAATTTATCGATGCCTTCACTATCTTCTATTTTATTGGAGTATAAGGATTCAAAATAATTTCTGATTATCTTCTGTATTTCTGAAGTGTCTGTTGTGATGTTGCCTTTTTCATCCCGTATGTTAGTAATTTGAGTTCTCTCTCTTCTTCTCTTCGTTAGCATGGTTAAGGGTCTGTCGATTTTATTTATTTTTTCAAAGAACCAACTTTTAGTTTTGTCAATTTTTTCAATTGTTTCTTTTGTTTCAATTTCATTAATTTCAGCTCTGATTTTAATTATTTCTTGCCTTCAACCTCTTTTGCTGTTGTTTTGCTCTTCTTTTTCTAGGATTTTGAGATGAAGTATGAGATCATTTATTTGTTGGTTTTTTTTCTTTTTTTAAGGAATGAACTCCAAGCAATGAAGTTTCCTCTTAGAACTGCTTTCAATGTGTCCCATAGATTCCGATATGTTGTGTCTGTGTTTTCATTTATCTCTAAGAATTTTTTAATTTCCTCCTTGATGTCTTCTATAACCCATTGATCATTCAGTAACCTATTGTTCATTCTCCAAGTTATGCATGATTTTTCCTTCCTTCTTTTATCTTTGATTTTCAGTTTCATTCCATTATGATCAGATAAGATGCATGGTAGTATCTCTACTCCTTTATATTGTCTAAGAGTTGCCCTGTGACATAATATATGATCTATTTTTGAGAAGGATCCATGTGCTGCTGAGAAAAAAGTGTAACTGCTTGATGTTGAGTGGTATATTCTATATATGTCAATTAAGTCTAGGTTGTTAATTGTGTTATTGAGTTCTATAGTTTCCTTATTCAACTTTTGTTTGGAAGATCTGTCCAGTGGTGAGAGAGGTATGTTGAAATCTCCCATGATTATTGTATGGTGGTCTATTAGACTCTTGAACTTGAGAAGAGCTTGCTTGATGAACATAACTGCACCGTTGTTTGGGGCATATATATTTATGATTGTTATGTCTTGTTGTTGTGTGGTTCCCTTGAGCAGTATGTAGTGTCCCTCTTTATCCCTTTTGATTAACTTTGGCTTGAAATCTATTTTATTTGATATGAGTATGGACACTCCTGCTTGTTTCCGAAGTCCATATGAGTGATATGATTTTTCCCAACCTTTCACCTTCAGTCTATGTATATCTTTTCCTATCAAATGCGTCTCCTGTAGGCAGCATATTGTTGGGTCTTGTTTTGTGATCCATTCTACTAGCCTGTGTCTCTTAATTGGTGAGTTTAAGCCATTAACATTTAGGGTTATTATTGAGATATGGTTTGTTCTTCCAGCCATATTTGTTTATTTATGTTACTAAACATGGTTTGTTTTCCTCTTTGATTATTTTCCCCCCTTTACTGTCCTACCTCCCACTGTTGGTTTTCATTGTTATTTTCCATTTCCTCTTCCTGTAATGTTTTGCCAAGGATGTTTTGAAGAGATGGTTTTCTAGCTGCAAATTCTTTTAACTTTTGTTTATCGTGGAAGGTTTTAATTTCATCTTCCATCCTGAAGCTTAATTTCGCTGGATACACGATTCTTGGTTGGAACCCATTTTCTTTCAGTGTTTGAAATATGTTATTCCAGGATCTTCTAGCTTTCAGAGTCTGTGTTGAGAGATCAGCTGTTATCCTGATTGGTTTACCCCTAAATGTAATCTGCTTCCTTTCTCTTGTAGCTTTTAAAATTCTCTCCTTATTCTGTATGCTGGGCATCTTCATTATAATGTGTCTAGGTGTGGATCACTTATGATTTTGCACATTCGGCATCCTGTAGGCTTCTAGGATTTGGGATTCTGTCTCATTCTTCAAGTCTGGGAAGTTTGCTCATATTATTTCATTGAATAGATTGCTCATTCCTTTGGTTTGGAGCTCTATACCTTCCTGTATCCCAATGACTCTTAAGTTTGGTCTCTTTATGTTATCCCATATTTCTTGGATGTTCTGCTCATGGTTCCTTAACAGTCTTGCTGAGCTGTCTATGTTCTTTTCAAGTTGAAATACTTTGTCTTCATTGTCTGATGTTCTATCTTCTAAGTGTTCTACTCTGCTGGTAGTATTCTCAATTGAGTTTTTAAGTTGATTTATTGCTTCCTGCATTTCTAGGATTTCTGTTTGTTTGTTTTTTATTACCTCTATCTCCCTGTATAGTTGATCTTTTGCTTCTTGGATTTGTTTATGTAATTCATTGTCGAAGTGATCTTTCATTGTCTGATTTTGCTGTCTAATGTCTGCCTTGAGACTCCAGATCATCTGAAGCATGTATATCCTGAATTCTTTATCTGAAATTCCATCTGCTGCAGCTATTACCTCTTCTAAAGTTGAGTTGACCTGCATTGCTTGTGGTCCTTTCTTTCCTTCTCATTTCATACTGCTCACGTTTCTTTCTGCTTGGTGAAACTGTTGTGTTTTTGAAATTTTCCCCCTATACATTTATATTGCTCTTGTATAGTTGCAAAGTCTCCCTTGCAGGGCGCGCAGCGGCTGTGCTCCTCCTCCAATTGTGATGATCTGTCTACCACGCTGGCGGGCCGCTGGGTCTGTTCTGCCGGTTGGTCGCAGGTCTGCCTACCTTGTAGGCGCGGGCAGCGGCTCTGCTTTGCCCCTATTCCAATTGGTGTGACGTGTCTACCATGCTGGCAGGCTGTTGGGCCTGTTCCGCCGTTCGGTCGCAGGTCTGCCTACCTTGCGGGCTCGGGCAGAGGCTCTGCTCGGCCCCTACTGCAGTTGGGGTGAAGTGATACCACACCGGCGGGTCGCTGGGGCTGTTCCGGGTGCTTGCGACGGCTCTGCTCTGCCCCTCTGGCCTCCACAGTATTCAGCAGGATCTGGACCGAGAAGCAGTTTCCGCGGGTTCTTTAGCACTGAGCCTGAGTAATTTGTCTGCGAGACGCAGGCGAATGGCAGCCTGAAATTACCTGTTCTATAGTTGAATGAGCTGCGATCAGTCGAAAATAGGGATGATGATGTCAGCTCTCCAAGATGGTGGCTGGTGGCCTCCTCTGTGGTCTGACCGGTGTGGAGAACCGAACTGGACTGCTTCCTTCCCCCATCTCAAACCCAGAACTCAGCACTGTGTACAGTGATTACACAGCTGGCAGGAACCCACAGAATCCACAGCGCTGTATCTTTGCGTTGCTATCTTGTTGCTTCCCAGCGCGTGCCCCTGTTGCAGTTTTTAAATATCTATCCTTGTACTTTATATTCAGCATTTTCATTCTAATGTGTCTTGGAGTAGGTCTGCTTTGACTGTCTATTTGGAGTTCTATATACCTCTGGTATTTGAATTTCCATCTTATTCCTTAGGTTGGAAAAATTTTCTAATATTATTTCATTGAAAAGATTCAGTTTGTATTTCAAATCCTTCATCTACCCCCATGATTCTTAGATTTGGTTTCTTGATGTTATCTCTGATTTATTGAATATTCTGGTTGTGGTCTTTTAACATCTTTTCTTTATGGTCAACTTTATGTTCAAGATTATATACTTTGTATTCATGGTCTGAAAATGTATATTCAAAGTGGTCTAATCTATTGGTAATGCTTTCCATTGAATTCTTAATTTGGTTTATTGATACTTTCATTTCTAGAATTTCTATTTGGTTCTTTTTCAGAATATCTCTTTACTGAAGTGACTTTTCACTTCCTGTATTTTCTCTCTAATTTCACTCTTTACATCTTATTTTAGTTCATCAAACATTTTACTATGAATATTCTCAATGGTCCCTCAAATCCAGGTATAAACTTGTAATAAATCAGATGGAGAATAATTTCTCATTTTTCTGAGTTTACAGGTTGCAGAATCACATTGGTCATGCAGTCATGTATATACACACTGCAATAATAATGTCTATTTTATTCTGCTGTCCTTCCTCTTTCTGTCTCTTTTTCTATTTTTGCCAAATCTTTCTTTTATCCCACTTTTAGCCCTCTTTTAAACTTACAGCAATTTTACTAAATTTAATAATTATTTTTTCTACCTATTCCAGACATATCATACATTTGAATCTGCTCAATCTATAACTGTGTTGTACAGAGGCTGCTCAGAATATCCAGCCTATATCTGGGTTTGAGAAGATTGAGCAGAGCGCTGGGTTAGGCACACTGCTTGGCCCAGGTCTGCTCCACCCCTCTCCCCTTGCTTGAAGTGAGGGGGAGGGGGTATCAGTCAATTATCAGTCCCTCTAGAAGTTCTTTCTGGGTGGATTCTTAAGAGATTCCATTGCAGGGGACTTCCGGGTGGTTTAATTTGCAGCTGTCTTGGCATAGAAAGATTCAAGGGGGTGACTAGTCCACCGAGGGCTCTACAAAATGGCTGGGGACCCCTGAGTAACTTTTTCTGCACAATTTGGTTTTAAACTGTTTGATCTGCTTCAGTGACACTGCTGTTCACATCACGCTTTCATTTTGTCTGCCTTTCCAAATGTTTTGAAGTGGGTGGGGTTAAGAGTTTTTCTGCTCCCTTTCCCTGTCTCTGCTCCCTTTCTCTCTGTCTCCCACTCTGGTCTGGGTTTGGAATTAGGGGAGGCTGCACTTATCTTCTACTCTGCTCATCAATCTTCAAGCCTCTCCAGGTCTCAGACTTTGTAGCATTGAGTCTCAGAGCCTTTATGTTTTATCACCCACCTCTCAATTCTGCTTTTCCTTCACTACCTCCTTTCTGTGTTGTGAGGAGACGGGGACTTGCTGCCCAGCTCCCTTCTGCCATCTCCCCCAGCCTCACCACACAAATGGATTATTCACATATGTCGTCCAGTTTAATGGTAAAGACATCGCAAGCAGAACACTAGCTGGTCACATTAAAATGGAGTTTTCCAAACTGAATCGTGGCAGAACATGGTTCCATGGGAAAGTCATGTTGAGAATAAGATTCTGTGGCCTCATCATTTGGGGAAAAAGGCAGGGTCCGCTAAATTAACTTAGTTGAATTAAAAGTTTATGTATGGCTTCTAGAAGCTTCTAATGTGCTAATAAGCCTTGTGAAATACAACATTTCCCAAACTTATTACACCATGGAACCCATTTTTCCAGAGGCTCTGGCAGGAAGAGTGTTCTGACAAAGGCTTGTTGAGAAATATTGCTCCAAATTATTTGCTCTAACTCAGGACCTTATTAAAAACCCGAGAGGAAACTGGGCTGGAAATGTGGTTCAGTGGTCAAGAGCCACTGGGTTCAATCCCTGATACAAATACACATACACATATAAACAACAACACACCAAAAAAAAAAAAAAAACCCTCAAGAGTGAGTACAAGTTAATAGTGAAATAGTTGGGGACAGAGGGGAGGGGGCTTATAAAAATCGCAGTCAGGCAACAGCTCCAATTCGCCTGCCTTTTGTCCTTTTTTTTGGACTAGATCTTACCAGAGTTTGCACAGATTTTTTTTCCCTTCTTTTTACTATAGCTCTGATATCTGAGCATGAATGGCCTCACTTTAAAATTTTTTAAAAATTGCTGCCTTATGGAGCCTTAGGCTATGATTTGAAATGGTAAGAAATAATTTAGCTAATTGAATTGAGAAGTAACCCCTACAACTTTTGATCACCTGCATTAAGATCCATTAGTTTGAAGACAAATTGTGCAGTATAAAAGGCAAGTAGGACTGGGTGGGATTGCCCTAATTTACTAATGCAGGAGAAGGCAATTCAGTCTGATTGTACATCACTGTTGGTGGCACGTGAGTCTTACTACTTGAAAATGTTTGCCAGTTCCAAAATAGAAGTATAACATAAATAATCTGGATCAAGGGCGAATTCGAGACCACGAAGGTGACTATTCTACACTCACCGCTTCATGACATAGGCACTCTAGAGAAAGGAGTTGAGGAGCGGCAGCTACATACAAATGCACTGCTGTTGTCTGGGTCTATTTTTGTGTTGAGTTTTTCCTGCAGATTTTTGCAAGGCTGTTATAAACTGAATCCTGTTTAGCAATTATGATGCACTTCAATTGTTCCCACTCTCATTAAACTCAGATTTAAAGAATAATATCCACTTTGTTCCTTTACACAACTTTGTGGGGTTGGGGCAGAAAATATTTGAAATAAGAATTCTTGGCAGAGAACCATCAGTGGTAAGACACCAAAGCTTACTGTACCTTGAATACATATATATCTGTCTTCTTTAAAAAGAACTTTGTGTGAGAAGCACAAAGACCACATTGTTTTTAAGTGAGAGGAGGAATGATATCTGATGAAAGTCAATTACAGACTGAATATATGCTATTTATTCAGACCTGAGAAAATGTATATCTTGAAAAAAAATACATTTGCTTACATAATCACATATCAGCAGCCTCAGAGTTTTAAAGCTATTAAAAACAGTTAGGGAAGGACCCAAAGTATGTCATTCATGAAAGCTTGATAGTGATGCATGAAGGAGGCACGAACAGTGGTTTGTGTCCTCTCCAGGTATGCTATTGAAGTGCCCATACTTGGAGAAGGCTGACTCTTAGATTGCTAGATGAGTGTGCTTTGGAATTTGGGGTCTGTGTTAGGACATGACTCCCTGGCCAGATGCAGTCTTTGAACCCTTATTCTTCAAAACTATCACCTTACACTCTGCTTGCCTCATCTTCTCTGGATGTAATTAAATAACTGTGCGTGTGGGTAATGGCCAACTAAGGCATTTGGGAATGATGGGAAGGAAGCACATTCGATTCATGAACCTCTCAGATGTGTATTTTAATCAAAATCAGAAAATCCAAACATTTGAACTCCACTGGTACCGGGAAATACCCCAGGGATGATATTGGTGTTTGCATAGTAAGAAATAAGAGGAAATCCCCGAATATCTCAAAATCTCTATTATGTATGTGTTTGGAGAAACACAGAACAATGAAGAAATTTTGCATGAAAAACAAAGTGAAAATATTCTCTTTCCCTCGCAGATGATGTCATCAAATTCAGAGCTGTCTAGAGGCAGGGGAGCAAGATGGTGGCTAAGATCCTCTGGCAATCTTTTCCCACAGACATACCAAGTTGGACAGCTATTCTCACATCAAACTACCAGCACAAGAGCTAAGAAAATCAGTTGAGAGACCATAGTATCTGCTTTTAGTATGTGTGTGTGTGTATATATATATATATATATACACACACACTATACTATATATAAATGTACCCAAGAAGGAAAGTTGCTTGCATCACCCCTTCCCCCACTCCAAGAAGCCCAGAATGGAGCAGTACCTCCTGATTGGGAAACAGAGAGAGAATTAAGTCCAGGCTTTAGACGTGAAATCCAGTACCAGGCCTGCCATGGCAAAACCCAGTGCTGGGCAAAGCCCCATGCCTTCGACCACCAGGACAATACCTGTGGACTGAACCTCTAGAGCTGCATTAGCCCAGGCACTGATGGCCTCCACCACCCATACCCCAACCACAGCAGGAAGAAGGATGCCACCTGCTGTGGAGCAAGGATAGGAAAGGTAAGCACTGAGGATTGTCTCTAATCCCTGTGTCAGGCTTGCTATGATGAGACCAAGAGCCCAATAGAAGCTCTTCAGCCAGAGCTCACAGACAGAATGTCCAGTCCAGCTCCAGCATCAGGTAGAGACCTGGACACCAGAGGGACAGACCTGAGCTGCATTGGTTTGAGCCTTGCAGTGGATCTAGGCCACCCCTGCTGTTCTCCCAAGACCACGGTCCTCTGTGGCTGTTAGACTCAGGTATAATTCAACCTAACATCAGCCTTGATGGCCAAATGACCATCTCCACCACCCATCTTCTAATCTCAGGAAGAAGAGATATCACCAGACCAGTACTCACGAATGGGGTTCTAGAACTGCCCTGGCACCAGGTAAAGACCAGTGCCCCACTGGGACAGACTTATGTTTCAGCCTGCATCACTGCCAGTTGCGACATGGGTCTCTATCTACTCCTGAAACTGAGTAAGCAGGTCCTGTGGCTGTGAGACTCAGTCATAACCCAGTATGGCATCAGTTCATATGGCTAAGGGTTTATCGACACCAATACTGCTCTAAACCTCATGCAGCACAGTGTGGTGCAAAACTCCATTTTCTGGGAATAGGACAGAGCATTAAGCATAAGATTTTGTCCTGGAACTTAGTGCTAGTCTGGTGAAACCTAACACTGGGCAGATCACAGAGGCTCTCATCCTCAGGCCTGCATGGGAATGGAACATCTGTAACTATTCTTGTGTCAGGGGGAGGCATGTGGCCCCAGTTTCTCAGACTTCTGTGTTAGCATTGCCTATGGCTGGTTGCAATGGTCTTGGGCTATAATCCACCTCAGAAATAGGCAACCCATAGCACCATGAACTTTGGTTCTTACCTAGTGTTGCGCTGGTCTTTGTGGGCTATGGGCTCAGGGTACAACACAGCTTGATGGTTATGATGGCTGCAGGTGAATCTGCAGTGTCTGACCATAGGCTGGTAACTCTGAATGCAGTATCTGGGCCTAACCTGGCCTCAGAGGGAGGCTTATGGATATAGAATGCTCTCTTTAGGTATTCTCCTGTTCCTTTCTGAGCACTATATCAGCAGTGTATTTGGGTCAAACTTGGGCTTGGATTGCCCTCTACTACTAAAATAGTGATAATATACCACCAACAGATTTCTGGTAAATCTGGACCCTGGGCACCATTTAGTGCTGAAATAGTGGAAGCTACTACAAGGAAAAGAGGGAATCTGCTTAGAATTTCTGGAAAGACCAGTATAAAAAAAGCCAGATTAGGAAGGTTGAAATAAAAACCTGATCCTTAAATGCTCAGATGATGTCTCATGCTAATAAGCATTGTCAACTTTTGGAAAACCATGACCTTGCCTAATACTCAAAATAAGAAGTCAAAAACTGACCAGGCAGCTATCAGTATGGAAGATAGCTATCAGACAGAGAATACTTTTAATAGAGCTGCTTTGAGAAAACTCAGTGTGTTTGAAGAAAACACAGAGAAACATTTCAATACTCTAACAGAGAAAGAGATGGAAGCAATTTTTAAAAAAAGTGAACAAATTCTTGAGCTGAAAAATAGATTCAGTGAAATGTGATACAAGGTATCAATAGCAGGATAGATCACCCAGATGAAAGAATTATCTCGACATAGCCTATTTGAAAATACACAGTTGAATGAGCAAAAGAATGAAAATAAATGAAGAAAGCTTACAATAATTTTTGGATAGTGTTAAAAAAGCAAGTATTTAAGAAGGACTTGAGAATTAATGAAGTAGAAAGCCTATTCAAAGAAATAACAACAACAACAACAAACTTCCCCAAAGTAGAGGAGGATATAAATATTCAAGTATAGGAAGGTCAAAGGTCACATTTAACTCAACCAAGTCAATCCCAAGATATAATCAGGCATTCACATGTGAAAGGTTAAAAAAAAAAAAAAGATTCTCAAGGTTGCATGGGAAAGGGTGCCAAATTCACTTGACAGCAGACTTCTCAGAAACCTCACAGGCCAGAAGAAAGAGGCATGAGATTTTCATAATTCTGAAGGAAAAAACCAAAGAGAGTCAACCCATTTCTTTTTGGGGGGGTGCCAGGGATTAAACTTGGGCACTGGACCACTGAGCCACGTCTCCAGCTGTATTTTGTAGTTTGTTTAGAGACAGGGTCTCACTGAGTTGCTTAGCACCTCACTTTTGCTGGGGCTGGCTTTGAACTCGTCATCCTCCTTGCCTCAGTCTCTGGAGCCACTGAGATTACAGGCATGCACCACCACAATTGGCCAGTCAACCCGTTTCTAAACTATCCTTTAGAAGTGAAAAGAGTGATAAAGACTTTCTCAGACAAACAAAAGCTTAGAGAATATATCTTCACTAGACCTGTTCTACAAAGATGCCATTAAAAGTTCTTCAAACTGAAAGAGACATTAGTGAGTAAGAAGAAAACATAGGAAGGCATAAAACTTACTGATAAGACTAAGTATACTAATTCAGAATGTGCTAATATTGTAAGGGCGATGCATAAACCATTCATATCTTTAGTGGGAACACTAAGAAGCAAACCAATCAAAATAAAAACTACTGTAATGTTAAGTGACAGAGGGAAAGATGTAAATTGGAATATCAAAAATTCAAAATGTAGGAAGGAATGGGAGGTCACTGGAGAGTTTTCTTTTTAGTATACTTTCTCTCATTCTTTTGTTCACTTCTTTATGTTCATGCCTTTATGATCACCTTAATTTGTCATCCTTTCAAAGTAGCTTGTTATAATCAAAGGATTTTTTTTGTAAGCCTCATCGTAACTACAAAGCAAAAATCTATAACAGAAAAACCCAAAACACAAGCAAGAAATCAAAACATACTATTAGAATAATTCACTTAACCATTTAAAAAAGTATAAGAGAAGGAGAAAGAAACTACAACAAAACTAGAAAATGAATTACATAATGGATGTAGTAATCTTACCTACCAATAATTACCTTGAATGTAAATGGATTAAATTATCTAATTAAATGACAGAGTGATAGACTGGATTAAAACAACAACAACAACAACAACAACAACAACAAAACCCATTTGTTCTTTACAAGAAAACCACTTCACTCTAAGGACACACATAGTCTGAAACTTAAGAGATGAAACAAATATTTCATTAAAATGGAAGGTAAAAAAAAGTGGGAGTTTTCATACTAATGTCAGATAATATTGACTTTATTTTATTTTATTTTTTTTGGAGGAGGAAAAGTTTATTTGGGGTTCAGGGTTTCAGAGGTCTTTGTCTGTGGCCGGCTGATTTCATTGCTCTGGGCTTGAGGTGAAGTAGAGCATCATGGTGGAAGGGCATGGTGAAAGAAAATTGCTCAGCTCACAGAGCCAGGAAGCAGAGAGACACAGAAAACAGAAGTGCCTCCATGAGGATCCAGGGACAAGGGCTCACCTTCAGTGACCTTCCTCCAACCACGCCCCACCTGCCTACAGTTACCACCCAGTAGTCCATCCAGCAACCAGTGGATTAGTGGATTACTCCAGGGAATGTATTAACCAACTGATTCCATCAGGGCCCTAATCATTGCCTAAAATCCCTACCTCTGAGTTTTCCACTTGGCGATAAAGCTTTTTTTTTTTTTTAATTGGTTGTTCACAACATTACAAAGTCTTGACATATCATATTTCATACATTAGATTGAAGTGGATTATGAACCCCCAATTTTACCCCAAATGCAGATTGCAGAATCACGTTGGTTACACATTCACAATTTTACATAATGCCCTATTAGTAACTGTTGTATTATGCTACCTTTCCTATCCCCTACTATCCCTCCTCCCCTCCCCTCCCAACTTCTCTCTCTACCCCATCTACTGTAATTCATTTCTCTCCTTGTTTATTTTCCCATTCCCCTCACAACCTCTTATATGTAATTTTGTATAGCAATGAGGGTCTCCCTTCATTTCCATGCAATTTCCCTTTTCTCTCCCTTTCCCTCCCATCTCATGTCTCTGTTTAATGTTACTCTTTTCTTCCTACACTTCCTCCCTGTTCTGTTCATAGTTGCTCTCATTATATCAAAGAAGACATTTGGTATTTGTTTTTTAGGGATTGGCTAGCTTCACTAAGCATAATCTGCTCTAGTGCCATCCATTTCCCTGCAAATTCTATGATTTTGTCATTTTTATTGCTGCATAGTACTCCATTGTGTATAGATGCCACATTTTTTTTATCCATTCATCTATTGAAGGGCATCTGGGTTGGTTCCACAGTCTAGCTATTGTGAATTGTGCTGCTATGAACATCGATGTGGCAGTATCCCTGTAACATGCTCTTTTAAGGTCTTCAGGGAATAGTCCGAGAAGGGCAATAGCAGGGTCAAATGGTGGTTCCATTCCCAGCTTTCCCAGGAATCTCCAAACTGCTTTCCAAATTGGCCACAACAATTTGCAGTCCCACCAGCAGTGTACAAGTGTACCCTTTTCTCCACATCCTCGCCAGCACTTGTTGTTGTTTGACTTCATAGTGGCTGCCAATCTTACTGGAGTGAGATGGTATCTTAGGGTGGTTTTGATTTGCATTTCTCTGACTGCTAGAGATGTTCAGCATTTTTTCATGTACTTGTTGATTGATTGTATATCCTCCTCTGAGAAGTGTCTGTTCAGGTCCTTGGCCCATTTGTTGATTGGGTGATTTGTTATCTTATTGTCTAATTTTTTGAGTTCTTTGTATATTCTGGATATTAGGGCTCTATCTGAAGTGTGAGGAGTAAAAATTTGTTTTCAGGATGTAGGCTCCCTATTTACCTCTCTTATTGTTTCTTTTGCTGAGAAAAAAACTTTTTAGTTTAATTAAGTCCCATTTGTTGATTCTAGTTGTTAACTCTTGTGCTATGGGTGTCCTATTAAGGAATTTGGAGCCCGACCCCACAATCTGTAGATCGGAGCCAACTTTTTCTTCTATCAGACGCAGAGTTTCTGATTTGATATCAAGGTCCTTGATCTATTTTGAGTTAACTTTTGTGCATGGCGAGAGAAAGGGATTCAGTTTCATTTTGTTGCATATGGATTTCCAGTTTTCCCAACACCATTTGTTGAAGATGCTATCCTTCCTCCATTGCATGCTTTTAGCCCCTTTATCAAATATAAGATAGTTGTAACTTTGTGGATTAGTCTCTGTGTCCTCTATTCTATACCATTGGTCCACCCGCCTGTTTTGGTACCAGTACCATGCTGTTTTTGTCACTATTGCTCTGTAATATAGTTTGAAATCTGGTATCGCTATACCGCCTGATTCACACTTCCTGTTTAGAATTGCTTTTGCTATTCTGGGTCTTTTATTTTTCCATATGAATTTCATGATTGCTTTATCTATTTCTACAAGAAATGCCGTTGGGATTTTGATTGGCATTGCATTAAATCTATAGAGAACTTTTGGTAATATCGCCATTTTGATGATGTTAGTTCTGCCTATCCATGAACAGGGTATATTTTTCCATCTTCTAAGATCTTCTTCTACTTCTCTCTTTAGGGTTCTGTAGTTTTCATTGTATAAATCTTTCACCTCTTTTGTTAGGTTGATTCCCAAGTATTTTATTTTTTTTGAGGATATTGTGAATGGAGTGTTTTTCCTCATTTCCATTTCAGAAGTTTTGTCGCTGATATACAGAAATGCCTTTGATTTATGCGTGTTGATTTTATATCCTGCCACTTTGCTGAATTCATTTATTAGTTCTAGTAGTTTCTTTGTAGACCCTTTTGGGTCTTCTAGGTATAGAATCATGTCATCTGCAAATAGTGATAATTTAAGTTCTTCTTTTCCAATTTTTATGCCTTTAATTTCTTTCGTCTGTCTAATTGCTCTGGCCAGTGTTTCGAGAACTATATTGAATAGAAGTGGAGATAGAGGGCATCCCTGTCTTGTTCCGGATTTTAGAGGGAATGCCTTCAACTTTTGTACATTCAGAATGATGCTAGCCTGAGGCTTAGCATAGATAGCTTTTACAATGTCAAGGTAAGTTCCTGTTATCCCTAGTTTTTCTAATGTTTTGAACATAAAGGGATGCTGTACTTTGTCGAATGCTTTCTCTGCATCTATCGAGATGATCATATGGTTCTTATCTTTAAGTCTATTGATGTGGTGAATAACATTTATTGATTTCCGTATGTTGAACCATCCTTGCATCCCAGGGATGAATCCTACTTGATCATGGTGCACAATTTTTTTGATGTGTTTTTGTATTCGATTCGCCAGAATTTTATTGAGGATTTTTGCATCTAGGTTCATTAGAGATATTGGTGTGTAGTTTTCTTTCTTTGAGGTGTCTTTGTCTGGTTTCGGAATCAGGGTGATGTTGGCCTCATAGAGTGAATTTGGAAGAGCTCCCTCTTTTTCTATTTCCTGAAATATCTTGAAAAGTATTGGTATTAATTCTTCTTTAAAGGTTTTGTAAAACTCCGCTGTATACCCATCCGGTCCTGGGCTTTTCTTGGTTGGTAGTCTTTTGATGGCTTCTTCAATTTCATCCATTGATATTGGTCTGTTCAGATTGTGTGTATCCTCCTGACTCAGTCTGGGCAAATCATATGACTTAAGAAATTTATCGATGTCTTCACTATCCTCTATTTTATTGGAATATAGGTTTTCAAAATAATTTCTAATTGTCTTCTGTATTTTTGTAGCATCTGTTGTGATAGTGCCTTTTTCATCCCGTATGTTAGTAATTTGAGTTCTCTCTCTTCTTCTTTTCATTAGCATGGCTAAAGGTCTGTCGATCTTATTTATTTTTTCGAAGAACCAACTTTTAGTTTTGTTAATTTTTTCAATAGTTTCTTTTGTTTCAATTTCATTGATTTCTGCTCTGATTTTAATTATTTCTTGCCTTCTGCTACATTTGCTGTTGTTTTGCTCTTCCTTTTCTAGGGCTTTGAGTTGGAGTGTGAGCTCATTTATTTGTTGGTTTTTTCTTTTTTTGAGGAATGACCACCAGGAGATGAATTTTCCTCTTAAAACTGGTTTCATTGTATCCCATAGATTCCGATATGTTGTGTCTGTATTTTCGTTTATCTCTAAGAATTTTTTGATTTCCTCCTTTATGTCTTCTGTAACCCATTGATCATTCAGTAACATATTGTTCATTTTCCACGCGCTGTAGGATTTTTCCTTCCTTCTTTTATCTTGATTTCCAGTTTCATTCCATTATGATCCAATAAAATGCATGGTATTATCTCCACCCCTTTATATTTACTGAGGGTTGCCCTATGGCATAATATATGGTCTATTTTTGAGAAGGATCCATGTGCTGCTGAGAAAAAAGTATAGCCATTTGATGATGGTTGATATATTCTATATAAGTCAGTTAAGTCTAGGTTATTGATTGTGGTATTGAGTTCTATAGTTTCTTTATTCAACTTTTGTTTAGAGGATCTGTCCAATGGTGAGAGAGGTGTGTTGAAGTCTCCCATAATTATTGTGTTGTGGTCTATTTGATTCTTGAACTTGAGGAGAATTTGTTTTATGAATGTCGCAGCACCATTATTTGGTGCGTAAATATTGATAATTGTTATGTCTTGTTGGTGAATGGTTCCTTTTAACAGTATATAATGACCTTCTTTATCCCTTTTGATTAACTTAGTCTTGAAGTCGATTTTATTCGATATGAGGATGGCCACCCCTGCTTGCTTACGAGGACCGTGTGTGTGGTATATTTTTTCCCATCCTTTCACCTTCAGCCTGTGTATGTCTTTTCCAATCAGATGTGTCTCCTGGAGGCAGCATATTGTTGTATTTGTTTTTTAATCCATGATACCAGCCTATGTCGCTTTATTGGAGAGTTTAAGCCATTAACATTCAGAGTTACTATTGATATATGGTTTGAACTTCCATCCATGTTTGATTGTTTATCCTTTTTTTAAAAAATTTTAGTTTGTTTCTCCATGATTGTCTTTCCCCTCGCCCTCTGTCTTTACTGAGGCACTTCCCCCTGATGGTTTTGGTTATTGTTTTTCATTTCTTCCTCGTGTAGTGTTTTGCTCAAAATGCTTTGCAATGCTGGTTTTCTGGCTGCAAATTCTTTTAACTTTTGTTTATCATGAAAGATTTTTATTTCGTTGTCATACCTGAAGCTTAATTTTGCTGGATACAGAATTCTTGGTTGGCATCCATTATCTTTCAGTGTTTGAAATACATTGTTCCATGACCTTCTTGCTTTCAGTGTCTGTGATGAAAAATCTGTTGTCAACCTTATTGGTTTACCCCTGAATGTAATCTGTCTCCTTTCTCTTGTAGCTTTTAATATTTTCTCTTTGTTCTGTATATTGGATATCTTCATAACAATGTGTCTTGGCGTTGGTCTACTGTGATTTTGTGTGCTCGGTGTCCTGTATGCATCTTCAATTTGTATATCTGTTTCCTTTTTTATTTCTGGAAAGTTTTCTGTAATTATTTCATTCAGCAGGTTACTCATTCCCTTGGTTTGAATCTCTATACCTTCTTCTATCCCGATGACTCGTAAGTTTGGTTTTTTATGTTATCCCATAACTCTTGGATGTTTTTCTCATGATTTTTTACCAGCCTTTCTGAGTTGGCTAGACTCTTTTCAAGATGATATATTTTGTCTTCATTATCTGACGTTCTGGCTTCTACTTGCTCCACTCTGTTAGTGATACTCTCAATTGAGTTTTTAATTTGGTTTATTGTTTCCTTCATTTCTAGAATTATTGTTTGATTATTTTTTATAATCTCTATCTCCTGATAAAGATGCTTAACTTCTTCTTTTATCTGTTTATGAAATTCATTCTCAATGTGTTCTTTCGCTGCTTGAATTTGCTGTCTTGTATCCTCTTTAAGGTTCCATTCCATCCGTCTAAGGTGTTCCTTGAGTTCTTTATATGACCATTTTTCTGATGACTCTAGGTCCTCCTGAATATTTAGGCTGTACTGCATTGTTTGTAGTCCTTTTCTTCCTTGTTTTTTGAAGCTGCTCATGTTACTTCTTGTTCTGTTTGACTGCTGAGTTACTGTTTACTCCTATAAATTAATTTGATGCTTGGGAGGAAAGGTATTTGAAGGGAAGGGAAGAAGTCACTAAAGAGAATGAGAGTAGGCAGGTAGAATTCAAGGAAAGGGGGATAAGAAAAATGAAAAGACTAAAGAAGAAAAAAATAGGAACCAAAAAAAGAAAAAAATTTAAAAAAATAATAATAATTAAAAAAAATAAAATTAAAATTAGTAGAAAAAAAATTTAAAAAAATATTTTGTAAAAAAAATTAATAAAACAACAAGAAAGAAAAATGAAAATGAAAGAAAAACCCAAATCAAAAAAAAAAAAAGAGAAAAGAAAAAAAAAAACCTAATAAATGCCGTCTTAGAGTTTGATTAACTTCTCTTCCAGTAGGTGGCGCTGTGCCCACCAGGTCAAGTTTCTCCTGTCAATACGCGGGAACCAATCACTGTGCAGCAGCTCCTCCCAGACTGGGCGAGTCTCCAATCCTGAGTGTCTAGGGCCTCCTCTTGTGTCTAGCCACTTCCCACTTTTTCTCTAGCCAGGCCCCTCTCACCACAATACTGGCTACACGCCAGGTCTGCTGCTCCCAGGAGCCCTGTTTTCATGAACGACTGGGCACACTCTTCCAGTTTGTCATTCCCTCAAACCCTAAGTTTGTAGAGCTTGGGGCTGAGAATCCTCAGCGGATTTTACTTGCCCTCCAGTATCCACTTCTCCGTGGTTGGTGCAAGAGACCTCAGCAGTCAGCCCTGGTGGGTGCGGTAGTTCCATGCTGCGGGTCCCGCACCACCTCTGATTCCCTCGGGCTGGCTGTAGCACTCACGGGAGAGCTGGGAGGGGCCCTTACGGGAGAGCTGGGAGGGGCCCTTAAGGTTTCCCCGATGTGTGGAGAGGGAAGGCTAGGGGATCACACACCTGTAGCTTCAGGTTTCAGTAAAGTTATCTCCTCCGCAGCAGTCTGATGACGTCAGTTCTCTGCCATAGTGGTGTCTCTTGCAAATGGCGACAGTTCGTTTCCCTTTGCCGGGCAACCAATGCAACGGGTGGGTCCTTACTGTCTCTCCCAAGCCCCCCAGATAATATAGACTTTAAAAGCAGTGAAAAAGAGACAAAGAAGGTCATTACAAGATGATAAAGTAATAAATTCAGCAAGAGGAAATAATAATTCTAAATATACAGGCACCCAAAATTTGAGCACCTGATTATATAAAACAAGTATTAATAGACCTAAAGGGAGAGATAGACTCCAATCCAATAAAAATTTGACACTATAACACCCCACTTTTGGCAATGGACTGATAATCCAGATAGAAAGTCAATAAAGAAACATCAAAGTTAAATTGTATCTTTGACCAAATAGACCTAACAGATATCAACAGAACATTCCACACACAGCTGCTCATCAGTACGTGGAATATTCTTTAGGATACTAACATGACAGGCCACAAAATAAGTTTCAATAAATTAAAAAATTGAAATCACATTAGGTATCTTTTCTGAGCACAAAGCAATTAAGCTAGAAATCAATAACAAGTAAAAGTTTTTACAATATAAAAATACATGGAAATTAAACAACTGAGTTTTGAACAACCAATGAATCAAAGAGGAAATCAAGAAGTAAATTTAAAAAGTTTTAAGACAAATGAAAATTTGTACACAACATATTAAAACCTATGAGATAAAGCAAAAGAGGTTCTAAGAGGGAAGTTATAGCAATTAATGCCCTCATCACAAAAGTAGAAATAACTCAAATAAATAACCTACTGCTGCATCTCAAGGAACTGGAAAAACCAGAACAAACTAAGTGAAAGATTAGTAGAAGGAAAGAAATAATAAATATCAGAGTAGAAATAACATCTTCAAAAAGATAAGCAAAATCGACACACTCTTACTAGACTAAGAAAAGGATAGGAAGACTAAAAAATTGGAGATGAAAAAGGAAACATTACAACTGATACTACACAATGCAAAAGACCATTAGAGATTATTATGAGCAACTATATGCCAATGAATTTGAGAATCTAGAAGAAATAGAAAAATTTCTAAACACATATACCTTACAAAGATTGAATCACAAAGAAATAGAAAGTCCAAATGGATAAATGACAAGCAACATGGTTAAATCAGTGATAAAGAGATTTCCATCAAAGAAAATCCCAGGACCAGCTGGCCTCCCTGTATTCTATCAAATATTTAAAGAAGAACTAATACCAATTCTTGTTAATTATTCCAGAAAATATAAGAAGAAGGAATTGTTCCAAACACATTCTCTTAGGCCAGCATTACCCTGATGTCCAAACCAGACAAGGCCACACCCACAAAAAGAAAACTGCAAGCCTTTCCTGATGAACACAAATGCAAAAAGGCAAACGTGCTTAACAAAATCCTATCAAGCTGAATCCAACAGCACAATAAAAAATGTTATTTACCCTAATAAAGTGGGATTCATCTCAGGAATGCAAGGATGGTTCAATATATGCTGATCAATGAACACGATGCACCATATCAGCAGCATGAAGGACAAAAATGAAGGTTGTCTCCATTGATGCAGAAAAAGCATTTGATAAAATTTAGCATCCTTCATGATGAAAACACTGAACAACAAGGCACAGAAGGAATGTACCTCAACATAAGGGCCATCTATGATAAGCCAACAGCTAACATTATATGAAATGGGAAAAATCCTGAAAGCTTTCTAAGATTTAGAACAGGACAATGATGCCCACTTTCATAACTTTTATTCACCAAAGAGCTGGAAGTCCCAGCCAGACTAATTAAGCAAGAGGACATCTAAATTGGGGGAGGGGGACAGGAAAGGTCAAATTGTCACTGTTTGCAGATAACATATCTTATATATAGAAAATCACAAAAGTGACACCAAAGAAAACAGCAACTAAAACTAATCAATGAGTCCAGCAAAGATGTACTATGCAAATTGGATATCCATATACAGAAAAATGAAGCTACACCTTTACCTCTCAGCAGTTACAAAAATTAACTCAAAATGGATTGATTGAAAACTTACATGTAAGACCTGGAATTATGAAACTACTAGAAGAGAACATTGGGCAAATTCTTTAGGACATTGGTTTGGGCACATATTTTTTGGGACAATCTCCCAAAGCACAAAAAAATCCAAAGTGAAAATAGACAAATGGGATTGCAAAAAACTAAAAAGCCTATGTATAGCAAATGAAGCAATCAACAGAATGAAAAGACCATCTACAGAACTAGAACAAAATATTTGCAAACTACACTTTAAAAAAGGGATTGATACACAGACTATATAAGGAACTACAAAACTCAATAGCAAAAACCCATAAAAAAATCTGATTAAAAACTGGGCAAATGCCTGAAAGAGACATTTCTCACAATAAAACATTCAAATGGTCAACAGATACTTTAAAAAGATACTCGACATTACTAATCATCAGGGAAATACAAATCAAAACCACAATGGGATATTACTTCATCCCAGTGAGAATGAGTAGTTTCAAAAAGACAAAAGATAACAAGGGCTGGTGAGGTGTAGAAAAAAATTTAATGTTGATGGGTATGTAAATTAATATATCCATTATGGAGAACTATATGGAGATTCCTCAAAAAATTAAAATTAGAACTACTCTATGATCCAGCAATCCACCACTGGGTATATAGCAAAAGAAAATGAAATCATTATGTCAAAGAGGATCAACTCCCCCCACCCTCATGTTCACCACAGCACTATTCACAAAAACCAAGAAATCGAAACAACTTAAAAGTCCATCAACTGATGAACAAGTAAAAACAATGTGGAACCTATAGAAAATTGAATACTATTCAACCATGAAAAAAAGAACAAAATCCTTTCATTTGCAACAACATGCATGGACTAGACGTCATCATGCTAAGTGAAATAAGTCAGGCACAGAAGGCCAAGTAGCATGTGGTCTCACTCATATGTGGAATCTAAAAAGTTTGATGTCATAGAAGTTGATAGTAGAATAGTGGTTACCAGAGGGTGGCCATAGAAGCAAATATGAGAGATGAGGAAAGGTTGATTGAGAAGTATTAGGTTCTAGTTAGATAGGAGCAAAATGTTCTGGTGTGCTATTGCATAGTATGGTGTCTATAAAGAAAGAATAGTGTATTGTACATTTCAAAGAACTAGAAAAAAGCATTTTGAGAGTTTTCACCCTAAAGAAATGGTAAATATTTGAGGAGATAAATATATTTAACTTGATTTAAATATTGTGGGATATGTACAGGTATGGTCCTCTGTTAATAGGTAAAACTGATGCTTCATGTATTAGTTAAAAATAAAAGTTTAAAATATTCAGAAATGTACAACTGATTAAAATTTCCTTTTGTTTTAATTGCTGATAGGTCTACACTAAATCTAATATTCACTTAAATTTTGGGTCGGTTAGTTTTCATCTTTCTGGTGTGTGATTTTCACTTTGAATTTCAATTCACACTCCCATGGTGTATTTTTTTTTAAATTTAACAGCATTACCAATATTTTGCTTTGTGTAGCCGGTATAGACAATTATCATTGAAAACCCATGCCAAAAGCCAAATATTATAAATAAAATGTAAAAATAGCCGTGTTCTCTTGTAGAATATTCCACGTAATTTCCTTTCTTTTCTATCTGGGATCGTCTGACAAGATTTTAAAACTTTTAAAATGTACCTTTGGAGCTGACTATTATGAATAACCATGACCTATCCAGGTTGTGAGATTTTAAAGGTAGGTTCAAGTTAAGGAAACTCATTTTCTTCCCTCATTTAGTCTTGTGGAAACTTAATACCTCCCGCAGAAGTTCCTCAGTGAAGCAGTTACTGGCTGCGACCTCAGGGACCCTGGGAAGACACAGGACCCATGCCTACCCATCAATCTCCTCAGACAGGCCTGAAAATGCCCACTCATGGAAACAGGAGCCTCTCATACAAGGACCTCAGGAGCTTTATAAGAAGGAGAGGGAAATATGAAGGCAGTCAGAGTTGGATTGTAAGAACTCGGCCAGAGGAAAACCAATGAAAATGAATAATGGGCCCTGAGATTCAAAATACCAGACGTTTTAAAGTGAGACTCCAGAGAACGGAGCCAGCTCCCACTCGGTATTGAGCACTACATGATAAAAGGCCTATTTTTAAAAATGGAAAAGGAAAACAAAAATCTAAACCTAAAAGAATGTCCAAACTGTTAAATGGCTCTCTGTCTGTTCCTGATAAACATCCAACACATCTTCCTCCAGTTCTAGGTGCTTTGGAGCTGAGTTATAAGAAATCCTCTGACCTTCAGGGGACAACCCAGAGTGAGTTCACTCCTGTTGACAGGATGCTTCTTTGAGTTTCTTGATATGTGAAATGACTCTGGATGTCCTGTCCTGTGGCTTTCCATTTAAGGTGTTCTTCTTACCCACCTGCTCCCCAAGTGAAGATTCAACTCTTGGTCAGATGTGGTAGCCGTGGCTTCTCCCCACTGGGCCCTCGTAGTGGCAACTGCAGAAGGCAGACTCCAGCTCTGGAGGAACTGCCCCCTTGATCGTGCCTCCACCTGTACTGGAGGGAAGTTGCTTGAATATCCAGTAAGAGACAGGTCCAGTTCCCAGATGGTGGCAGTAGCCAGCAGAAGCTGCTAGGAGAAGTTGCCTGAGTACCTCAGGGAGCTTCATGGGAAGGTACCCAGATTGCCACCATAGCCAGAGGGAGGTCAGTCAGTGCTCCCAGCCTGACCTGAGTCACAACTGGTGTTTTAGTCAGCCTTTTCACTGCTGTGACTAAAAGACCTGACCAGAACAACTGTAGAGAAGGAAATGTTTATTTGAGGGCTCATGGTTTCAGAGGTCTCAATCTAATGACAGCAGGCTCCATTCCTTGGAGCTTGAGGTGGAGGCAGAATGTCATGATGGGAGAGTGTGGCAGAGGGAAGCAGCTCTCATGATTATCAGGAAGCAGAGAGAGATTCCACTCACCAGATACAAAGTCTATGCCCCAATGATCCAACTCCTCCAGTCACACCCTACCACTTCATTTACCACTCAGTTAATCCCATCAGGAGATGAATTCACTGATTGGGTTAAGGCTCTCATAACCCAATCATTTTTCTCCAAACTTTCTTGCATTGTCTCACAGATGAGCTTTTGGGGGACACCTCACATCCAAACCATAAAAGGTTTTGTTTCTTTCTACGAAGTAGATGGAGATAGAAAGTATAAACCCATGCCCCAGATTTTTTTTGTGCCCAGGCAGTGTGGCATAGAGATTAGGTTGCAGATTTGGGGGTTCTAATTCCAGGTTTGCCAACTGCTTAGAGTGTGATCTTCAGCAATTGGCTTCACCTCTTAAAGCCTTTGTTTCCTATCTGCCAAAAGGGGATAAAAACGTAGGCACTTCATAAAGATGTGGGGAGGAGTAATAAATTGCAGCGTGTAGGATACTTAGCACAGTGCTCTGCCCGTGGTATGTGCAGCTATAGTGATCATTAACACTAAGAAATAAACGGAATATGAAAACTGGTTGTCCTGAACAAATGTATAGCCATCAGTCACAAATGTATGTAACACACACACACACACACACACACGCATTCATACAGCAATTAGGTAGCATTATAGAGCGGTGTGCTTAACTGTAAAGCTATCAAATAAAAAGCCATGAAAACTAATGTGAATTTTTAAAATAAGGACATTAGTGTGAATGGCATAGAGAAAAGGTAATTGCAAACTGAGACTTGAGCTAAACTCTGAATGACTAGGACGGTTAGATGGGTGGACAGTACAGAGGAGGACATTCTGATATCAGGTGTGTGGAAGTGAACATAGCGTGTAGTGAGAGAGACATAGAACGGCTTAGGCAGCCAGGGCAAGATGGCGAGAGAGGAGGTCAGGGGCAGGGCCAAAACAAAGGAGCCTGGAGAGGGTCTTCTAACAAGGTCAACTTCCTGCTTGATGGAAGTGCTCATAGCCACAAGCCGGAACCCAATCAGACAGACAGTTCCAAACTTGTGCTCCTAAGCAAAGGACCTAATAGAAAAACTGAAACAGATTTGTGGACAGAGAGGGCACCAACGAATAATAGCAGGAAAAGCAAGGACAGGGGAGGAGATAAGGAAAGGAAGAAATTCCAGAAACCATAAAAATTAGAAGCCAAAACTCCATTACCTGATTCCCAGCTCTGGGGCCTCCCCTCTTCAGAGAAGTCTATTTCTCTTGCTTTTGCAATAAACCTTATGTTTGCTTGAGATCTCTGGGTCTTGCTCTTCAATTCTTTTTTTTATTGGTTGTTCAAAACATTACAAAGCTCTTGACATATCATATTTCATACATTTGATTCAAGTGGGTTATGAACTCCCATTTTTACCCCGTATACAGATTGCAGAAGCACATCGGTTACACATCCTTGTTTTACATATTGCCGTACTAGTGACTGTTGTATTCTGCTACCTTTCCTATCCTCTACTATCCCCCCTCTCCTCCCCTCCCATCTTCTCTCTCTAACCCAACTACTGTAATTCATTTCTCTCCCTTGTTTTGTTTTTCCCCCTTTCCCCTCACTTCCTCTTATATGTAATTTTGTATAACAATGAGGGTCTCCTTTCATTTCCATGCAATTTCCCTTCTCTCTCCCTTTCCCTCCCACCTCTCATCCCTGTTTAATGTTAATCTTTTTCTCATGCTCTTCCTCCCTGCTCTGTTCTTAGTTGCTCTCCTTATATCAAAGAAGACATTTGGCATTTGTTTTTTAGGGATTGGCTAGCTTCACTTAGCATAATCTGCTCTAATGCCATCCATTTCCCTGCAAATGCCATGATTTTGTCATTTTTTAGTGCTGAGTATGTTCAAAACACTAGAAAAACTAGGGATAACAGGAACTTACCTCAACATTGTAAAAGCTATCTATGCTAAGCCTCAGGCTAACATCATTCTAAATGGAGAAAAACTGAAGGCATTCCCTCTAAAATCTGGAACAAGACAGGGATGCCCTCTCTCACCACTTCTATTAATATAGTTCTTGAAATACTGGCCAGAGCAATTAGACAGACAAAAGAAATTAAAGGCATTAAGATAGGAAAAGAAGAACTTAAATTATCACTATTTGCAGAAGATATGATCTTATACCTAGAAGACCCAAAAGGGTCTACTAAGAAACTACTAGAGCTAATAAATGAATTCAGCAAAGTGGTAGGATATAAAATCAACACGCATAAATCAAAGGCATTCCTGTATATCAGCGACAAATCTTCTGAAATGGAAATGAGGAAAACCACCCCATTCACAATATCCTCAAAAAAAAATAATAAAATACTTGGGAATCAACCTAACAAAAGAGGTGAAAGATTTATACAATGAAAACTACAGAACTCTAAAGAGAGAAATAGAAGAAGATCTTAGAAGATGGAAAAATATACCCTGTTCATGGATAGGCAGAACTAACATCATCAAAATGGCGATATTACCAAAAGTTCTCTATAGGTTCAATGCAATGCCAATCAAAATCCCAATGGCATTTCTTATAGAGATAGATAAAGCAATCACAAAATTCATATGGAAAAATAAAAGACCCAGAATAGCAAAAGCAATTCTAAGCAGGAAGTGTGAATCAGGAGGTATAGCGATACCAGATTTCAAACTATACTACAGAGCAATAGTAACAAAAACAGCATGGTACTGGTACCAAAACAGGCGGGTGGACCAATCGTACAGAATAGAGGACACTGAGACCAATCCACAAAGTTACAACTATCTTATATTTGATAAAGGGGCTAAAAGCATGCAATGGAGGAAGGATAGCATCTTCAACAAATGGTGCTGGGAAAACTGGAAATCCATATGCAACAAAATGAAGCTGAACCCCTTTCTCTCACCATGTACAAAAGTTAACTCAAAATGGATCAAGGAGCTTGATATCAAATCAGAGACTCTGCATCTGATAGAAGAAAAAGTTGGCTCCGATCTACATATTATGGGGTCAGGCTCCAAATTCCTTAATAGGACACCCATAGCACAAGAGTTAAAAACAAGAATCAACAAATGGGACTTACTCAAACTAAAAAGTTTTTTCTCAGCAAGAGAAACAATAAGAGAGGTAAACAGGGAGCCTACATCCTGGGAACAAATCTTTACTCCTCACACTTCAGATAGAGCCCTAATATCCAGAGTATACAAAGAACTCAAAAAATTAAACAATAAGAAAACAAATAACCCAATCAACAAATGGGCCAAGGACCTGAACAGACACTTCTCAGAAGAGGACATACAATCAATCAACAAATACATGAAAAAATGCTCACCGTCTCTAGCAGTCAGAGAAATGCAAATCAAAACCACCCTAAGATACCATCTCACTCCAGTAAGATTGGCAGCCATTATGAAGTCAAACAACAACAAGTGCTCTTCAATTCTTTGCTGAATGGAGACCTCAAACCCAGCAACCCTAGACCGTAATGGTAGAAGGGACACAAGAAGTTTAGCCCAAAGGACCAGATGTCTTACTTTGAGGCATATGCCACGGCCAGCATGTGGTAGATGGTCCAGAAACATTATTGCACTGTAGCAGGAGATGAAATGATGGAGGGACTTGGGTGTGAAGTCAAGTATTTGAGCTTCATGTACAGCAAAAGGCAAGACAAGAAGGTAACAATTTGAGAAGATTATCCTAAGGAGTTCAGCATGATAGACTAACCAAAAAAGAACCCAGAAACAGGGAGAAGAGTTATAAAATTACCGTGATAATAAAGATTCCAAAAACCGAGTATGGTGGTACACACCTGTAATCCCAGCGGCTTGGGAGACTGAGGCAGGAGGATTGTGAATTTCAACCTCAGCAACAGGGAGGCTCTAAGCAACTCAGTGAGACCCTATCTCTAAATAAAATACAAAATAAGGCTGGGGATGTGGCTCAGTGGTTGAGCACTCCTGAGTTCAATCCCAGGCACCCCCACCCCTCCAAAAAAAAGAAAAAAGAAAAAAAAAAGATTCCAAGAGCTGAACCTCTCAGTGAGAACAGATAGAGGAAGGAATATCAATAGAACTAAGAGAAACAGTTCCCTGCAAACAGTTTCTACCCCATTATCTTGTTTTACTGCCTTCAAAAGACTCACATTCTGCAAGTCCTTTGTTGATATATGTGTTTGCTTGTTTTTTGACCTCCTTCTTTGGAATGTGCTTGGGAGAGCAGAGACCTAACTGCTCCAAGCACACCACTGGATGTGTGAGTTGTATCAAGCAGTTGCAAGGCAGGAAGCACTTTTAAACTCTATAGAACTACAGTGGAGACTAACAGAAGCAGAAAAAAATTGAGACAAACTGATTTGAGACAAAATGTAACAGTATCCATGCATCTACTCATCCTTTTAACTATGACAGCCACTCAGTACTGATGTGGAAACGAGGCAGATTAGTTGGTGGAACCCAGAGTCTGACATTGGATGGCTTCCATTTGCAAACCCAGGATCGACCACTTTCTACCTTTGAAGGGACTTTGGGCAAGTTCCTCTGAATCTCAATCTTTACATCTGTACAATGGAGATCATAATAAAATCCACCTTACAGAGTTTATGTGAAAATTAATTGTAACATGCATGCTAAGTTCCTGACACAGTGCTTGGCATTACTAAGGACTCAATAAATGGGACATCTTGTCATTATCTTGTATCAGGCACTGTCCCACATGTGTGAGGTGGCAGAGAAACCTGCCAATGGAAACACTCCAGAAGCCCTCAGACGTGCAAGTCTGGCGGTTGAAATGAGATGTGAGAGCAAATTTGCTTTGACTTCATTCCCCATTGACTTGGGTTACTACTGGTGGCCACATAACAGAGGAAGGAAGCAGTCTCTGTAGCTATTTCAGTTATATTTTCTGCAAGAGACCCAGGGTAGCAAAAGAAATTACCATCAAGAAATGAGACCTGTAATATAGTTCTTCCAGAAGGAATAATGGAACAAGTTGGACACTGCTTTTTTTTTTCTTTTTGGAATTCAAGACAATGCTAGAAAATGTGAAATAATTTCAAAGACAAATGCTATTGGTGTTTTCTGGCATAAAAAATTCACGCATTTAAATTTCAGGTACTGTGTTCCGCAGGCTCTTCAAATTGAATGGGTACCTGTGCCAGGCAGCAGAGAAAACTAAATAAAGCTCCAGATATTGTGTAGACTAACCCTCCAAATATCCTTTATAACAATTCAGTATACTTTTTTTTTTTTACTCTCAAAAAGATTTTATAAAATATCAAAGAAAAAAAGCGAATTTCACTGCTAGTGGTATTTCTTATTTAACGTCTTGATAATTACTTCATTTTAATGTATAAAATTTAATGAACAGGAAATAGATGAACTGGAACCATAACAATAGGACTTTGGGAGTGATTCGAATCTTGTTATTCTGCAAATAATGGAACCCAGAGACTGAAGGAGTTTTCTTCAGGCTCACACAGCTTCCAGGGGGCAGATCTGGGACTGGAATCCATCTGCAGATCTTTTTCTCCTTCACCAGGTAGGTGTCCTATGGGAAAGGGGTAAATATCCAAATGTCCAAATTAAGTGACACTGTAAATTCGTGAAGCAAATGGCCATTGCATTTCCACGATGGTTCCTGTGATCTGCATTTATCTAGTCGAGTCTCGATCATTTAAGGGCCAATGTAACATTGAGACACAACCGAGTAACTTTAGCCCCAACATGGCTCTTTCACTCAGCAAGTGGCCAAGCAGGAACCTGAGCGTCATGAAGGTTTCTTTCTCCCCCAGAACCAACATTCAATACATCTTTTGGTCTTCCTCTCCCATGATGCTCCTTGACTCCTTCCTCCTCTCTCCACCTCTCTAAATGAGATCTCTCACCTGCAGGACTGCTACAGTCTAACAAGTCCCCCCTCTTCTCTCCATGTCCCCTCCCAGCTTCTTGCTCAGTCTATTCTTCACCTGTGGCAAAAATGATCACTCTAAAATAAAATCTGGTTATGTCAGAACTTTATCAATGACCCTCATTGTCCTCAAGATAAAATCCAAAATCCCCTCACTTGAATTAAAAAGTACTGCAAAAACTAACTCCTGAGGATCCCCCCAACCTCACTTATTCCTCTCTTCTCTCCCCTAACTGCTTTTCTCATGTTGAATCTGTGCTGTAGCCATACCAAACTTTTTTTTCCCCAAAAATGCATCAAGCTTTCATGTATCTGGGCATTTGCATATGCTCTTCTCTCTGCCTTGAATATTTCCCCCTTATATCTTCACCTGGTTAATTTCTAATCCTCTTCTAGGTCTTTGCTTAGACATCACTTCTTTCAAATAACCCCTCCCTAACCACCTAAGCCATACATCTATCTGTGTAGAATCCTCCTCTCTGATCTAGTAGTATAGAACTTAACCATACTTTTTTGTATGTCTATCTTTTGTTACTCTCCTTAGTCTATTATTTTCATGGGTTGAAAGTCCTGTACAAAATACTGGATAGAATCCCCAAAATTGTGGTTCCTGGTGGATAACCACAAATAGCTGGTAAGTGGGTGAAGGAGTTTGTCACTTTCTCAAATTACTCATGGTGTTAAGGAAGATTGAATTGAATTGAGGATGACTGTAGGAAATGCATGGAGAGAAATATCTAAGAATGAAGTTGGGGAGGAGGCAATACATTTTTTGTTCTTCTCCTTCTTATAATTTTAATAAAGAACAGGGCTGGGAACATAAAGGTGAATAGGATACTGTGTTAAGGATAAACTTGCAGGTCTATTGAGTAAGACTTTGAAGTTGGAGCGCTCTCCTTGTTAGAAATCGTTTACACTGTATTAATGACTTGTGATTACCTTATGAAAGTTCAAAATTCTCCATAATATAAAGTTTAAAAGTATACTCCTTTGTCTTTAATTCCAGAAAAATGAGAGGGGCAATCATTGGGTCAAAGGCAAATGCATATATAATTGGCAAACAGGTACTGGTGAACATGAGCCTAGGTGAAGAAAAACATATTAGTTGTGTGACTATGGATGTGGTATTCTGAATGCTCAATGGTCAAGAAACCATATGGAGAGGAGGGATCTAACAGACGCAGAGTCTCTGACTTGATATCAAGCTCCTTGATCCATTTTGAGTTAACTTTTGTACATGGTGAGAGAAAGGGGTTCAGCTTCATTTTTGCATATGGATTTCCAGTTTTCCCAGCACCATTTGTTGAAGATGCTATCCTTCCTCCATTGCATGCTTTTAGCCCCTTTATCAAATATAAGATAGTTGTAACTTTGTGGATTGGTCTCAGTGTCCTCTATTCTGTACCATTGGTCCACCCACCTGTTTTGGTACCAGTACCATGCTGTTTTTGTTACTATTGCTCTGTAGTATAGTTTGAAATCTGGTATCGCTATACCTCCTGATTCACACTTCCTGCTTAGAATTGCTTTTGCTATTCTGGGTCTTTTATTTTATTTTTGTTATCAAGAAATGGAATGACCATCCATCTTAAATGATTGGTTTTAGTGCTTATCTGTATTCTAGAAAAAATAGTATATGCCAGTATGTATCTTTAACCATGTGAATTTGTTTCTTAACCATTACTATATTTTTGAACTTCTGAAAATAAGCCACTGTTTAAGTGAGTTGTTGCTAGAAAAATCACATCTTAGTCACTGTTCCCCTAGGAATTTCCTCAATCTATTTCCTAAAGGTAGAACCAAGTTCTTAATAGATTTCAGTTGAGACGGTGGGGATTATTTGGACATTTGAACATGTAATGATTTGAACAAGTTAACCAACTTCTTGTACACATATACAGATTTGCATTCTAGATAGCTTATACAATCTATTTTAAGTTTTCTAGCTTTTATAAACATAGATAAAATTATTTGTGACCAGAACTGTGTGTTCTGAGTCCAGTGTGTCACCGGGGCATGTTTGTGAAAATAAAAAAGATTCTCTTTTAAGACAGGAGATGAAATTCAGCTTCAATTGTGTCTCATGAAGCCAATAAAGCTTCTCTTGGCAATTTTGGTTGGAGCCCAAGTATATCTGACTCATGGTTGGGTCTCTCATTCTGGTTATTCACCTCATTTTTCATAATTTACCTACTGCTGTCAAGAACAATCATCGTCTTGCCCAAGAGACTAGTAAATATCCATCCATCGAAGCCAATGGATTTATAAAAGGTAGAATCCAATGACTGAATTCATTTGGGCAGATTCATCAACTGCTTCTTAGATGGTGCAGGGTGTTTTCAGGTTGCAAAGAGAGGAGTGCTTGACCAGAGCAAACTTGCAGTAGAGTTATAGACAAATAGGGAAAATCTATTCCAATGAATTTCTTTAGTATGGATACAATCTGTAAGAGACTAAGTAGCTATAATCTGTGAGACAAAACCCATATACTAATGGAAAGAACATGTGATTATAGCCAAAATCAACTGAAAGAACGTCTATATACAGCAACTCGAAATGAGTGTTTTTGTTGCTACTCTTTATCAGAGAACAGATACTGTGATAAGACAGGTATGACAATTTTTATAACTTGCTCCAGAGAAAGCAAGGTTGTTGTGCCCACCTCACCCATCTATTAACTTTAAAAACGACTATAATCAGGACTAAGAAAATTTCTGGCTAATCAGGTCACTGGAGTTTGGCCAAATGAGGATTCTGGAGGAAGAGTGTTCATGTGTTGGGCCACTTTGACTTAGGATTGTCACATAAAGTCTCAAACTGACCAAAGAAGTGGAAGCTGCTGCCCTGTCTTGAAGGGATTAAAATATCAACTTTATTAATTTTATATCAAAATACAATTTGAATTATAGCATTTTTTGACTTATCATTTTCATCTTGTTTAAAATGTACCCTCTTTGGAATAATATGCTATTTTTAAGAGCTTAATGAATCTCTTAATAGGCCATATCCCTATTGACTTCCAACTAAATTATTTAGAAAAGAGAGAAAATAATAGAAGAGGTGTCTATCTAAACATAAACAAAAATCTAAACAATCTATATCTATATTTGTATGTATTTTTTGTATCTTCATAGATTTATATTTGGTATGAAACTCATAACTACAGGCATTTTTTAAACCATAGAATTGCCCTTTGTATGCAGAGTTCCAGTGGATGAAACACAACAATTTTTGGCAAAATATTCCCTCTCAGTTCTTAGTTTTAAAATAGAACAATAAAGTTATACTCAGTTTGGAACAAAGCAAATCTCCTCCATTGACTGCTTAAGGTTGGTGATAATAGTCAGTAATGGTAGCATAGAAGACTAATTTAGTATGATGGCCTCATTGTGGCAAAATATATCTCCCAAACCCTGGACGTGGGACTTGATCATGTTCTAGCCAAAGGGACATTGCACAGTTGGCTGGCTGTATCTGTGGGTTTCACATCTGTGGACCCAAATGACTGCAGATAGAAAATATTCAGAAAAATATTGCATGTGCACTGAATGCATATGGACTTTTTTTCTTCTCATCATTCTTTAAACAATACAGCACAGCAACTATTTACATTGCATTTACTCTGTGCTATGTATTATAAATGATCTAGAGATGATTTAAAGCATATAGGAAGATGTGCACAGGCCACACGCAAATAGTGACATCTCACATAAAGAACTTGAGTATCTGAGGATTTTGGTGTCTGAGGTCTCAGGGACTTTGCCTGCACTTGGATGGCTAGGTTTGCCTTTTTGTGCATCAGGGATTCCTTGGGAGGACAACATGCTCCATACAGCAGCCTCTATTGTTTCAGACCAGGTCCCAAACTGAGAGACACAGAGCTGACCAGGTGTCTCTGGCAATTGTTGATCCATGGAAGATAAGAGATAGGTAGAGCAGATCTGAACCTAACCTGCAACCTGGAATTGGAAGTCACAGTCCAACCTAACTCAGCCAAGTCATGGTCAGCCTGCTGCTAGCAAATGGGAGAACCCATAATTGTGTTTTCAAGTCAATGAGTTTCAGGGTGGCTCATTATTCAACGTTATTATGGCAATAACTGACTAATACAGGTCATCTCCAGAGACATTTTTCTAACTCCACCTAGTATAAAAATTTCCCCAAATATTCCTTTCCATAAATATCTTCAATAGTATTTGCAATGTAATTTGAATATTTTAAAGTTTTAGGGAAGAATGTCTTTTCTCTGCATGGGAAGAACTGAATTGGTAAAAAGGGTGTTCTAAGTGATGTCTAGAGATGATATATATTGCTTTCTGTCTTCAAAAGATGTAAATGCTGACCATAAATTGTGCAATTGGAATTTGGGAATTTGATACTTATAGGAATTCTGAGAAGCAGCAGTAAATTATGTGTGAAGCTAGAAGTTTTCAGAAATGCTATGCCGCTTTTAAAATTTCTTCTCTTGGGTTTGAGTAAACTTTTCACTCATGAGCTGTCTAATTTTCCAAGGAGAAAAAAAAATCATATCACAAAGAATGCAAGTGTGAGGAGCAGTTAGTTCCAAACTGCCTGCTGCTTTTCAGCTAGGATTGTGTGCAGTTTATGTCAAAACACTTCAGCAAAGAAATACAAATACAGACTAATGTTTGACTTCTTTTGTTGTGTTGAATTGGAGCCAGCAAAAGTATTTATATATAAATCCACTTGTGAAATGCATAACCCTCTCAATGTGACTTATATGTTTAAGGCTTAAAGAGAATTCAGGTTGATTGACAGAAACTACTGCTCTTACAATGTCAAAATGTATGACTTTGCTTATGTGGAAACTTTTAAATTTGTTCTTTTCATTGAGGGATGTTTATCTTCTAATTAAGTGCTACTGCATTAGCCAGGAACATTTATTTGCCCTACTATGCGTATTGTAAAGCATAAGCCTTCAATACACCCATCCTCATTCCTCTCTTTATAAACTTGAGGGAAACAAATCCCCCCAAGCTCCAAGTGTATGCCTAAAATATCTACTCAGACATTGCCTGAGGGCAAAATAAATGGCTTAGCTGTTTTAAACTCTTGAACATAATGTAGGTATAAAAGAAAGCCCTGTCATATCAAGTCAGATATTTTCCTCCTCTTTCTAACAGTAATACCTACAAAACCCTGTTTTCTTCTCCTTAATTCTGTGAGGAACTAAGACACACTTTTTTGGAATCTATGATTTAGATGAGCTCCTGTGGATGGAATGAGCAGAAAAGAGCAGTAGCACATTGAATATCTTAGAGACCATGTAGGAATGCCATGTCTCCATTTTTCAAAAGCTGTATCCTCTTATTTTGTTGAACTCTGGTACCTTGTTTAAATTTTTATTGCATTCCCACATAGTGTTATGCATAAGTATATAAGAAATGCCATAACGGATTAGGCCAATGGTCCATCTTGCTTGCCTCTGAGGGATATTTTGTGGGGAGCCAAGGTTGTCTTTCTTGACATTGCTCTGAAATCATTAGGGATTGACAGAGCACATTCCTTACACTCCCTCAATATTCCATTATAGAACCAGCATCTGAGAATTTTTCCAAACCTTTTAAAACTTATTTATAGTTTCACTTTTGTTATGCTTTTGGGACAATAAGATCACTTATTTATATGAAAAAAAAATTGCTTCTTTCACATTTCCAAAAGACTAGGTTCCTGAGGCCTTGCATTTTGAGATTTGATGAATAAGTCCCTGTTTACAAAACTCATATCTTCATGATTTCCAAGAACTTAGTTATATGGTTGGCTTCTTCTAAAGTGACTCCCAATTTTCTCCAGACCCTGTTATTCATAAACCTATGTGAACTTTCCTCTTGGTGTGCTTGGGCTGTGCCTAGTGACTTGCTTTTAATAAAAAGAATGTGAGAAAGGTAATGAAATATCAAACACAAGATTAGGTCATAAGATACTGTCACTTCCATCTTGCCTGCATATTCTCTCTCTCTCTCTCTCTCTCTCTCTCTCTCTCTCAGCTTGCTTTGAAGAGATAAACTGCTACATTGTGAGCTGCCCTAAAGAGGATCCACATGGCAAAAACCTGAGGGCCTCTAGCCAACAGCCCTTGAGGAACAGGATCCTGCCAGCAGTCACATAGAGTTTGGAAGCTGATCCTCCCTGAGCTTTCAGGTGAAGCTGAAGACCCAGCTGACACCTTGATTGCAGCCTTGTAGAAGACCCTGAAGGGAAGTTGGGTGGTCACTGGGGAATGTTTTGAAAGTAGTCTACCACAATATAAACAGGGGCTATCAAGGTTCCTCTCTCAATATATTTTCATAGTGTCTTGGGCACCAATCATTAGTCCTGCCTTGGGCACCAATAATTTTCCACACTGGTCCTCTGAAAATATTTTGATTTTGGCAATCCTAAGGTGCACTCTCTCTCTCAAATCATTTACTGGCCTTTAAAAAAAAAAGTTAAGCATGATCCTGGCAGATCTTGATATGGTGGATGTATCATTTAGTTATTTCTAATAGACCACATTAAAACAATGGCTTTGAACAATAACTATTTAACTCCTGATTCTGTGGGTTGGCAGTTTAGGCTGGGCTCAGCTGGGTAGTTCTAATCTGGGCTGCACTCCTTTATGCCTCTGCTATCCGCTGCTGGTCAGCTAGCAGGCTCTGCTGATCTTGGATAGACTCTCTCGCATCTGTAGGCCTCAGCTGGGATTAATCAGCCAACCCAGTTGTGTTCCATGTAATGATGATCCAGCAGGCAATTCCAGACTTGTCCACATGGCAATGGCAGGGCCCCAAGAAAATGGACAGAAGCAAGGCCTCTTGAGTCCTAGGCACAGAACCAAAACATCTGTCACACTCAACACATTCCATTGGCCAAAGCAAGTCACAAGGCCAACCTAGATTCATGGGGTAGGGAAACAGATTCTACCTCTTTGGTTTAAAAAAAAATGCAAAGTCAATGGTAAAGAGTGTGAAGATGCAGGGAATGAATAATTATGGCTTTTTTTGGAATCTACCAGTGGTCATGGGTTAATGTGGAATCTCTTCCCATTACAACACAGAATGTTGTTGTGCTAAGTGTTATTAATACGGCCCACGTTGAATTCTCATTCCAGTTTTGCAGATTGCCATCTGTATGATTTTGTGTGTCAGTTTATTTATCTGTGCAGCGAGGCTACCTCCAAAGATCACTGTGAATTTTTAATGAATTAATAGACATAGGGATCTTTAGCTTAGTAATCGCTAAAAAAATTGCTGACTATTATTATTGAGATTGTTGCATCAAAATAATTGTTTACCTTCATATTTGTTTTTCTGCTTGACCTAGACTCATTGAGGGAGGGAGCTCTCATGCATTTAATCTTTCATTAAAAATTATTGAGCATCAGTTACATGCCAAGAGTTAGGAGCTGGGGCATAAATGACCCCAGTGAGACATGAATCTGCACCCGCATTGCTTTCAGGACCACATATTTTCATTTCAGTATCTACCTTCCTCAAACTCCTACCTTTCATTGTCATTGTTTTCTTTCTTTCCTGTTTTGTTTTTGTGGTTTAGATCTCTGGAATATTTTCAAACATTTTTGGTGATCTCAACTATATCCACTGATTTATTCTGTGTATGCCATTCTAGCTTTGCAAATGATATTAGATTAATAAGGCTTTGACTTCTGCTTCTCTATTTCCAAGGACTCTGTTTATATCCTTTGAATCCAAATAATACAGAAAATTGGTTGTGAGAATAGAATTGGGAAGAATTTAACATGATATTCCATCGATATAGAATTTGTGCGATCAACCCAAATGATGGTATCCTCTGTCTTTTCCTTCTCTTTGTGAATGAAGGTAGTCAGCACCCAGAGCCATCTAGAGGAAGATACTATCATTTTAGGCAGGGAGCAGGGTTCCTCCAGGCCTCCATATTTCCCTTTGCTTATTGGAAATAGTGCTGACCACCTTTCTTACCTATCAGATGATAGTAAAAAGCAAATTAAAGTAGAAACAAAGCAAATTAGAAAATGTCCTAATAGGGCTGGGGTAGAGCACTTGCTTAGCATGTGTGAGGCCATCTGTATGATAAATTAAATAAATTAAATAAAGGTCTATCAACAACTAAAAAATATTTTTTAAAAAAGAAAATATCTTAACAATATCTGTCATGGGAATGATCCCAACATTAATTAGGGGGACAACACTAGCTAGACCAATGGAGTTGAGAAATTGGCAAAGATCCCATCAATTCTAGGGACTTCAAAATCTTGTTATCAGTCTAAAGATTTTTGAAAAATAAGCATACAATTTTACATAATATTATGGCTCCATTCCTTTTCCATCTTTCCCAACTTTTTTTTTTCTTCTGCATCTTGAATCTAAATCAAGGCTGAACATGAAAGCTTCTGTATGATGTAAAATTACTGTTGTAGTAACTATAAAATGTCGCATGTACTTCATTTCTGTAAGTACAATGTGTTCTGCTTCACTTTTATTTTACTCTATTAGGTATGCAGCCTATTTGCCAGAGTGAGTTATCTCCTCTTAGAGTTTGGTTATATACCTAGTCTATTTTGTAAACAGAATTTCCATTAAAAATGAATTACTTTTCCTTCGAGCTTATTGATGGGGCTGACACATCGCTAAATTTCTTTTCTGAGCCAAGATTTGTCACCCTGATCAAAAGTTGGCAGAAGGCAGTTCGTGATCATTCGAAAGGTACAAGTGGTTGTATGTGCTACAAAAGATTTTCTTAGAGGTACACTTGCCCTTGAATTTCATCTTTAAAGCAATTAACCGGCAGCAACAAAGAAATAGCAACTCCATGCTATGATTCCTCATATAATCTTGGCATTCACCAGAAACACTTTTCTTCATTTAGAGAGACGTGTTCTTCTGACAGACAGTCTGGAACAACGTGTGCGTAGACACACACGCACACACACACGCACGTGCACAATGAGTCAAGAGTTGGAATGTAAAAACACGAGACCCCAAACAGTAAGCTAAAAATGTGTTATTGGATGCTTGGCAGAAAGATTATATTGTCAGCCTTCTGAGATCCAGCCCATGACACAGATAAGCATGGCTGCCATTAGCAGTCACTCTCCAATACAACCAGAAAAGGAAGGAACAGAGAAGGATTGGTCTGGTGAGATTGTCTGTGTACGTTCAATTATGTCCAAGTTTTTCAAAAGGGATTTTGTTTTCGATTGTAAAAGTAATACAGGCTCATAATTTAAAAAATGAGAAAAATTAGTTGTGAGAGTAGAATTGGGAAGAATTTAGCATGATAGTCCAGTTGTGTTTATTTCTGAGTACAGAGGCCGATTGTTTGTTGTTCAACATATTTAATGACTTAGGTATTGCAAGTCCTTTAATGGTGGAATAAGATGATTTATGTGGCCTCCAAGGCAACAAAAAGATTTTTTTTTTAGTTTAGTATTTACCCCATTGTTCCAAATGAATTAACATTTACACTATACTAAGCTTCATCTTCATAGCATTTTCCACACACACCCACCTCCCTTTAGTTTCTCAAAATGAAATCACATTAGGAAAGAGAAAGCCATATGGAATAGGTAAAGAAAAAAAATGAATGTTCTGAAATGAGTTGGGGAGGTTTGTTTTCACAGAAATGAGGGGGTCAAGATCAGTGAGACTTAGGCTGAACATGTTGATTTGCAGAAGGAAAAAATGAAAACCTTTTTAATGTTGCACATCAGTAATGATGAGTAGGTTTCTAGAACAAACTCAAGCTGTGCAAAGTTGAGAGTAGGTCTGTAAAATAAAGAGCCTCCTGGGAACCAAGAAAAGAAAACCTTCTTGATAACTTTGCTCCTCATAAAAAGAGAAGTGCGTAAACAACAATGATTGTTCACTGAGTGGGGGAGAGAGGATCATGGTCCAATCTGCCATGGATGTGCAGCTAGGCCCCTCTTTGGATGGGGGAGGGCAGAGTCCAGTGACAATGAGTGGGAAAGCCACACAGCACAGCTCACAGGCTGTCCATCACGCCACACAGCTGAGGCTTGGGTGGGAGGAGGCTGGACATGTACCACTGCTTAACTAGAACTTAGAGGAATAGATACCAAACATGCTAAGGGTAAGTGTTACTGTTCTGTTCCAGCTCTTTCCAAGCTTCAGAGAAAGTGATTTTGTATGTTCACCTACATGCATCTTTCCTTGTGCATTACAAAGTTCCACAAAGAATTTGGGTTCTTGTTCTCTGCCATTAGGATCAATAAAGGACATATAGCAACTGTACTAGTTGTAATAGTAATAACGAGGGCAATATGTAATAGCTATCATTAGGGACTGATCACTACATGCAAAACATGCTAATGCTTTCCATGGATCATTTCATTGAATCCTAATACAACACTGTGAGGTATGACCTATTATTACTTCTGCTTTATTGATGAGGAGACTGAATTCTGAAGAGGTCCCCCAACTTGCCCATTGTCATTGAAATAGGTGGCAAAGCTAGGAAGTGACCCTCTGCAGTTTGATTTCAGGCCCTGCACTTTATTGCTTACCTGAGAACTAAAAATAATATTCTCATATGTTCCCTGCATTTTCCAGGTGACATAAAGCATTCTATGCACCTCATCTTATTTAATCATGACAAAGCTAAAGAAGCAGGTACGAATATGATACCCTGTTACAGACCAGGGAGTAACTTACCTATGCCAGATGAGCAAGTGAGGTTCCTCCTCTGCTTAAGTGAGGTCTGATGAACCCCAGAATCAGCATCCTGGATCCTTGTTCTATATTGCCCATCTTATGCTCTTTTTTATGTATAAATTGAAATGTCTTTTGAGATAGGTGAAGTTTTCTTTTCTTCTGCTGTATTTTCCTTGTTTCTTTTAAAAGCCATAACTGTGACTTACAATCTGGTTTCTCTTTCAAAAATTATACTTCTTGTAATTCCAGTGACTTGCAAGAATGGAAGGCTGAGGCAGGAGGATCACAAGTTGGAGGTCAGCCTCAGCAACTTAGTTAGAACCTGCTTCAAAATTAAAAAGCAAAAAGGACTGGGGATGTAGCTCAGTGGTAAAGTGCCCCTGGTTTCAATTCCTAGTACTGAAAAGATTTTTTAAAAAAAGAAGGAAAGAAAGAAAAGAAAAGAAAAATAAATTACCTCTTTCGACTACAAAAGGAAAGACTTCATTGGGTGGCAGGCTTATGAAAGATTCCCACTCCTGATGAGGGGAATCTCTCAACACTTTCACACTTCCCTCTTGAGCACAAACATAAAAGCATACTAAATTTTGCTATTTTATGCTTGACAATGACCACTGCTGAATGCTTTTTAGGCATGTCAGAACCCCCGCAGTGCCTCTAAATTGTGGAGGAGTCCTCCTTGGGGAGAAATGTCTTTCTGACCCCAGCTTGCAATCAGTTAACACCACAAAGCTTGGGAATTTAAAGCCCTTACGGTTTTATCTTCTCAGCCAGGAAAATCCTTCAAGATGCCAATGATGGAATGGAATAAGAGATGCAACTGGATCTGCAGATCCTCGGATCTCTCATTGACCTGTGTTGTGAGTCGATGCTCTTGCAGCAATCCCCCAGTGAATGCAGTGTGGCTGGCTTTTTTTTTTTTTTTAAACAAACTTCCAATGTCTAACTTTTTAATTCTTGCCACCAGCTGGCTTGTAATTAACCGCTGGCATCATCAATATCTCGTCAAAGTTAATGAGTTTTTAACATAATTTTTAACTGCTCTGAAGAGGTTACAGAATTAAAAGAACAAGAATAATGTATATATTTATTCACAGACAAACAGAGCGATGAAAGATAAGGATCCAGCTCTAAGGCCTCACTGGGCAAGGAATTTGAGACACTGGGCCTTCCCCAGGAATCCAGTGGTCAAGGTAGAAGGCAGTCACAGCTGGGTGGTCTCCCACACCCCTGGTACTTCGCTAAAGTAGTATTTACCTTTGTTTGCAATTGTTTAGGCTTAACAGCAATTTAGATGCAAAGGAGCTCAAATGCTTAGGATGCCTCTCTATCTCTCTCTTTCTAACCCTCTGACACAGAGAATTCACTGACTCCTATTTTGAATTTCATAGCAGCTGCTTACTCCTTCCACCCTGCTCCACCTCAGGGCCTCAGCCCACCCTCTACCACTAAGCTACACTCCTGCCCTCCCAACTCCTTCCTTCCTTTCCCCTTCTTATTTCCTTCACCCACCCACAGTCAGCCACTTTCAAATGATTGGAATAGATCCTTTTGTTTGTATATGTTGTTATAAAATGTGTATCATTGTTTCTGAACATGGATTTTAAGTTCATGTGTATGATTTTTTTTTTTTTTTTTTTGGTACTGAGAATGGAACTCAGGGGAACTCGGTCACTGAGCCATATCTCCAACCCCATTTTATATATATATATATATATATATATATATATATATATATATATATATATATATTTAGAGGAAAGGGTCTCTCTGAGTTGCTTAGTGCCAAGTTGCTGAGGCTGGCTTTATTGTGTTCTAGATCTCATTCTCTTTTTTCTTTTATGTTCCACATGTTTTAATTTTTTTTGTTGGTACATTCTGATATACACAATAATGGGATTCATCCTGTCATATTAGTACGTGCACATAACATAGTTTGCTTATTCTCATTCCCCAGTACCTTCCCTTTCCATTTTCTTCTGCCTCCCTCTGATCCACTTGCTCTATTCCACTGATCTCCCTTCAACAATGTTTTTTTTAAATACCTGTCTGTATGACTGTGTGTGTGTGTGTGTGTGTGTGTGTGTGTGCAACCGACTGTTGATTCTAACTGCTGCATAATATTCCACACTGAACATAAGCATCCCTTGGGGTTGCACAGCTATGTTACTTATGATTTCCCACCACAATAAGCAATGCAATCATACATATTTTTATGTATGTGCTTTTATTAACCTCGGTGGAAATGTCTGAACCATCGCAGGGGCTGGGTCATAGGGTCTGAGTAAACTTTGGTTACATAACTGTAGGATCCTCCAGCAGAGCTGCACATTCTGTATGAGCCCTGCATGGGAATTCCTGCAGCCACACATTGTCATTATCCTGACTTCTGATTTTTACCAATTTCCTCGTGTCAAGTGACATCTCAGTATTAGGATTGGCCTTTCTTTAGTAATTCCTTTGAGCTTCTTTTTATGTATTTATCAGACTCTATTTTCTACTAGTTGCTTATTTGTTTCTATTGCCCATTTTTTTAATGGGGGCTGGTGATATTTTCCTGTTGATTTGCAAGAGCTCCCTCTACCCTTCTTTTTAAAATGTATTCCAAACACTTGACCCTTGATAGTTTTAGACATTATAGTTCTGCTCTTTCAAAGTGCCATGTGTCTATTACCTTTGTCTACAATTTTCTTCCTTAAACTTAATGATCTTAATTTTGATAGAAGTATATTAATCAATTTTGGCCTGGTCATATGTGCTTTTGGGGAGTTTGTTTAAGAAATCCTTCCCCTCAATTAGATCCTGAAGATATCCTCTGACATTATTAAATTTGTACTTCTACCTTTTACATTTAGAATGCAACTCGCCTGATGTTTGCCTTGTACCTGGTGTTAGGCAGGGATCCAGCTCAACTTGTGGCACAGTGAGCCAGGTTCCCAGCACCATCTACTGTGCAGGTTGTCTTCCCCCACCCAGGGATTTGGGTCCTCTCTCTCCTTCTCTCAATTCTTCATTCTCTTCCATGGGCCTATTTGTCTGTTCGTGTATCAGTGCCATATTATTTTCAATTATACTGCTGGTTTGTGTCATATGTCTTCATATTTGATAGAACCAACCTCTTCCCTCACATTTTCTTTTCATTTTCAGAGTTGCTTTGGCTATTTAGGAACATTTTAAAATACACACTTTAGAATAAGAGTTGGAATTGTACTTGGGGAGAACTGATTTCTTTATAAAGTCAATTAAACTATTTAAGAGCATGAATTTTCTCTTGTTTTATTTTGATCTTTTGTGTACTTTAATATAATTATATGTTTTCATTCATTGAGGTCTCATGTACTTACTCATTTTTAACTTAATTTCCGAGTTTTAGCTTTTCTGTGAACCATTAATGCTTTTTTTCAAAGGCCCAGGTTCAGTCCCTTAGAATGAGAATATATCATTCAGTGTTGTTTGAAAGTGCCCCGACTGGTGTTGAACTAGTGATGAATGAGTCCTGTGAAGCTGTCATTAAAAATAAAAAGGACAGGGATCCAACCCCTTAGAGATTTTGATTTGGTCTTTTGAAATAGTTTTAGAAATCTGAATCTTTAATAGTTCTCAGGTTATTCTGATGGGCAACCATATTTGGGAAACATTATTCATTGTGCTCAAAGATGATTTTGAGGGTCTTTAAAGATGATACTTCCTTCTTTACATTTGAAAGAATGCTCCAAGAAAAGGTAATTCTGAGATAAGAAGGAAATATGAATCCACACTGGTAATTAGAAATATAGATTCATCACTAATTTATTGTACATTGTTTTATCTTTAATGCCTTAGATTAAAAGCACACCAGGTACTCTCTGAATACCATTTAAAAGCAAATTTATTAAAGTATTTCAGGACAACCCCATAATGTGCAATTTATTCTTTTTTTTTCAAGCCCAATAAACAAAACATGGCAGCTATCATTGTGATGAGGACTGCTAGATGGTTAGCAAATTGAAGTCTGTATCAGTTTTGAGATGCAAATTGCTCTCAACCAGGGTAGTACAATGCATAACATCTTAACCTCTCCTTGAATGAAGTTTACTGAAATGAATTTCATCAATGGCAAATCAACAAGAAGACTGTTCTCTCTCTCAGGAGCAAATGGGCAACAGGAAAGATGGATGGTTTTGTGGAAGTGTATAATTATCTGTTCTAGCTATCCTAAAACTTTAATAAGTAAGCCCTTAAATGTCATTTGGAGAAAGGTGGATCAATTGCTTGTCTGCTTGTTCCTCTGATCTATCATATTTTATAGGGGCATATTAAAGACTTTGTTGAGGCAACAAAATTGTATTTCAGGATGGAAATGAAGGCAGTCTTCAAGGGACTGAAAGAATGTACTGAGCATCTGAGCCTCATGTGATGGATAGTTATTATGCTGAGATATATTCTTGTTGTCCTAAAAGCATTTATGAGATTGCCTTCAAGTGCCATTGGCAGATTGTTTATCTCACACTCCCCCTCCACCCCATTTAAATTCCAAATTTATAAAATATATAAGGAATTTATGAACATCCTTTATTCATTGAAAGACCAAAATTCATTTGATCTTTTTAGGGCTAAGTCACTGTGAAGGCTTAATTTCCATTGCTTGAATATAATCCTTTCTTTTATAGTTGTTAGCTCCTCAGATTCTTTAGCCTGGTGAAATTCCTGGGAATGAACCGAATGTCACAGCTGATGGATTTCATGGAAATGACAAGTATCCATAAGAGGGAAATTTCAAATTAAATTTCTGATAGGAAGTTTTAAGACAAAATGTGCCATACTGATAAATCTAGAAGGAAGACAAAGTATCCTTTATAAACCTTTGCAGAGCACTTTGTCCAGTTCCTTCCTGTTCAGAGACGTTGTAGCAGAAGACACCTATAATCTGTATCGATACTGACATTTGATATATAGTTGACCATAAGTATCCATGGGTTCCACATCCTTGGATTCGACTAACTACAGAGCAGAAGTATGTAGAAAAAAAATTAGTATCTATCCTGAACATGGACAGACATTTTCCTTGTCTAAACAATTCAATATAGCAACAATTTACATAGCATTTACATTGTATTAGATATTATAAGTAATTTAGAGATGACTTTAGGCATATGCAAATACCATCCTAATTTATATAAGTGACTTCAATATCCATAAAGTTTTGATATTTGCTGGGGGTTCTGGGTTCTGAAACTAAGCCTTCATGGATACTAAGGGACAAAAATAAATAAATAAATAAATAAATAGCATTCATTATTTACAATGTCACCACTTTTGAGCCATGGCTAACAATACTTGACATTTCTCTAATGTTTGCAAATTTCTTTTTTTTTTTTTTAAAGAGAGAGAGAAGAGAGAGGAGAGAGAGAGAGAGAGAGAGAGAGAGAGAGAGAGAGAGAGAGAGAGAGAATTTTTTAATATTTATTTTTTAGTTTTTGGCAGACACAACATCTTTGTTTGTATGTGGTGCTGAGGATTGAACCCGGGCCGCACGCATGCCAGGCGAGCGCGCTACCGCTTGAGCCACATCCCCAGCCCCATGTTTGCAAATTTCAAAACATTTAAAAAAAAAAAAAAAAGATTTTCACATTTGAGCTTCCCAGTAACTCTGTGACCTGTGTATTATTAATCCCATAGCATGGATGTGAATACTCGGCCAAGGAAACAGTGAATATATCTTAAACTCAAGTTTGCTGACTCCAAATTTCTCCAACACTATTAACCTGATTGATAAAATATTTTCCCTTTCATTGATCCTCTTTTTCTTACTTAGGAGTTGAGAGCAGAGTTTGGCAAACTTCCTGTAAAGAGCCAGGTAGTAAGCGCAGACATTACTCTGTGGGCCAGACAGACTACACCGTGGCTATGCACCTCTGCCACTGTAGTGAGAAAGCAGCGTTGACCAAACCTTGAAAAGAGTAGACTAGACATGGCTGCATTCCAATGAAAATTTGTTTGCAAACTAGGCTCAGGCTGGCCAGAGTTAGTACCTGGAGCTGTAGTTTGCTGACACCTGAATCTTACAAAGAAAGAAAGGAAAGAGACCATGAACCCAACCCAGGCATGTTTCAGTCTTCACACTCTCTGGGTCCCCCTAGCTTGTGTTTCTGCATGGAGATGCCTCACACGTTTTGACTGCAGATTTCATGGAAGGGATTACATTGCACGTCGTGCCACAAAACTCTCTAAATGTCACATATGAACATTTCTTCTATTTCCCCACAGCAGCTGTCATCTTTCTCAGGCTTTCCTGTCTCTTCTTAGAAAGGCAGATCTTTCTTTCGGAAGCCTCTTGTCCCCAATGATGCTTGAATTTGCTACCTACCTGTATCTTTCTACTTGTTTTCTTCCTCATCTGCAACCCTGCCCGATATCTTCTTTCAGCACCAAAAGAGGGGTCCTGGGATCAGGTAGAAGGAGAAGTGATTATTAATTCCCATGTTTTTTCCTGCTTAATGTTTATAAAGTGCTTGGCCCACAGTGAATGTTTACGAAATGGCAATTGTTTTTGTATTATTAGGTGCATAGTCAAAAGTTTGGAAGGCTGTAAAGTACTAAACAAATTTAAGACATTGTCTGTTTTTACTGTGTTATGATTGTAGCCATTTTTATCAAGTCCAGAGGGCTTGGAAGCCTTAGATTTAGGACTTACTACAACAATGGCTTTCCTGGTTGCTCAGGGGTTTCTGAGTATAATCTACTCCTGAAAATTATGCTAGTTTTCCCCACAGAAGAGATTTGCCTGTTTTGTGTTAACTAAAACACTAAAGCATTTTGCTTAAAGATTTCGTGACTTGAAGATCTTCAAGCTGACAGCCGACTCAGTGGGACTTGCCTCATGGAGCTACATGAATAGAGTGTCAAACATGTTTACAGCCAGTCATTTGTCAGAACAAGACTTTGTGGCTAGTACTGATTTTTCATCTAATATTAAGATTTCAGCTCATTTTCTAAATACTTATCCGATGATAACGGATTATCACAATATTTTAACGCAAACTGTCACGTGCAACAAATACTACAATGAAAGTCACTGCACATTTCTCAGTCATTTTCAAAGCAACCCGGTATGCATTCATTTAAGTAAATGTTTTAGCAACTGCTTATTATATGCCAAATACCACATGGTAAAGCATAGTTTATACTCCTGAGGAGTACAGCTCAACGGGAGAGACATGCTCGCTGTGGAACAGTCTTTAATTACTGTGTCTACAAAATTGGGTGCTCCCATGACTCCGGGTACTGCAGGTTCAAGAGAGCTTCATCGTTTCAAAACCATGTTGATGTGGTTTACAAAGCACATAAGATTAAAAACAACAACAAAACAAAACAAAACAAAAACTAAGTAGTGAAGAAACTGGGACCGATAAAAAATAAGGGAAGGAAAAGTCAGTTGGAACTAAGTGTAAGGTTATTGAACAAAATAAATGGCATAAATGATGCATTTATTAGAGATCAGGTACAAATTTGTCTCTGAGTTTCCTATAGGTCAAAGCAAGCAAGAAGAAAATGGAACCCTTTCCATGGTCAAAATATCCATAAGACGAAAACAAATTAAAGATTAGGAATGGACACCTGAGGAAATGTATCTCTTGGGCTGTCCTCATTGACATCTGGTCCTCACTGTTCCTGCATACATCAAATAGAGCTCATTCCATTTCTTATCCCTCACTTCAAAGAGGCCAATGGAACAACTGCAAAGCAGAGGACGGAAAAAGTACCTCATGGAATGGCTCCATTCCTCAGGGCTCTCATAGAACAATGTCTCCCTCTTCATCCCCATCTTCTGCTTAATCCAAGGATTAGGTTTGTCGTATCCAGAGTAATGGATACTCTGATTATCTTTCAAGAAATCCTCTTTGTCTCTTATTTCTCTCAACTGAGTTTTTGTGATTCAGGGGATCAGAAAATTTAAGTTTGAACTGAGCAAGTCTGAAAGGGAGTGTTTTAGATGAATAGAGACTGAGTAATCTCCAACCGGCAAAATCTGCTTCCCCTTCTCTTAGCTAGTGGGAATGCAGGGAAAGAGTTCATAAGAATATAAATGTCTGATGGAGAGAAACCAAGAACAGGATAATGTTAATATACCTCAAAGAATGTAAAGTTTTGCTTTACTTATTTGAATCTAAAATTCTGTCTTCTAGATTCTCATCTGATATTAGCTTAGTATGTAGAACAGTGAGTGAGTGACGTGATCCCCTTCAAGGGTCAGAAAGGGATAGGTTGACATTAGGTAAATTAGTTGGGCAAGAACTCAAAATATGGGGTTTTTTTTAGTGCTTAATATTATTGTGTCAAAAGTTCTTAAAAATCAGTATTATGTAAAGTAACATTGTCCTTGTCTTGTCATTTAGAAATTAAAGAACACTTGGAATAGCATTTATTCCAAGTAAAAAATTGCATTTTTTATAAAGCTTCATAATATTTTTTTCTATAATTCATCAGCAGAAAGAAGTCTTAAGATATTATACATAGTTATAATTTATTATATTTTACCAAAATCCATGAAATTTTGTTTTCTTTATAAAATTTATATTTGTTCACTGGAAAAATTTTGAGTCATATATATATATGTCACTTATAACATTTATATATATATATAGTCACGTATAACATTTCCACTCAGGATTACATACTCTTGAAATTATATCTCTATTTAAACTAGTATTTTTTCTATGTATGCATTCTTACATAATTATGATTATATTTGACTCACTTGAAAATTCAATAATTTTCAATAATTTTACTCTATGATTAGAAGTCTTTCATAAGAACATTATTTTTGATAGCTACATAATATTCTACTGGGTAGCTCTGTAATATTCTACTAAATAAGTGCCTCATAAAGTACTTAGTCATTTTTTTGTCATGAATTTCTTGACATTTGGGCACTTGGGAATGGATAATGGTGAATCACTTTGAATCATGCTCCTTGTTTTGTATAATATTGGCGGCATGACTCCTATGCCAGTGCCTATGTTTGAGGGACCACACACTTTGGGATACCTTCCTTGAAAATTTCCAAGTTCCCTTTTAGTGTCTTAGGACCAGCAGAGGTCAGCAATGGGGGCCAGGTTCCTGGGCTACAACCTCTATAGTCAGAGAGCTCCACTGCCTTGAAATTCTAAATTATTTTTAAACAAGTCCTGCCTTTTCTTTCTGCACTGGGATCTGAAAACTGTGTAACAGTTTTGAGGATAGTGCCATAGGGATGCTCCCAGTCAGGAGCAGAGCCTAATCACTGCATTTCCTCTCAGTACTGTCTCTGACCCCTAGCTTCTACATGAGGTTGACCAGATATCCCAAGAAGCTCTTGTGCCTCACGAGGTCACCTGGGGGTCTGATCCAAGACAGCCTCCTGGTAGGAAGACTGCTTGTACTAGAGAGTATATTATAAACTTTTCAGGATCAGTTTAGGCCAGACAATGAGAATGGTGCCCCCACACTCATTCTGGGTGACTCAAATTGCTTATGCCCCACACGCCAAGGGGTGTGTGTTAATCAGTTTTTTCACTACTGTGGCTAAAAGATCTGACTTGAACAATTTTAAGAGGAAAAGTTTATTTGAGGGCTCATGTTTTCCGAGGTCTTAGTCCATAGAAGGCCGGCTCCATTCTTCAGGGCTCTAGGTGAGACAGAACATCATGGTGGAAGACTGGGGCAGAGGGAAGCAGCTCATATCATAATCAGAGAGCAGAGAGAGAGAGACTTCACTTGCCAGATACAAATATATACCCCAAAGCCATGCCCCCAATTCCCACCTCCTCCAGCCACACCCTACCCCTTCAGTTACCGCTCAGTTAATCCCTATCAGGGGATTAGTTTACTGATTGAGTCAAGGCTCTTACAACCCAATCATTCTATTCCAAACCTTCTTGCACTGTCTCACACATGAGCTTTTGGGGGACACTTCACATCCAAACCATAACATGGTATTTCTGCTTTGGTTAGAGCCCCAAACACCACTCTGCTTTAATTTCTTATCCTAATTCTCACTTTCCCATCCTCTATCTTCTTCTCCTAGTTCTCATCCTGAACAGTCTATTTTGATTTTTGGCCCAACATGAGAGTCCTGGAGAATATCGGTTCAGATACCAGAGTGGTGGCAATAAGAGGGTCACAGGAGGGTAGTGGGGACCTCCTTCTTGGCAGGAACTGTCTGAAAGAGTGAGGGCCTTGGTTGGAAGATTAGCTCTTACAAGGCTTGAAGATCATTAACAAGGGCTCTGCTCTGAGTCAGGACTTATTTATAAACTCTTCGTTAATTTCCCAATGTTATATTCAGAAGCTGAAATTCCCACAATTGCTGGTATGAATGGAAAAGTCACAGCATATGGCAAGAGTGATGAATTTTAGGAAGCTTAAATTTTTCCTTTTCTCAGAGGCTCCTCAGCTGAGAAATCTCCTTTTCCTTCATTTATTCTTGCCAGTTGGGGATCAGCTCAGCTCATCTCATCTCTTCTTATGAAGTTTTGGACTGTGGATTTGGAAATGCCAGCTGCCCTAGGGGCTTTGAGCTGGGCACATTGTGTGTTTGGTGGGGGGGGGGGGCAGCTCAGTCAGCCTGGAGAGCATGTTAATGCCTGGAGGTCCAGTTTTTATTCCTGACCTAAGTTTGGCATCTGAGGGCTGCTGTATTAATTCAAGGCTCTGGATCCTGGGTTTTACTGTTATCTGCTATTTCCCTGACTTTGGTTCCTTGCCATTCCCAGAAGGGGAAATGCAGTCAATGAGCATTTCCACATCAAAGAGTCAGGGATGGTTTCTTGGAGATGTCCATTGCACAAACCAGTGATTAGATAGGGCCGGAAAACTCACAAGGTTAAAACTATTTTTGAAACATCATTCGTTCATTCACTAAACATTCATCAAATCCAATCTACTTTCTTGGGTACTGTTATGGTGGACAGAAAAAAGAATAAGCATGGTTTTTGCCTTTGTGGGGCTCATAAAATAATGAGAAAGCAAAATTGCAACATAATCTGAAGTGTTTAAATGAGAGATGTGTATCAAAGCACTGTGGAAATGTAAAGGAGGGTGAAGTGATTCATTCTCCTTGGAAGGGGCAGGAGGAGCTGCACAAGTCTTCATGGAGAAAGTGCTCTTGAGCTGGGCCAGTGGGAGGGGAATAGGGTTTTGCCATAGGCAATTAGCAAACCGAACTAAAAAATATCACAGTGTGCAGTGATTAACCAAGTCTTGATATTCTTAAGAATGGTTTGATTTATTTAGTCATATGTTGTCTTTATCAGCTAGAGCTGAGTAACAAGTGTCCCCAAATCTGTGGGTTTGAAACCACATTTTTTTATCCCTTAAACATCAGCAGTTTGTCTGGCAGGGGGCGGGGGGGGGGGGTGGTGATTTAAGCAGTTCTAGCCCACATGCCTTTCTTCCTCCTTGGATCAGTGAGTGAGAAGTCAAGGTCATTTTCTTATGGTTATGAGATGGACATGTGAATGCAAATGAACATGCATCAGGCCCCCTCAGGCCTGGACTCAGAACCAGTGCACCGTCATTTCTATCCTCATGCCATTTGCCAAAGCAGAGCTACGTATCCAAGCCCAAAGTTGAGGGCAAGGAAATCCAATCTATCCTGACAAAGCCGCAGAAGCGGTATGAATCCAGGCAAGGTAAAGATCTGGGACCAAATGAATGGAAACTCATAAAAGCCTCAGAAGGTATTCATGGGCTGTGTCAAGATTCTTCTATGCTATGAAATCAAAGATACCTAACCACAACTTTCAGATTTTTTTCCCCTTCATTTTGGAAGCTAACCACAACTTTCAGTTTTTTTTCCCCTCATTTTGGAAGCTCAGAAGCCACAAGTGTCTCTCAATCTCTCCAGCCTCCTTCGTCGACCGACGTACTTTGTCAATGTTATATAGACATCAGGAGTAGTTCAGCCCCCCACAGATCAAGAGTCTGTATCTTTATTTACCCCAGTGACAACCAAGGAGATGTAAATAGGCCATAAGGAAAGCGGCTTTTTCATTTGCACTACTTCATTTGTTTTGTATTTATAAGATATACAGTCTGAGAAAGCTATAAATAAGAGTCTCGAAACAGCTTGAGGGGCTGGTGATGGAATCACAAATCACCCGAGTTACATCTTCATCAGTACCCTGATGTAGAACCTTTATAATTGCCAAAATATATTTATCTCTGCTCCAGCTACACAACTTGCATATCACAAGCTAAAACTAAGTGACCTCAACTTTCCCAAAAATTCCTACAAAATTTGATACTGATCAGTCCAAATCTGGCTGGAACGGATACTCCTATTTCTTGTCTTGCCCAAGGCAAAATCGGCCAGGCTGGTACTTCTCTTTGTTTGTCTGCATTCACCTTTAGAGAAGACCCCCAAATGAGTCAGAATGCAATATGAGAATTTAGTCTCACCAGACCACTTACTGTGAATATAAATTCTTACCTTATATACCCTTAATATTATATCATATCAAGTGGGAAAACTAGGGGAAATAGCAGGTGTCCTCTCTAAGATACACCACTTAAAATGCTCATCTGAAACTGACATATTTACCTTCTCATTAGAGAAAAGAAAATGTACCTTGATATTATTGTACTGATGCTCTGGATTTGAGAGGACAAGAAGCACACATTGTTGAAAAGAAAAATCTGGGAGCAGAAGCTTTGATTTTGCAGAATTAAGGATGCAGAGGACTCTCAGGGGACAGAATTTGGATGTGGGTCCCTGTGAGCAAGGAGAGAAAAGAGAAGAAGGAACAAAAAACATGCAAAAAAATGCGTTGAATCACATCCGTTACACATCCACTGTTTTACATATTGCCATACTAGTGTCTGATTCTGTATACGGGGTACAAATGGGAGTTCATAACCCACTTGAATCAAATGTATGAAATATGATATGTCAAGAACTATGTAATGTTTTGAACAACCAATAATAAAAACTAAAAAAAAAGAAATTGACAAATTAAAATTGTGCTCTAATATATTACAAAAAAAATGTGTTGACAGAGATAATTTTACTTTCTTCTCCATGTTGCTGAGACCTCAACCTGAAAACAGCATTTGCACTAGTACCCGGCACACACTGAGTGGCAGTTCTAAGCCAGGCACCATACTCTGCCTGTCCCACACCCTATCTCTTTATTCTTCACAGGTACTATTATTATGCCATTTTCAGTTTGGGAAACTGAGGCTTGAGAGAGAGAATGATTGCCTGAAGTCACTCAGTTGAGTAAGTGGCAATATGGTTGGGAGTGAGGATGGGCACAAAGATTCAACCAAAGCAGTTGACCCTTCCCTCAAAAATATGACCACTGCACTGTATTTCCTTCATTCTTTTTTTTTTTTTTTTGGACGTGCTGGGGATTGAACCCAGGGCTTTGTGCATGCAAGGTAAGCACTCTATCCCCAGCCCCAGTCCTTCATTCTTTTTAAAGAAACCAACTGACCTTGCCATTAGGATGCTGAAGGACAAAAGAGCAATCGCAGCCCATAAAAGAAATATCAAATGAGAGAGAGAGAGAGAGAGAGAGAGAGAGAGAGAGAGAGAGAGAGAGAGAACCTACTTAACTTGGAGTCAGGAAAACAGTAGTAGAGTCCTGGTTCCTGCCATTTAATTATTTGAAAGACAAATCACAGATTCCCTATAATCCCGAGTTTACAAACAGGGTAATGGCATGTTGGGCGAGAATTTCTGTTGTCCAGAACTGGTAACAGGCCATAATGTAGAGAACAAAAAGTGGTCAAAAAACCCACATTCGATGGACAATCATAAATGACCAGCAGATGCCCATTCCATGGATTACTAAAGGGCAGGGGAACAGGCTTTGCTACCTCCAAGCATCAGCTACCACATGCTGTCAGTGTTTCACCCTTGTCTCCTCGACATTCGCCATGTCCACATATTTCTACAGCTTTCTGCAAAAAGAACCTACAACTCTCTGCCTGTGAGCTCCTAGAATCCATAGGAGTGTGTTCAGCCTGTGCATAAAATGTTCTAGAAGTTTGGAAAGTTATTTTATCTGAGAGCAATTCTTATCTGAGAATGAAAAACAAATTAATAGGTAAATAGACCAGCCTCTTCACTTTCAGGAAACACCTCCATAAATTTTTGGCTATTTTTTTCTCTCATTCTGTTAACTTATATGCTTGAGAAACTCCTGATATTAGTCATAATAGGATTAGCTAAACTGAAAGAATGGGTAACCCTAAATCTCTGTAACTTAAAAAAAAAAAAAATCTCCGTATCTTATAGCAGAGATTCCTCACTTATGCGAAGATCAGTGTGAGTTGGGGGTCTTTTCTGGGTCTCTCTTCCATGCAGGGATGCAAGGATTCCATCTTGAGCCTCTACAATTTCAACACACAGCCCTCCCAGACTCTGCCAAAGGGAAAAAGAGAAATAATGAGGCAGGTAGGCTTTTAACTACCTTTGCCTGGAAGCTTGTCACTTCCATTCTAAACTCATTGGACAGAACTTGTCACGTGGTTGCAACTTAACTGCAAAGGAGGCTGGAAATTGTCAGGAGCACATGAAATCATTTGAAAGACAAGCCACAGATTCTCTGTAATCCCAAGTTTACGAAGAACATAATGGCATGTTGGGTGAGAATTTCTGTTTCGCAGAACTGGTAACAGGCCATAATGTAGAGAACAAAAAGTGGTCAAGAAATCCACATTCTAGAGACAGTCATAAATGACCAGGGCCATGCACAAATTGCCTGGGGCACAACCCTACCCCTTCCTCAAGCCCAGTTCAGGAGCACTTCCTCCATGAAGATTTGCATATTCCCTCCTGTCTTTTGTTGTGGACACATGTTATTTATGTGCCCTTGGAATCCATTCTCCTTCTTTCCTTTGGAAACATCCCTCCTCTACTTTCATGGCTTCATAGTGTTGGGACAAGCTGGACCACTTCTCAGCTCCAGGGGGCACCTATGACCAATCAGTGTATCTTACTTCCCAGGGCACTGTGCATGGTGCAGAGATGAGGGGTTTCTCAAGTTGGTCTGATGGGGTTCCATGCCATCATCCTGAGTGGATGATGGCTCTCTTTCTCTCTCCTTGGGCACCATTAGGGCTTTTCCTTCCTATTTCAGTTCTAGTTTTTCTATCGTCTTTCTCTATCCACTTCTTTTATCTTTCCAAAATGCTTCACAAAGTAGTCAAAGTTCCCTTTCTCAGAAGCCCTATTTCCTCATGCTTGAATACAGATGACAATACTTATTTATTAGGATTGTCATGAGATTAGCTGTGTAGAGTGTGCTGCTCAAAGCCTACCCTGACACAGATGCAAATATGTCAGTACTCTAAGTTTTGGGTCAGCACAGTCAAATATATTTCATCTTTTAAGGTAGTTGGGGGATGATGTGTGTTTATCACTCCTGTCCTTTTTTTGGGGGGGGGGTAGTTGAATTCAAAATGAGAATTTTCAATGATCCACTCATTTTATGTATTGGAATTTCATCTGATAATGTGGCATTGCCCCTGCTCTTCCATATACATTCTCTTGTCTGCCACACAAATGAAAAACACAAGAATCCCTCTTCTAGGACAATCTCTGCAGCGCTGTTCTTTTTCTGGGCTACCTTCAACCCCAGTCTTAAGGTGGTCCCTCCAGCAGTTGTAGATGTTCTGAAGATCGCTAGCTCCACAAACTATTTAGAGATGCCAGGAGACTCCTAAAAGATTCCATAACTAAATGAATTTGTGAGTAACTTGGTTTCAACTAAATACATCAATCTTCTGAAGGACATCTAAGAGCCTTCCTGTGCCAATGTATATTGTGAATCTACAAGAGAGGAAGGAGAAGAGGAGAGCATGCAGTGCTACTCAAACATGCTTGACTCACTATAATTAGTGGAGCCTTTCTGGACTAGTTATTCCAGAGAATTTGTTTAGGGAAATGCTGATCTAGTTATAATTAAACTTCTTTAATAATGTCCCTTTCTTTGGTGCAGAAATGTCACATTTTCTATGCTTTTCCTCAGTTGCCTTGTCTAGGTTGTGCCTGCTTCTCCATCTTTCTTTTTTTTTTTACTTCCTGCTAGGTAAATATAGTCATAGGCTGAGTGATAAAGCACAGTGATTAGTTGACCGAGGAGAAGAATGAGTAGTCACACCAATGTGCGGTGATAAATGTTTGCAATATGTTGAATTCACCTTTGACGCATTTTTTTTTAATGGATCAAGCGAATGGGTGAAGGTAATGCTGTTCCCATTATTTTCTAAAACTCTCCTTCTGATTGGAATATGAGAGGTTTAGTGGGGTCTTAAATATAAAGAACATCTTTTGGGAAAATGGTTCAATTTTTCATTGTAAGAGCATACATCAACATGTATTTGCCTGTAGTCATTTGATTTTTATGGCTTATCTGTTTCTAATTTGCTTGCAAAACCTGGTGTGGATAATTCAGACCAGACGAAAAGATAGGATTTTCGTGTACATATGTAATCACCAGTATATCAATTGAAGAAATTACCACTTACTCATTTATACTTTTCCTGTCTCTAAAGTAAAGCACATCATTAATTAAGTAATGTTAGCAAATATTTCTACCCCACTCTCTTTTTCGGGTTCCCCTTTCAATGTAATCCAGATAAAACTTTTGTGAAATAGAATTATCTCACTTCATACCTTGTAGCTGATTGTTAAAACATAGTCCCATCTGATTTGTGACATATCTGAATTAAATTAGGAGATCTAAACTAATGCCCTTTCTTTTCTTTTTCTTTCATTGGTCTTTGCAGCTTTCCCTTCCTAATGAAAAAGCATGCTCTTCTTAGTTTTATTTAGTCCAATAAGAGCAAACATAGCCTGCTTATTGTTTTCTTTGTCTTCATTTATAAATCGATATCACTCCTATGACAGATATATGACCTCATTGGCAACATGTAAATATGGTACACCCTTCCTGTGATTGTTTTTATCTTGTTATGTCGGACTTAATTCTAGAATTTTCCATTTATGGTATCAATTTGCTATTAGATCTTTTAGGGAGGCAATAAAGTAAAATAATTTAGAAACAGACTGGCTCATTTTTTAAGGGGAGCTAAATAGGAAATGTATAGAATTTCCCTTTTATGGAATGCACATTTTTATAACACTTGGCCTCTTTACATTACATTTATAATGATTTATAACTAGGGACAGGGACATGTTTGTCAGAAATACCTTTAACAGAATATATATATTTCTCCCTTAGAAATTTTGATTTAGTAGATCTGGGGTGGGGTGGGGCCATGAGTTTTCCTTTGCATACCCAGTTGAGGAATACTAGTTTAAAATGTTCTCTTTGGAAATAATTTCTTGTGTGAGAAGGCTGCCTCGTTTCGAGGCTGTCAGGACAAAGGCAAGAGGAGACAAAAGGATTTTTATAAAACTCATGCCATTGGGGGCGCCAGCAATAGACACAAGGATTATTTCCTTCTAGGTGCTCTATTTTCAACTTGAGGAAATGACTAATGGGGTGTGTAGGATTGTGGTCAACTCATTGCAGAAAAGTGTAACTCACAGCTTACTGCCCAGTTATGCCTATTCTAGAAAAAAAAAAATAGGTCCAAACTAATTGGAGCACTGAATGTATGTAGAGAGACCCTGGGCAATCCAGCAGAAATCCTAGTTTGTTTGCTCGTTTATTTGAGTCAGTATAGTTTTAGATTTTTTTTTGTTTGTTTGTTTTAGTGGTCTAGGCTTCCTAAACAAAATATTCAGACTTGAAATGGTGTACACAATTGGCCCAAAATTTCCCCTCATTTCCTCTCTCCACCAGCTCATACCTCCATCCTCTTTACTTTAGGAGTAAAAACACCAAGGAATGGGTTGGAGAAAAAAGGCAGTGCATTTCAGAGGTTAGAGTTTTGATTAAATTGGATCAATTCACATTCTTATCCTGCAAGAAGAGGATGTAAAAGTCCACACAGGTCTCTCTATGTGCAGGTCCCGCTTTCATGGTAGTTACAGGATGTGGCCATGACAGATGGAACTCTATAATGTTGTGTCTGGAAGTGCTATGAAGGTGTCCTTTCTGGTGGTGAAACTTAGCTTTATGAGCAAAGCCAAGCAATAGGATTTTCCTAGAATTTTCATACCTTGTCATGCTGAGCAATTTACTCTTAACCACATGTGGTTAAGCAAAGCCTGCTTCAATGGGATTTAAGCATGACATCCCTTCATTTCCACAAATGAGAAGCAGATGCCCACATATTCTGGGTAATATTTAGGCCTTAATAACCTTGCCATGCAGTAGGCCAATTAATTGATGCTGACAGTAGTACTAATAATAGTAATAATCACAGTAAACTTTTATTGAGTGTTTACCATGTGCCAGCCCTTAATGTTTTATGTGAATTACTTCATGTAATCCTCACAAATCTCTACATAGAAAGGCAATGAATGCTCTTTGTTTTAGGCCACCCAGATTTTCTCTCCTTTCCTGTTAATAATAGTACCCAGATTTTCATTTCCTCACCATGGATAATCCCCTGTGATTTGGGGTAAATGGTTCCTATTCCCATACCTAGGAATATGGATTGATGGATTGGCCCCATTGTTAAATCTCATTCCCCTCATAATAGTGATTAGTTCAGGGATAATCATGTGACTCAGTTTGACCAATTAGAGTTCAGGAGAAATTTCCTGGGGGATTCTGGACCTTCTGTGGAAACCTGGAGAGACATATTCTTTATGATAAATATGAATATGGATACTGCTTAGGGAAGTCAGCCTTGGGTAAAAGGAGCAACGCGAAGTTGGTAAAGAAAAAAGGAAAGACCCAGTGCCTCAGAAGTTTGAGACAGAAGGATTGCAAATTCAAGGCCAGCCTTTGAAATTTAGCAAAGCTCTAGGAACTTAGTGAGACCCTGTCTCAGAATAAAAACCAATAAGGTCTGGGGATGGGGGCTCAGCAGTACAGTGTTCCTCTAGCACATGTGAGGTGCTGGGTTGGATCCTCAGCACCACATTAAAAAAAATAAATAAAAATAAAGGGATTGTGTCCAACTATAACTAAAAAAATATTAAAAAAAAAAAAAGGCTGGGGATGTGGCTCAATGGTAAAGCGCCTCTGGGTGGTTACGTACCAGTACCAAAAAAAGAAAGAAAGAATTTGAAGAAATTGGACTTTTGAACTTTGTCAATTTCCATGAACAGCTAGATTAGGCCTCAACTAAAGCCTAACCTGCTTTTAGGTTTTTTTGACTAATAACTTTCCTTTATTGTTTAGGCTGAATTGGGTGTGCTTATCCTGGAAACTAAAGAATTCCTAATAGGTTCCAAGAGTAGATTCTTAATTTTACTGAAAAGGAAATGGGCTGAGAGAATTTGAATATTTTCCCAATTTAATGGAAAAAGTAAATGGGTATTAGGGATTTGAATTCAGGTGGTTAGATTACAAAATCCATGAACATACCTGATACTTTGAGAAGTAATGTTATTGTCAGAGTCCTAGAAAATAATGTCGTCCTTTACTCCTTATTCCTGATGGAATGTGAATTTAATTTGTGAAGAATGTATCAAGTAATTCATTCAAAATCTTGGGTTATGCACCCTTTGTTTGCTATAACTTTTTATGTCTAAAATTCTGGAGTGGCTATAGGATTTTACAGAATCTTATTGGAGAAATCATTATAAATTATCTTGTTATGAGCTCATTATATCTAATTTTTAGCATTAAGTATTTGGACTGAATGTATTACCAAATCTGATTATGTTCTAGAATCATCAGGGAAGCTTATAAAAATACTGTTGGTAAGCTTTAGGACAATTGGTTTGAGGTGAGATCCCCAGGTAGTTATAAAGCACAATCAGATTTGACAGCCTCTGATCTAAGTTTGTGGTCATAAATATAAAGGGATAGCTACATGTAGTTTATTCAAAGACCTATTGAACAAAGATCAAGTGACTGATCAAAAACAAGGTCCAGAGGGAGGTAGATGATTTCTACTACATAATAGATATGAAGACTTATAAACCAAAGTACCACTTGAAAAGAAAACTATTTAAAATGCATTGGTAACTCCTTAGAAGAGACTATTTTCTTTTTTCCTTTTATTTTCTGCTCACTTAGGGGAGAAAGAAAGAAAGAGTTACAGAAAGAAAGAAAGAGGGAGGAGGGAGAATAACTTGGCAATGTTTTAACAGTCAATTAAAGATGTATCTAGCCAAAGTTTATATGCGAAAGTCCACATAGACTTTGGTGTATATGGAAAATAATTGCAAGAAATTTTGGCACAAACCTTCGCTAAAACCTTGACACCTTGCTAGAGTCATTGATATGCCCTAGGCAGTGTTTTTCAAATTTTAGTGAACATTATAATAACTTGAAAAGCTTTTCAAATAGCATATTCTGTACTTTTCACGCATCTTCTGAATCAAAATGACTGGAGCAATGGCCTGGGATTATGGTTTGTGTCTAAAAAGTCCCTCAAAGAACTCGTGTTATAAGCAATGCAGAATGTCCAGAGGTTAAAAAAAATTGTATTATAAGAGCTGAAATCTGGTCAGTGGATTAAACCATTTGAAGGACTATTGGGTGATAGTTGTAGGCAGGTGGTGTGTGGCTAGAAGAGGTAAATCACTGGGAGTGTGGCCTTGAATTCTATCTGTGCCTGGCCCTTTCTCTTTCTCTCTGCTTCTCAGTCAATATGAACTGAGCAGCTCTATGCCCTTCTGTAATGATGTTCTACCTCATCTACGTCGGCCCAGAGTGCTGGAGCTGACCTACCCTGGACATAGAACTCTGAAACTGTAAGCCACAAACAAAAATTTCCTTCTTTAAGTTGTCTTGTCAGATATTTTGGTCAGAGCAATGAAACTTGACTAACACACTGGGTAATCTGTATTTTCCCCATCTTCCTTGTGGTGATTCTAATGCAGGACACCTAGTTTTTCACCAGTTTGTGAAAAACTGCCCTAGGAGATCTCTCAAAAATTGGAGACTTGGGCAAAATGATTCTTCTCAAAGTCAAGTTCTAAAGTTGTGAGAAACTACTTCAGTGATTCAGATAATTATACCTAGGAGTGGTCTTTTCAAATAATGTCCTAAGTGTTGTATCATTTTATTTAGCAATTAATAATAAGTGAGTATTTTAAATAATTGTTTAGTAAATGGTTAAATTTTTTTTAAAGTTAAGAGTAATAGGGTGACTAAGAGTGGGATTTACCTTCTGTGATTTAGTGAACCACATTATGGGATGCCTGACTGCTCAAACCATGGCCCCCGTCTTTGACTTGAACACCTGGGAGCAGTTTGCCTAGATTGAAAAGAAATTAGTGCCCAGAAGGAAAGAGTTTTCAGAGTGTTAACCTCACCAAATCTTCTCAAGGTGACAGTAAACCTTGACGTCTTTGCCTAGCTATTGCGTACCAAAAGACTCTCATTTTCTCTTAATAGTAAAAGAGGAGCAGTGTTCCTTGTAGCAATGGTGTTTTAGTCGTTTTCAGCTGACTACAATAGATCTCTCATAAAATCCTGTGCAAATTGCCAGAATGTTAGTTATTTCATCAGTAAGAAGGAGCATAAGTAATAATACTGATGTAAATAATCATCCTGTAAACTTTTTATTGCTGAGGAGTTCAACATGAGGTCATGTGTTCTGAACATCTGGTTGAATGACTGAATTGTGAATTTTCAAGGTCTTGTGAAGAAGGGTGAGAGCTGCCTGCTATCTTTAGGATTCCTGCCTCTTTGTGAAAACACACAAAGTAGTCAGTGTGGGTAAATAGGAAATTGACCTGCTGGTGTTAAAGATGATCAGGAAACTGTTTTCCTTACCCCTGTTTAGAAAAGTTAAAGATAGAGAGAAAGGTCCCAGTTGTCAGGGTTCTTGGCAGATTGTGGCCACAAATTCCTCCTATCTTTGTAGGCAAAATGTTTTATAATATAATGTTGCCACATTTCCTATCAAGAAGTAGATTCCATCTTCCCATCCCTGAAATTGCTCTTGGCCATGTGACTTGCTTTCACCAATGGGACTTTAGTAAATGTGACATAGGGAAGGCTCAGCAAGGGTTAGAATTTTGGGTCTGGCCCCTTCTCCCTACCCTTGGGAACTTTGTAACTAGGACCATGTGAAGGAGCCTGAGAAAGCCTCGTGGATTGAGAGACCCCCATGTTGGCTGTCAGGATTTCCCACCTCCAAATGGGGAGTGAAGCTATTCAAATCCATCGAAGTCCCAGGTCAACACAGAGACCTGAGAACAATGATAAAATGATTCTCTTTTTAAGCTGCAAAACCCCAAATTTCAGAGTGGTACTTTATACAGGGAAAAGTTAACTAATACAGAAGACCACCAGCTTTCCATTTTTTGAGGTGTGTTAGGTTTTTTTCCCCCCTTAAGCAAAACTACTTGAAGGCAGTGTTTGTAGCTCTTTGTTAGAGACTTATGTTACTGGTTTCATCAGGCTCTTTTGGTCTAACCTGCTTGAGGGATCCCAATTCACTTGCTCCATCTCAGCTGCTCCCACACACCAGAGTTCCTATAGGCCCACACAGGAGGCCAGAATGAAGGCTGCTGGCTCAGACTCGCTGTGGAGATGAAGGAGGGAGATGGAGGCAGGAGGGATTCCCTTTCTTTCCTCCCTCTGATGGGCTTCCTGAGATTGATTCCTCTGCAAAACCTGTCTGGGCATGCCCCTTACCTGCCAGGCAACTAGCAGTGTCCTTGTCAAGTGTTTCAGGTGTTTCTCTTGAAGCCATGGCCCACACAGTCAAATATGACCTGGGATGGCTTCCATCTCTCTGTGACTCACTTCCCTTTTCCCATCAGGATTTTAGGGCGCTCAGACTGAGATTCTCATCTTATACTCTTAGCATGTCAAACATTTACTTGTGTTTAGGATGCTTCTACCTCAGTGTTCACTTATTACAGTCACTTGCAGGACTTCGTCAGAAACATTGCGAAGTGTAATGCAGAGGATTAGAATTGCAAATGGTGGCTCCACCAAAGTGAAAAGCCCAAGTTATGATTTGCTCCTTGAAGACTATATTATTAATTAATTAATTATCAATTAATCGATTTGGATTTTTTTTTTTTTTTTGGTTACCAGGGATAGAACTCAGGGGCATTCAACCACTAAGCCACATCCCCATCCCTATTTTGTATTTTATTTAGAGACAGGGTCTCACTGAGTTGCTTAGTGCCTCGCTTTGGCTGAGGCTGAAACTCCCAATCCTCCTGCCTCAGCCTTCCATGTTGCTATAATTATAGGTAATCGATTTGTTTTTGTGGGGTGATTCATATACAGTTCTAAAACTCACATAATTAAGAAAGTAAAATGGAATATTCCCTATTATTTCCCTCACTTTCATCCCTATGTTCCATTTTCTGGAAGAACAACCCTCTTACCAATTTTCTTTCAACCCCTTACTGAGTTGTTTGAATATGTCTCCCTTTATTTTGAAATGTTTGTTATTACTTACATACTGTTCTACTCCTTACTTTTCTCATTCAACCACATGTTCCAGAAATCAATCCAGTCACTTCATAGAGAGCTGCCCTGGTCTTCATACTGGCTGAACAGTTTTCCACTATAGGGTAGTAGCAGAGTTAATCTGAAGAGTACCCTAGTAATGGACATTTTGCTTGTTTCCAGTTTTGATATTGTCAAAATGCTGCCATATGACATTGTTATGGGTAGAACAGGAAGTGACCCCAAAGACTCTTGTGTTGAATATTTTGTCTGTAATGAAGCAATGTCTGGAAGTGGGGTTTTATACCTGGAAGGGCATTTCTTATGCTCTGCCCACCCCACCCCCCTTTCCTAATTACTATACACTGAGCAGCTTTCTTTGGCCCTGCCACATCTTTCCGCCATGATGTTTCTGACTTGGAGTCAGGTAACCATGGACTGAAACCTCTGAAACTGTGAATCCAAGTAAATTTTTCCTCCTTTAAGTTGCTCATGTCAGTTGTTTTGGTCACAGCAATGAAAAGCCAACTAACACAAGTTTACATAGATCCCTGAGCACCTGTGTCATTATATATGCAGGATACCTGCATACAAGTGGAATTGCCAAGTTGCAAGGGAGTGTGTTCTTTTTAATATTTCGAATTTGCTAAATTGTCATGTATTTTCTTAATGCATTTAAGTTCTTGGCACAAAATGCCATCAGTATCTTATCTCTTTAATTGTATTCTCCTATATCTGAGAAGGTGGAGGTTTAGCAGCGTGTGGGAGAGATCTGAGCTGACTCATCAAACAGAAGAGTTGGGGGTAGGGGTTTGGAGGGAAGCGGGAAGGAAACTGATTTGGAGCAAAGAGACAACTGGAGCTGTGCCAAAAGCAACACCCTTTCATCATTTTGGGGGAAGCAAATTCTAGGAGGCATCATGAGTACAGCAATGATCAAAAAGGCAGAGGAGAAGAACAAAAATCTGCCGTAGGTAAAGCCAGTCCCAGGCAGTGAAGGGACTAATTAGGAGAGTAAAGAGACAAAGGCTCAGCTCTCACATATGGAGTAGATCTTTAATTACTTTAAATAGGTTAAAGATTCATTACAAATTATGATTTTTCTCCCTGGATATTCTCTGATAACAATAGATGTGTTTTTTTTTTCCTCCCCGCCAAGTTGGACACAAAGAGAACAGCGAGAGTAGTGCACATCACGTTTCTTCCAAACCTCAGGGAACTTCCTTTCTCTAAGGGTGGCATTGCCCAGGCAGCCCTTTCCTACTTTTTGGGTTCTTCTTTTGTTAAGGGCACACTTCCTAAAATATATGACCTAAAAGTCTCCTACCCCAAGTGTGGGAGGAAGGGCTGGAGGGAGAGACAGTTCCGTCTCGGCAAAGCAGCTGGCCTCTGTGGACAGGATGCTGGGAAATAAAGGGGTGGCAGCCCATTCATTCTCAGGTGTGCTCTGACCTCTGCCTTTACCCACCCAGGTCACCCTCCCTTCCACTCACTCGCTTGACTTGGCTTTAACCATCTTGCTCTCAGTACTTTTTTCAGAAGAGGTGCTTCAGTGGAGGGCAGAATGACTCTGCTGAACACAGAGGTGTAGGCATGTTGAGGGGCAGAGGTAACAAGAACATCCCTTGAGAATATAAACTACATAATCCCACCAATGTCGCCTTTTTCTTGGGTTGCTGTTGCATTATCGAAAGGAAAGAGTAGATGAAAGCAAACACATAGAAATTACATGTTTTAGTTAATGAAAAAAGTGTGACATAATTTAGGACTCTGTGGTTCAGATGGAGTTGATCAAATACACTTCAAACAAGACAAGATAACATTCTCACTTGTTATAACACACATCTTGCTGCAATATGTCCTTGGATATTTATTATGTCAATTTTTCTCCTAAGTTAGGCATAGGATTAGAATCTAGGAGGTAGAAATCATATGCTAGGGTAATACCGGACCATCGCTTAAATCATGCTCTGCCCTCCTTCTGTCCTCTGATCTCCAAGAAACAAAGGAAGATATGTATACTTTAAGCAAGCACAGTTCAATGCATATATTAATCACCACCTATTTGAACTTCCTGCCTAGAGCAAGTATATCACAAAAACACCAAGCTATAAATGCCTAACACAATTTTGTGTCTACTACTTTCCAAATGGAGTAAAAAATAATTCTATTATATTTTAATATAATCTGCTTAGAATAGTTAATTTATAGGCTGGGCTTTTCCATACCATAAATGATTATTTTACAGGGTTGGCTCCTAAAGATTCAATCATATTAGAGATTGAGTGGTACAGAGTTTGGACTCTTCTAAGTGAAAGAACAACAATAATAAAAATTTCATTTGTTTAATCATTGTCTAATGTAATGATCACATTTTTTTTTAATCCAGTGGAAAGTTTTTTCACATAAACTCCTTAATAGAACCTCAATGCCTACAGAGCAAATAGAGCCTGGAGTCATGTCTGCTTGTGTTTCTATTCACTACTCTTCACCCTCTTGCCTTTCTAAGTCTGGATGCCATGAGACCCAGGGCTGAATGGGCTGGCAGAAGGTGGGCATCTCTGCATCCCTGGTACCTGACCTAGTATCTAGCACATCAAAAGTATTCAACCAATGTTTGTGAAACTTCACAGAACCTTATACTTCAGAAATATGAAGATATAATGTTTTGGGTGGACATGTTCAGAGTTGACATTTTGAAAACAGATCCAAATGAGATCTATGTATCTCAAGTGTATGTTCCTTGGCAACATTTAAAAGGGCGTAGGAAGCTTACAATGGGAATGTCAGGCCAGTATAATTATAAGGGCTCAATCCACTTTCAGACAAATGTAGGGGACAAAGTAGGATCGCCTGATAGATAGGGAAGAAATACAAGAGTGTTTAATATCTGTTCAACTATTACCAGAAATGTTTGTTTGGCTCATCTGCCTGGCTGATGTGTCCTCCCATTAGTGTGAGCTAAATTGAAAGTGTTACTTTTCCGTACAAAGGCATGTGTGTGTATGTGTGCATGTGTGTGTGTGTGTGTGTGTGTGTGTGTGTGTGTGTGTTTGATTCCTTGGTCAAAAGCATATGGTAGAGTTGTGAACAGATCAGGGAGAAACTTACCCTGAAAACTATTTGCCTCACAGAGTCTTTTAAAATGGTTTTAGTTTTGTTGCCAAGATTTTTAAAAATGGGAAATTTTACATATAAATCTATTTTTTCAGTTTCTCTTGAAAAAGTGGAAGATCTTACAATACTGTGAGCCTACCTGTTTCTTAATCAGTAGTTCTCAAATTATGGTCCCTAGATCAGCAGCATTGGCATCTCCAGAGAACTTGGTAGACATGCTGGGGGTGGATCCCAGCAATGTGTGTTTTTAACATGCATGCTTAATTTTTTTTTTTTTTTTGGTACTGGGAACTGAACCCAGGGGCACTTAACCACTGAGCAACACCACCAGCATTTATTATTTTGAGAAAAGTTCCCACTCATTTGCTTAGGGCCTCGCTAAGTTGCTGAGGCTGGCTTTGAACTTGTGATCTTCCTGCCTTAGCCTCCAGTCACTGGGGTTACAGGTGTGCACCACCACATCCAGTATGTCTTACTTTTGAGAACCACTACTGAAACTAGTCAAGTCTAGCTTGATGGTGTATATGCTTTCCACCTAAACTGGTTTACTTGTCCATGTGGCCTTTATGAACATTTGAGGTTTGGGGGAATCCCCCCCTTTTTGTATATGGATAGAATCATACAGTATGAAGTCATAAAATTTTCCTACCTCCAATTTTGAATCTGAGGCCCTAAAGGTCTGAGGTCACTCAGGGATCTTTACAAACCCTAGCATTATCTCATAGGCATATCAGATCTGACTTCCCATCTTTTATTAGCAGATGCCCATGTGGCAGTATAAGAAAATTCAATTAGTACAAACAGATAAGGGCATATTAAAGTCTTGGGAGGAAGAAGGCCCTGGTTGGAGTCCCTAATGCGTACAAGTAAATGGTTAGATAAAGCTTTATTTAATTATATCGCAGGCGGGAAGAGAGTCACGAGTCATCTTGGTATATTTAAGTGTGTGTGTTTTTAATGAACTTTTCAGAATGTCTGTATGTTTTCTGCCGGTTTGTCAGACAGCCATCAATTACTCAGTGTCACCCTAAATATAAGCAAGCCACCATTTCATTATCAGGGAACATCTACCGAGGCAGACTCTCAATGTGTGAGTTCGCCTTCTGAGTAATTCCCAGGCAGGAGCCTCCCATGGAGGTACTCACGTTTTACTTGCCCAACTGCTATTCTTATTAGATGCAGATGTCTATGACTCTTGGATCAGCCTACATTTTTATCAGCTCTTTCTAACCCTAGAGATAATGTTTAGCTTCCTGAAATAATTATGAAGTAATATTAATTAGTGCTGATTGAATATTCATGTCTTCTGTATTTCCCATCCCTGGGGCAGGTAAGTGGGGTCATGTGGCTAATTTTTAACAATGGAATGTAAATCGAATGCTGTGTCACTTCTGGTCTGAAACAGTTTAGAGAGAGTGTACCTGCTCCATGCTTTCACTTTTCCTGCTTTTGCAATTTTGGATAGCACATATTTGAGATGGTAGAAGCTGCTTGGGACTTGAGTTCATGTAGAAATCCATGCAGGATAAGTACCTGGCCTACTTAAGCTCTCACATGAACAATATTCGAGGTTTTGATAGTGTATTGTATCCTGCCTAAACAAACTGTCATAACTCTGAGAAGCTGGGTTAGTTGAGGAATGTGCAGAGACGTCAGTGAAAACCAATTATGAAAGAAAAAAACAGAAGCTTGGAACTTGCACTCGGTAAAGCAGGTCCTTTCAGGGACTGGTCAGCAGCCTATTTGACAATTTCTGGAATGAGGCTTGTTCTAGACTGGGGTCAGTATCCAAGAACATTTTATTTAATGAACAAGACACAGGAGAAGTTATCTGGGCAGTAATGATGCTTAAGATGATATGGGAGCCAGGCACAGTGATACACACCTGTACTCCCAGCTGCTCAGGAGGCTGAGATAGGAGGATCGCAAGTTCCTGATCCTGAGCAATGTAGAGAGACCCTGTCTCAAAATAAAAAATAAAAAGGGCTGGGGATATAGCTAAGTGGTAGAGCACTTGTCTGGCATATGCAAGACTTTGGGTTCAATTCCCAACATATGAAAGAAAAAAGAAAAGAAAAGGAAAGAAATAAGAAGGAAGATGGTATGAGAAAAATCATTGTGGTTTAGGGTAATTTTCTGATTTGCAGCAGGAGCCCACCAAGTTGCTCACAGGGGAGACAGGGCCAACCCTGTGGAGACTGAAGGCTGGGTTAAGCAAGCAGAGCTCCAAGAAAGAGAACTCAGGTTAACTGTAGAACTAATGACTCAAAAGATAATAAAGGCTGAGTTGGGGTAGGAGATACTCAGGAACTCCAGATGATGTTCAGTTTAGAGTTTGGATGACCAGATAGATGGGAATACCATTCTCTAAGAGAGAGGATACGGGATAAGGACTTCTGATTTGTTAGTCAAGTTTACCAAGTTTGGGATGTATGCAGGACATCCAGATAGCAGTGTTCAAATCAAGAGGTAGCTCAGAATGAGTCATAGCCTCTCACTATTTCAATTAGCCATCTAGATGGCCATCCCAATTATAGCCAAAGTTGTGGTAAATGTGGTGTGTATGCTACACAAAGGTAGTTTTAGGACTCCCACTTCATTACTCTATAATTTATTTACTCTGACCATTCATAACTAATATTTGAAGACATATTCTATTGAACTTAATCTATGAGAAGATCAACTTTCACTTTTTTGAAAATCTCAATACTGGGTATTGGTGAGAAAGAGAGTATAATTACAGGCAAAATTATATAAGTAAATTCTGGGTGTTAGTATGTTTACACACAACTAGATGTAAAGTTCTTTGGCTGCAAGACAGAACATTTGGTTTACTAAGTTAATCAGAACTTATCTTCACACTGAGATGCCACTTCTTGGTTTCTCTCCTACTGTTAATCTTCAGCATGGCTATCTGTGATTATATGAATGGAGGTGAATGGAGAGGTACTCGTTATATTAATCCCAAATAAGAGCAGGTAACCCAATACTACAGTAACAAGGAGGTAGACAGGTGATGTAACTAACTGCCCAGTAGTTTTGAGGCCAATAGATTAAGCCTAAACAGTTTTGCCAAGATTCAGGAATAAGAACCCACAACCTATCAACTATGAGGCAAATCAGAAACTAAGAAAAGAACAAAGCCATAAATAGCTCTTACTGATCATGGTGACAAAGAATTTTCCACCTTTCCCTGTGACTTTAGACCATCCCAGCTCTCTGAGTTCTGGGTGCACATGCCCATTGGGAATGGCAGTTGGGGGGCAAGACTGAGTGAAATGTGTGACAGCATCCCCAAACCCTGGCTCCTGGGCACTGTGACCATCACTGAGTGGGAACATGCAGAGTGCTGTTTCTAAACCTCTCCTATATGAACATTCCGGGGTCTCTACTGTCAGGAAGAGATGTCTATTGTGCAGTTGTATGGATGGGTCCAGAGGTCAGGAGCAACACTAGGGAAGGAAATAAGTGCTTTGGAATTGTTAGCAGAAAGATAGCAAGAAGGGAAATGCCCACAAAAAAAGTGTATCCACTGAGAACAGGAGCTTCTACAGAAACCTGGGCAGCACTAATATCTGAGAGTCATCACAGAGGTAATTAAAGGAGAGGAGGAGAGAATGGTGTCCAGGGAATCAAGGTAGAAGAGAATTCCATGGAAGGGAGAAAGATTGAACTTCTTTTACACATAGTAGCTGGGAGGAAGGTTGCATGGTGGGGTTGGGGAAATGGGGTAGGTGCTGCTCTCTCCTCTGTCCGCCACTCCAGGCTGACAGGGTAGCCAAGTTGCAAGCAGCCAGGAGAGCTCTTTGCCTTTGAATGTCTGCAAAGCGGGGTTCAGTTTCATTCTGCCTGAGTTCTCCGAATACATCCTCTGCTGATGCAGGCTGGCATGGGGCGACCCTAAGGCTCCACTAAGATAACCTAATAATGGCTTGGCCAGAGTGCCCCATCTTTCCCAGAGCCACGAGAGACAAGGATGGTGAAGCAATCACTTGCCACCAGAACAGCAGTTGCTGCCACCCCCCACTCAGGATCATCTTCAAGCTGCCTGCTAGGTTGGTTGATATGCCTTTTATTTAGTTTTCTGTTAATTTGCTAAACACTGTTTTGGTCTATGTGATTGTAGAATATAAAAATGCAGTAGGTGGTTTATAGGAGACAAGTTGCAAGAGAATGCTCAGTGCTCGGAGCAGCATATACAATACCTACCCTCCGAGGGCTGGATTTTCCCTCGGGCTAACAGGGAGTGAGCTAAGCCAGGTTCCCCATCCTCTTTACGGCTCTCTTTGACCTGCTCCTCCCCTCAGTGCTGTGTGGTGGGCGTACAACTGTTGCAAGTAGGTGGCACAGCTGTTTGCTTTGACTGCCTCTGTACCTCAGGGATCCCAGCCACACAGTTAACATTGCAGGATGAAAATGGCATTTATGCTTTAATAAACTCACCCTATTTCTTTGTTAGAGGGAAAATGGGGGGGGGAGAATCCCACCCACCACGTTGCCAGCTACATGTCACTGCTCAGAGCACACCATAGTCGCTAATGTTTTCCAAATTCTCCCTTGCATTGGAAATGGAAACCATTAGAAAAATATTGGGATGGTGTGAAGATTTCCCAAACACCTGCCTCCCACCTCTTATGCGCATATGCCCAGTTTTTGCAATGCATGTAGTTTTTTTTTTTTTTTGTGGCGTTTGGTGCATTTTCATTTACAAGTGCATGTATATTTTATAAGCATATGTGTATATACTTCTTGGTGATTTACTTGTAAATTTCCTAAATGGGGAAGCCACACAAAGGTCTCCAAGCCGTGGACGGAATTAAATAGCATTTCCTAATAGGAAATAATAAAGCAGGCGTCAGATACCGATAGGCGAGAGGGAAAATGCATTTTCAACCGGAAAGTTATTGAGTGTTTATAATCAAGGAACTGATTCCATAGAGGAGGGCAGCCCGCCCTCCTCTTCCCTGTCAAATAAATCACCACAGACTCTCAAAGTTGTCATTGGGAAGAGCTAAATCTTTCAGCCTTTGCTCCTTTTTGTCTTGGTGAAACAACACAGTCACATATCCTTGCTAGGACACCTGTTTCTCCCTCCTCTTTGCCTGCTAGTATCCATCAACATATATTTCATGGGTTACCATGGATGGCGCATTTTGCTGATTTGATTTGAAGTATCCATAACTATGATGGACTTCTTTGCCTGACTCAGAAATCAGCTGCCTTTCAATCCTGCGTCTAGAGGATCTCTGTAAATCAAAGGAAAGAGCGATGTCAACTTCTTGCTATTGTTGTCATTATATTATTTTTATTAACTAGCCTGTTATTATGGTAACACTTCGAAGCAACAAATAACTCAATCTGGGATAATGAATTTCAGATTATTAAGTATGTTTGGAATTAGAAGGACCCTTAGGTCTTACATCTCTTGACAACCTATAATGATGATTGAAAGCTGATAGCCGATGATCATCGGAATGATGGCTCTATTCTGTATTATTTAATACTTTTGCCTTTAGACTTTAAGATCGTACTGTGTTTTAAAACAATGATTGATAATTTTTGGAGTAGATGTTTTCTGTTTTCCTCTAAGCTTGTGTTTTGCCATGTAAATAAACAGAAAGCATTTCATTCATTCATTATTTTAAATATCTTTATTGAATACCTACAATATTTCAGGTGTTGGTCTAGGTGCTGAGGATAACAGAATGAACAGGAACGATAGCACCCAGGCTTTGTGGAGTTCATGTTTCCACAGGGACATCAGATACCAAATGAGTAAAACAACAAAAATATAATTTCATATTGTCATGGGCTCTGATGGAGATAAGACAGGATTATGTGATAGTGACTGGAGGCTTGACTACCTAAGATTGGGTGGGAAGGAATCCCTCTCTGAAGCTGGTGACATCTGGTCTGAGAATTAAGTGACAAGAAAGAGCCAAAAATTAAACAGCAGTTTGGGGAGTTTTCAGGTAAAGTACTGCACTGCAGGGATGGGCTTGGTGAGGCTCAGAAGAGAAAGCCAGACTGAACAGGGTGTAGAGGGGTATGAGAGGGGGTCAGAGAAGAAGGCAGGGTTAAAGATACCTGGAAACTCTTAGATGACAACAGTTGTTGAAGATTTATTTTAAGTGCAAGAGAAGGCCATGGGTTGGGGCAGGGTGTGGGTTCAACAAGAGAAAGATGTCACAGGACCTGTGTTTCTGGAGGAACTGGGAGGCTGTGGGTCATAAAGTGTCAGCTCCAGGGAGCCCACAGGAGTTGAGTGTGGGCAGAGCTGTTTCCTTAAAGGGAACCCAAGATCCTGTGCATAGAAGGAGGGAGGCATCATAGGCAGCCAGAATGAAATATGTGACACTGCTAGAGCTTTCTAAGAAAAAATTTACAGACCTTGGCACATGGACAAGAACTGTCATAAAAACATCAGAACACATTATCTATCATCTATTTATTTGTCATCCATCCATCCATCCATCCATAGATCCTTTCCTACATGTAAAGGACCAGAAAGTGAAGATACCAGAGGGCATTTATTTTCCAGAACTTTTGGAGAAGACAATGAGGATGTGGCAAGAGGTTTTTCCCAGCAGGGATATGTTTACATCCTACTTCTAGAGACAGCATCACAATGTGATGAACAATGATGAAGGAAATCTTCATTTTTCTCCTTAGGTTGGGTTCCCTCCAAGGCAGATGTGTAGACAGACAAAGATTTGGTTGCAGGTCATTTATTAGGAGATGATCCTAGGAATTATAGTAGAAGTTGGGGAAATCAGGGAAGAAGGGAGGGTCAGTAAATGGAGTATTAATGAAAAGGTTGACATTGTAGGTAATAGAGGATCTCTGTGCAGGATATGCTTTGGGTTTTTCATGCAGGGGCAAGATGACCAACTTTCATCACTCCTTGTTTGGGAATCTGTTCTGGGATATTACCTCCCTGCTTTGTCCACTTGGCTTGCTATTCCATGGGCCAGACAGCACTATGAAGTTGATATATATGTGTATGTCTGAGGATGCTCCTTAATCTGAAATGACTTTTTAAATCTACTGCAGCAGATTTCATAGCAACTGTGTGTATTAAATTTGAGGATTGCTGGACCTTTGTGGTCCCTGTGAAATACCTTCCTTCCTGCTACCCTCCTATGTCTAAAGATAGCAGTCACTTCTCCAGGTTGGAACTTCTGACATAGAGTTGGCTTTCTTCTGAGACATCAGGAAATGTCCCCTGAGGGTGGGTGAGTATAGCAGATGTATTAGTGTACTGCCCATCTCCCTTCAGGATATAGGAGCTCATTCTCCTACTTCTGGGAGATATGGCTACTAATGGGCTAAGACCCTGTTCATGAATTACCCTCAGACCAAGAGAGATCCTCCCTTCCAAGGAGGCAGCCTACATCCAATGATGGGTGTACAAGTGTTATGAGGACCATGTCCTTTTACCTCAGTTAGGGATAACTTTGAAAAGCCATCCTAGATCCAGAGCTTCCTGTGGGAAATGCCAAGGTTTCTGCTCCAAGTACATCAAAATTTAACTTTTTCCTCTTCTCTAATCTGCTTCCTTCACTTGTCCAAAGTATTGATCCCCCCAAACATACCCAGTAACCCCCTGCACCCAAATCTCTGTGTCACAATCTAGTTATTGTGGAGCTTGATTTAAGGGTCCAACAAAGAGGCAATGCTTTTTTATTTGATCTTCATGTCCTTCCCCATGAACAACTGATAGATTCTAAAAAGTTCCCATTGATATACCTTGAAGGTCTTTGGGAGTGTTGGCTGTTTGAGGAGACCCAAAAGTGATGATTTCTGTTGCAGAACTCACACCATCTCTGTAGCGGAAAAAAAGCTCTCCGAATGCCCAAGGAGTCCCAGTAAACAGATGGTGGCCCTTGGGTCCCAGAGTCAGCCAAGTTCAGAATGGTCTGTCAGGGGATGAAATGTATCCCTGATATTTTTATGGCTTTGAATGTTTGATGAGACCAGCATATATCAAGAAATGTAGACAAGGAAGGGCAGCCTACAAAAGGGGAAAGGAAATAAGAAGGCTTGTGAGTTAGATTTAATATTCTTACAAACAGAGATGAATGATTTAAAACTTATTTATGTTTGCTTGCTGTTTGGTGCCTTGTGTTCCTATGATATAATTTGCTTCACAATTTTAGTGTCTATTTTACATAATTTGAACTTTCTGTATACAATGAATTTTTTTTTGTCCTGAGATCATGTGGGTACCCATCACATTCACAACTCATGTTTACCTACACAGTGTAGCTAACACAGAGATCTCAGAGCAATATCAAGTCACCTCACTCCCTGGACATCTTTTGTTACTGGAATAGCTTGGTAGAGCACAGTAAACACAGGACAAGAGTCTGTTTGCCTAGATGGTTAGGGAAAAGACAATGCAAGTTTTCATTTTTTCTCTTGGGTCCTACCAGACTCAAGCCAAAGTTAGTGGACATTGAAAATCAAGCAGTAGGAAGTATACTCTATTTTAATATTTCAATTTTGTACCTACACAGCGCTGGTGACTGATTAAACTATCAAATTATAATGTTAAAGCAACTTATGGGATAATGATTTTATAAGTGTTCTAAAAATATAATGCTGTAGGTTGATAATAGCATAATAAGTTCAAAAGGGCATTTATGCTGGCATATTCACTGAATTTTAGACTCAGTGACTTGATATGAATTATATAAAATATTTTATTCATTCAACTTCAAGCATGAAGGCCAGGAGCTAGTTTTTTATAATATCAGCCACTCATTCTATATCACTTTCTTTTCTTAGGCTTTGCAGCTTTGTGACAACTTCTGAATATAAAGGATCCTCTTTACCACCTCTTTCACTATTTAATGTGGTGAAAAACAACTTCAGACATCGAGAATTTTGTATCATATCAACAAGGATGCATATTGCAATATTGGGTATAATATTGACATATTCAGACAACCTAATTGCTCAACAATAGGAGAATGATTATATAAATATAATAGATGCTTATTGCAATACTGGGTATAGTATTGAACTATTCAGACAACCTAAATGTTCAAAAATAGGAGAATGATTATATAAATGAAATATACTTATATAAAGTATTCTTGATTAACAATGATGTAAATTTACATTGATTGATCATTAAAACATTACCATGTCACATACCATAAACCGGTTAACTTAAAAGCCATAAAAATTTATTACTCAAAAGTTCTGGAGGGTGGAAGTTCAAGATCAAGTTGCCAGAAAACTTGGTGTCTGGTGAAGGCTTGGTCCTGGTTCATAGATGGTACCCTTGTGCTGACTGTCATGTGGTGGAGGACATTGGCTACCTCTCTGGAGTTTCTTTGATAAGAGCACAAATTCCATTCATTGAGGCAGACCTCTCATAATCTAATTGCTCCCCCACCCCTTGCCCACTCTAACACCATCACAGTGGGGATGAGGTCTCAATCTATGAATTCTGGGAGGACTTGAGCATTCAGACTGTAGCATACTTTAAAGAAAACATTTGTATCTGATTTTAGAGGGTTGACTCCCAATATTTTTAGTGCATCTTCAGATATTAGGTATAGAGTTTGATTAACTAACATTTTTTTTCTTTGAATGGAGAAATAGAGAATAATAAAATAACTTAGGGCTGTTGTGCAGAATATGGATTGATTCTCACTTTAACAAAGATCACAGCAGCAAAAGCATCAGCATCAATTATTCATTGAGTACATACTATGTGCCAAGTCCTGTTCAAGGCATTTATGTTTAATTTTTATTATCAAAATGATGCTTGTATACAATTGAGTGAATTGAAAGAAGGGTGAAAAGAGAAAAAAGGAGTAAAATTGTACTATATAAGGTTTATAATGGAATAAACCCTGTTTGCTACTCTACCCTTCCTCCCACTTTGGAGTGTCCTTTCCCAGAGACAATCACTTTAACTATTTTGGCTGTTTCTCTTGTTATTTCTCTCCATATTTTAAAAATGAATAATTTGCATTTTAGTATATTATTTTTTTATATTTTTATTTTTTTTTTAGTTTTTGGTGGACACAACGTCTTTGTTTGTATGTGGTGCTGAGGATCAAACCCCGGCCGCACACATGCCAGGCGAGTGCGCTACCGCTTGAGGCATATCCCCAGCCCCTTAAATTTTTTGTTTTCAACATTGTTTACTGAGTTTCTATCTTGTGAGATTAGAACTTGGCTTTCCTGAGATACTGTTTCCATCTCCCTATCCTTACATTATAGCTATTCCAAAGCTTTTGAAAAATTCAGTTTAGGCGTTTTCCTTATTATGATCTTACAAATATTATTTACAGATAGGAAAATTTTTGTGGCACTTTTGGATTTTCTTGGAGCTCATAATGGCTTCACTTTTAAAAAACTTAGCTTTCTGCGTAATTATCACAATTTTTTTTTTCCTTCAAATTTTTTAAAAACAGTAATACTCCTCTCGGTTCAAACACTTTAAGTGAGCTACCAGTTACTTTTACTTTTTGCTCTTCTAGGAGACTAGAACCCTCTATGCTTCTGCTCCTATAGGGAGACGTTGCTTTGTAGGCCACTGTGTAGCAATCATTTAGGACTTCCTTTTATCATTATCTTTGGGATTGGGGATTGCCTATTTCTTGTTTCCATGTTTGTTTTCTCTCTTTCTCTTTTGATTATTTGTTCTGTTGGGTCATATCTTTATGAGTTTCTAGACAAAGAGCACATAGGAATTAAAGTTTTGAGAACTTACATATCTTGAACTGTTTTTTCCCCCCTCTGAGGCACTTGACAGTTTGGCTGGGTATAGAATTCTGGTATAGAACTCATTTCACCCTGAAATTTTGGCAGCATGACTTTATTGTCTTCTAACTTTCAGTGCTGACATTAAAAAATCTGGTGGCATTGTTTTTTCAATTTTAAAAATAGCCTCTGTTATATATCCCTTCAGAAAGTTTTTAAGATCTTATTATATGTGCCACTGAAATTTTTATGTGGTCTGATAATAATGATATTTCATTTCTTATGCTGAACATTCATAAACCTTTTTAATGTAGAAATTCTTTCTGACAATTTTAAAATTTTCCTTGGTTTCTTTAATAATTCCTTGTGATTATTTGTTAGAGAATCAAAAGAAAATTGATACACACACACACACACACACACACACACACATATATATATACAAAGCTTTGATTTTCTTCAGTATCATTTTTTTGAAAATATTATTAGTTGGATGTTGAATTTCCTAAGTTTCTTTTATCATTGTTTCTATATCTGATCTCTTTATGCATTTTTCCTTCTTCCTAAAATACTGCCTCAATTTTATAGCTCAAATCAGTTAGTATTAAAAAAATTCTGCTATTATATTTTTAATTTCTAAGTATTATTTCTTAATTAATTAATTAATTTTTTAACACAAATGGAGCAAAACTTTTTATTTCTCTGGTTATGCAGGATGTAAGAATTTTTAAATGGACTCTAGAGCCAGACTGCCTATGTCGATAACCCAACTCAGCTATGTTATCTTGGACAAGTTACTTAACCATTCTGTGACTCTTTCCTCATCTTTAAAATAAAGATAGCATTACCTATCTCACAGGGTTGTTGTGGAGGTTAAATGTTTTAATATTTGTAAAGCATTTAGTATAGTGCTTGGCACATATTAAGTTATACATAAGTATTCAATAAAGGAAATAAAGAGCACCCTGTCATTGTTTCATGCATGCAGTACTTCCACTTAATTTTTTGAGAACATTATTGCCTTCCACATTCTTTGTGCTGTTGTCTATTCCTTCTTTTATTCCTTCTCCTTACTATTATCCTTTTTCTTTTTGTTTCTACTTCTGTCTTTCATGTAAGACGCACTTCTCATCTGGCTGTGATTCTTGGTTGTACATTTAAGGAGAATAAAATCATGGCATTTGCAGGTAAATGGTTGGAGTTAGAGAAGATAATGTTAAGTGAAGTTAGCCAATCCCATAAAAACAAGTGCCAAATGTTTTCTCTGATATAACGAGGCTGACTCATAGTGGGATAGGGAGGGGGAGCATGGGAGGAATAGATGAACTCTAGATAGGGCAGAGGGGTGGGAGGGGAAGGGAGGGGGCAGGGGATTAACAATGATGGTGGAATGTCATGGACATTATTATCCAAAGTACATATATGAAGACACAAATTGGTGTGAATATACTTTGTATATAACCAGAGATATGAAAAATTGTGCTCTATATGTGTAATATAAATTGTAATACATTCTGCTGTCATATATAAATAAAAAAATTTAAAAAGATGAGAATCACATAAGGCCAATTATGTGTGTGTGTGTGTGTGTGTGTGTGTGTGTGTTTTCTATTGCTGTTCTAACAAATTACCACAGATATAAGGCTTACAACAACACAGATTTATCCCCTTACATTTCTGTAGGTTAGAAGTCTGACATGTATTTGACTAGCCTACAGTAAATGTGGCAGGGTTACTTTGGTTTCTAGGAGCTCTCGGGTAGGATCTGTTCCCTTGGTCTTCCCAGTGTCTAGGGGCTGCCTGCATTTCTTGGGTGATGGCTTTCTCCCTCCAACTTCAAAGCAGTGAAGGCAGTTTGAGTCCTTCTCATTTCATATCATTCATCTTATTTCAAGGTCACATTTTCCTGTGACTTCCTTTTTATTTTTTATTTTTTTGCCTCCCTCTTTCATTTTTAAAGATCCTTTTGGTAATCCAGGAGAGTTCCCCTATTTTAAGGTTGACTGACTAGCCACTTGAATTCCATCTGCAACCTTAATATCCCTTTTGTCATGTAACCTAACACTCACACATTCTAATGAGGTGGTAGACACTTTTGAGGGACCATTACTTTGCCTCCCACAGTGTGTGTATATGAACCCCTCAACCTGTGGGCTTCATTGAGCAGCTGCCTTGCTCTTTCACAGTGGGGTGTGTCTGTGTGTTGGGGCCAGGGGTCCTGTAGGTGTAGGTCTTTTCTCTAGGGCTGGTTAATTTCTCTCGAAAGTAATTCAAACTTCTGTCAATTGCACGGGGTGGGGAACATCAAAACAGTTGCCTGTGTTCTGAAGCTTAGTGGAAGGAGGAGGAATTCAAGTGCGTTTCACTACTTGGCAGGTGGGGTTTATCTCAACCCCTTGTTCCCAATACAAGGACTCTTCCTTCTGCTTGTACAGCATGGGTCAGAGCCAGGATCAAATTCTGTTCTCTTTCTAAGGTCAGGGGGATAGTTAATTGCCTGGTTGTGTAAAGTAGGAGAGGGATGCTGAAGATCAGATACTGCCCTATACAAACTTATTATAATATATTATATTATTCTGATAATATTAAAATATGTACATTTTGATTGCTAGAAAATTAAACTTAATTTTTAAAACATTTTTCAAACTTAATTTTGCCATACTTTTACATCTATTGTGAAAATAATAATAATTATTATAAATATAATTTCTTTGTACCATTCACTCAAATTCCTCAAATGTTAACTGTTGCTTTGTCAGTCACTCTCTTGGTGTATACTGCAAGCTGGCAGTTTCTGTTTCATATTACCAGAAGATTCTGGGCAGGACTATATTCCTATGGAGGCTTGAAGGGAAAATATGTTTTCTTGCCTTTTCCAGCTTCTGGGGCCTGCCCACATTCCTTTGTTAGTGGATGCATCCCTCCATCTTCAATGCCAGCAGGTGAATGCCTTCCAGTCTCAATCTGATGCTGATCAGTATCCTGCCTCTCTCTTTCACATTTAAGGATGCTTGTTTTTACATTGGACCCACCTCTCTTATCTAACTTAAACCCCCTTAAAGTCAGCTACCTGGCAACTTTAAATCTATCCTTAATTCTCCTTTACCATGTAAAGTAACATTCACAGATTTGGAAATTGGGATTTGGACTGTTATTCTACTTTTACCATGTGTCCGTCATTCTTTAAATACTTATATATTTTCTGGGAACAAGAAAATATGTAGATATCCAGGCTCATCTTGTGCTTTCTCTGCCCCTTCCTTGGAATTAGGTATCTACTGCCTTGTTTAGTCTTCACAGTGGTAACTGCTATGTTATCTCTTTCTTGATGAAGGAGGAAATATGAAACAAAAAGAGGTTGATTAGCCAGCCCTTGGACACACAGCTAGAAAGGAGGCTGAAAAGGGAAAGCAAAGGGTCTAGAGTCCAAATGTTCCTCACCTCATGTCTTTGCTCCTGACTACTAGACTCTTTAGCAGGATGAAACCTTGCTTTCCTAAAGTGAAACCCATTTGAGGTATTGATATGGGAAAATAGAATCTATGTTATTACCAGGTGGTGTCTGTAGGTACTTGACAGTATGTATTTGAGTTGGGGAAGTTGGGATAGGAATTGTGTTGGATGTGTGGGAGACTCCCCCTTCTCGAAAGAACATCATGGAATCCCTTACCCCTCCCCCTACTCTCTGAAAGGCGCCAATCCAAAGAGTGCCAAATTCAAAGGTTTTCTCAACCAATCCCCGAAAGACACAGTGTCTCCTTGCCATTCCTGAGTCATCCTGCCAATCAGCACCCACCATGTTGTCTACTCAACCCTTCTTAAGCCCAAGCTTGCAAGCTCTCTGTCTCTCTCTGCCCTTCTCTCTCTGCCCTCTTCTTTCTCTCTTCTCTCTACTTTCTTTCTCTTTCTTCCTCTCTTCTCTCTGCCCTCCTCCTCCCCTCTCTCTGCCCTCTGCCTCTCCTTTTGGGGCAGCCCCACAATAAATCTCTTGGTTGAATCTCCATCTTGGGTGAGTCATTCGCCTTTCAAATTGTATGATTAATTTTAACTATTCCTTGACTGCAGATTGTTTTCTGATTGAGAACAGTGCATTACATGATATTCTTTTGTTGAATTTAAGTAAATGAAAATCTGTGTGCTGAGTTGTTTTTCTAAGTAATTTTCTAGCAATCAATGTATATATTTTTATGTTATCACAATAATATAATTCATTCATATTACATTCAGTTATTAAAAGTTCATTTTATAAATTATTAAATTGAGCCTTAATAACTATGTTGGGTTATTGAGCAACTTGTTTGTTCACATTCTTGATCTGAAACTAGTGATTAATATAAGGATTGACTTGGATAATATTTACTCCATAACTTAATTAATGATGTTGATTTTGGCATAACATTTAATTTTTTTTTTTTGGTGCAAAAATGATGTGCGTGTTTAACAATGTGGGCCAGAAGTGATTAAGCCCAGTATAACAGGAAACTGTTGGGATATTAACCACCCACCCCAACCAGTATTTATAATAGAAATAAGCCTTCAACATAAAGCCTCTCCAACAGGCCTTGTAACTATAATGACACTAGCAGGTGCCACAATAAAGAAGCCAGCTTCCCCATGAACAAATATTAAATTAAAAAAATCAATCAATCTGCAATCTCAGTTCTGTCGGGCCCCAGCATCATTTCTTCCAATAATGGCAAACTCAGGGTTTGTCAGGAGTTGTTAACAGGTTAAAGACTCTGGATTATTCTTTTAAAGTATACAGGCAGTTGGTGCTTTTCCTCCCACAATTGCCACTTTGGAGTTGGTGTGTAAATGCTGATGGGACTCATGAGCAAGTCCTCTGGCCCTGAATGCTTGCAGGAATCCGTAGGCATTTGCAGAGAGCAGAGTGGACAGGTGACTCATGCTGTCCACTCATCCTTTAGGAGAGCCAAGAAAGCCATTTGTTCCTTAGGGTGTGACCTCCACCAGACTGACAGGGTCCCCTGTGATTCAATTAGCCTCAGAATGGTGCCTTTACCTGGTCCTGCTACCTTCCTGTCCCTCTTCTTCTATGGTGTTGTGACCTATCTTCACTGCCCAGAACACCTACACTGTACCATTTCTGTTCCCCCTCTCACTCCTGTCCCTGAGACCCCCCTCCACACTATTCTTCACACTCAAAGCAAAAATGTCCAGTCTGACTTTTTCTCCAGGATTGAGTTGTAATTCCAGATAATCTTTTTGGTTATGTGGGGGTCTGTCCCTGAAGAACAGTTTGGGGTCCTACTGTGGAATTCTAGCCTCCACTTGAAGTAGGAATATATGCTGTATTTCAGACTCCCCCCAGCCCTGTACTAGGTTACACAGTCTGGATGCTAAAGGTTTTTTTTTTTTTTTTTTTTTTTTTGCTCCTTTCTTTCAGTGCTGGGGATTGAACCTGGCCTCCAGCATACTAGGCAAATACTCTACCATTAAGCCATATCCCCATCCCAGTGCTGATTTTTTTTTTTTTTGTAAGGGTCTATGACTTTTAACTGCAAATATTTCTGTATTGCTGAGGCCTGAATTTCTACTCTGTCAGGATGTGGGAGCTATATCTGAGAATTATCTAGAGCAGTGCTTCTCCAACCTTCCTGAGTGTAGGAATGAGCTGTGGACACCAGTTCGTTCAGAACCTACCCTTCTTTTTTTCTTTCATTAGTGCCTCACAGCTATGCATAATAGGTTCATTTTGACATAATCATACATGCACAGAAAAGAATTTACTCCATTTTAGTCCCTGGTTTTCTCAGTTTCCCTCCCTAGCTCCCTCTCCCCATTCAAATTCCTCTACTGGCCTACCTTCCACTCATTTATTTGTTTATTTTTAATTGGGGTTATATAGATATATATAAAGGTGGAATTTTCTATGACATATTTATATATGCACTTAGCATGATTTTGTCAAATTCATTCTGCATATCCTCCCTTTACCTATCCTTCCTCCTTCCCCCTCAACCTCCTTCTTCTGCTCCACTGACTTCTTTATCTTTATGGTATCTGACTGCTCCCTTTCTTCCCCCCTTACTTTGCTGTAGCTTCTGCATAGGAGAGAACCATTAGATCCTTGATTTTCTGACTACTGCTAATTTCACTTAGCACGATGGAGGAGGCACTGACTAGCTCCACTGTGAGGCTGCTGCTGCTGTTCTGTGGACCACACTTTGAGCAGCAAGAACTACAATAAGGTGACTTGAGGAGTTTTCAGCAATGTCCCTTGTTTTCCTTCTGGAGATGTACGGAAATTGCCATTGGTCTATAATGAGACATGTGACTCCTTTTTCCTAAAAATTTTCTAAAAACTTGTTTCTTTAAAATCAACCACCAACCGTTGCTAACTAGCCAATGGAAAAGAAGATAATGTATAGATATTTATGTGTTTTCTTGATTATGATCATTCTGAAAATAGTGTTAGCATAGCACCCTGTGTCCATATGTAAATAATAAATTCATAAAAAACAACAGAATCAAACAATCTATGTAAAAAGATAGTAAAGACAAGTTAGTTTCCTACATTGCTTTTACACAATTTACAGAATTCTCCTTTGAATCAGGGAGGGATTTATGAATAATTCATATTGGAAAGAGAATGATGTATGGAAATAAAAAAGGAGAGCTGTATTTACTAAAATGTTTTATCTATCACGGAATGAGAGGTTCTTTCTCTCCATTTTATGTTTTCATTTTTCATGCTGATAGTGGAAGGAAAAGTTTAAGATGTCCTTTCTCTTTCTTGACACACTTTCAACCAATCTTCCATCTCTAAATCATTGTCCTGGGAAATAATCACAATAAAGAACAAATCTGAGGCGTTGAGATAGTGATAACCCGGTGATACCACCGGTTATTGGTAAGTAGTTCCAATTCCCCACCTGTAGAAGTCTGAGCATTAGAGAAACACACGGAGGCAAGCATATAAAGCAGGATTTATTTAAAAAGGGGTAACATAGACTTCTCCCTGGGCGGGCAGAAGGAGGCCATAGCTGGTATCCTGGTATCCCAAGAAGTGAGGTGGTCTGCCCTTTATATATGTCCCAGGCTTCCTTTGTTCTCCTGCCTTCTCCCCCCTTTTCGCTCTCCTTCCTGCCTAGTGACTAGGCTCAGGAATGCTCCGTAGGGTGGCCAAAAGGTGGGCTGAAGGGGGAAGGTCAGGATGGAGCAGCCAAGGACACATTAATTAACAACCTTACAGCTTCTGGTAGGGAGGGGCAATTCCTAGGACAGGTTACCTTAGCAATAGGTTGGAGCAGCAGAAGCTCTTGATAAGGGAGGAGGAAGGGCTCTGAAGGAATTAACATTCCAATTCCCCAGGGGACAGTCTCCAGCTTGCCAGATTCATTCAAAATTGGCCTCCTTGATCCAACCAGACTTGATTTACCTATCTATACTGACTGCCTAATTCTGGCTTCAATAGTTCTCCCAATTTAGGCATTGGAGTTGTTAAAACACTTGCATGTTACATGTAGCTAATATCTTTTTTTAAAAAAAGTATGTTTCTATTTTTGAATTTGTTTTAATTAGTTATACATAACTAGAATGCATTTATGCACTTTGATATATCATACATAGATGGGATATAATTTCTCATTTTTCTGAGTGTACATGTTGCAGAATCATATTGGTCATGTAATCACATATATACATACAGTAATAATGTCTGTTTCATTCTACTATATTTCCTATCCCCATATCCACTCCCCTTCCCCCATCACTTCCCTCTACCTAATCTAAGGTAATGCTATTCTTCCCTAGTGCCGCCCCCGCTTATTGTGAATTAGCATTCCCCCTTATTGTGAATTAACATCTGTGTATTAAGGAAAACATTCAGCCTGTGGTTTTGTGGGATTGGCTTATTTTGCTTTGCATGATATTCTCCAACCCCAACCATTTACTGGCAAATGCCATAATTTTACTCTTCTTTAAAGCTGAGTAATATTCCATTGAGTATCTATACCACATTTTCTTTATCCATTCATCTATTGAGGGACACCTATATGGGTTTCATAGTCTAGCTATTGTGAATTGAGCTGCTACAAACATTGATGTAGCTGCATCACTATAGTATGCTGACTTTAAGTATGTTTCACTTTGACATGAGTTTCCTGGACAATTTCCTGGTATGTATTTTCTCACTCCATCAGTAGTGTTTAGAGTTGCACAATACAGTAATTTAGAGGGAAAGCAATGAGTAGTGAGAGATTCCAACATACAACTAAGCCCTGAGAGTCTGGTCCACACATGTAAAGGTGTGTGTGTATGTTATTGTTTGAGGTGGTGATGGAAGAAGACGGTGGGAGGACTGAAAGAGTACTGAGCATATCTGGTGTTTAAGCTGCCAGGTGGTGTAAGTCGTCTGAGCCTCAGTTTTCCCATCCATAGATGGGAAAGGTAAGCAATGCCAGGCAATTGTCTATATCACATGTTTTTTTCTTCGTTTTTTTGTTGTTGTTGTTGTTTGTTTGTTTGTTGAAAAATCAAATGAGATGATGTTTGGAAAATCATGTGAAATAATATACAGAAATGAGTTGATAGATAAAGTGGTCTATAAACCATGGTCAAAGCCCATATTTTATTATAGTAAGGCTTGAAATCCTGGTATTAAAGCATCCCCTGTATCTTGTGGGCTTTCAATAGTTACATCAAATGGTTCAAGTCCCCACTCCACATGTCTTGGGAGACCGTGAACTTACTCTCCTGAGGAGCTTCAGGCTGATAGTTGTAGAGAGTCAAGGACTTAAGTCTCTTCTGACCACCTCCTTCTTCAAGACCTTTAACCTGTAGGGTTCCTGTGTTCCTTCCCATCTAGCCTTTGGGGTGTGTTTTAACCCTGTTCTACATGGTCCCTTTTGCTTTGTTTTCTTAAGGCAACTACTTGTACCAAGTGGTTGTGTGTTCCCTATAGTTTTGCTGATCTTAAAAAAAAAAAAAAAAAATTCCTCATGACAGTCCTTGTAAAGCAGGAACCTTAAATTAAACATTAGATGACTGCCAGTCCTTGTTAATTCCCCAGGAATTCTTGCCAGATAGAACTTTGGCAACTTTCTGTTCTCTCTCTGGTTTCTACCTCTATTGTTGAATCTATCTTTTCTCCTCTCTTTCTCCCCCTTGCTCTTTCTATCTGAGCTCCAGGAGGAATGCTACCTCACCTTAATTATTATCTCAGGTCTGCATTAAAACACATTAAAAACACTTCAGGAGGGCTGGGGATGTGGCTCAAGCGGTAGCGCGCTCGCCTGGCATGCGTGCGGCCCGGGTTCCATCCTCAGCACCACATACAAAGATGTTGTGTCCGCCGAAAACTAAAAAATAAATATTAAAAATTCTCTCTCTCTCTCTCTCTCTCTCTTAAAAAAAAAACAAAACACTTCAGGAGATATCATGCCTAGTCAATCACATCTCTATCCTTCCTCTTAGTACAGTGTTAACCTGTGAGGGGCTGAATTTGTATGTTAAAATCCTAACCCCAGTAACCCAGTGTCACTGTATTTGAAGACAGAGTCTTTAGAGAGGTAAAATATGGTCACCAGGGGTGTCTAATCTGACATGACCGGTTTCCTAATAAGAAGAGAAAATTAAAACACACACCACAGGAAGACACCCTGGGAGGAGCAGATGGCCATCTACTAGACAAGGAGAGAGGCCTCAGAAGAAAGCAGCCCTCATGATACTTGGATCTTGAACTTCTAACCTCTAGGATTGCGAGAAAATAAAATTGTGTATCAAAGCTACTGGTTCTGTGGTACTTTGTTATGGCAGCCCTAGAAAACTAACATGACCAGTATAAATATAATGTAAGCAACCTAGGTAATTGAACTTTTTCTAGTAGCCACTTTAAAAATGTAAAACCAAAAAAAAAAAGAAATTAATGTTTATAATATATCATAGTTAAGCCAATATATCCAAAATACTATCAATATGTAACTGATATAAAAAATAATGGAATATTTTTTATATATTTTCTCATACTAGGTCTTAATAATTTGTGTGTCTTATACTTATGGGATTTCTCAGTTGGAGCTGGGCGTACTTCAAATGCTCCACAGCCACCTGTAGTCAGTGGCTACAATCTTGGATGACTGAACTCCAGCACCATAATGCATTGCTATAAATTTTGAAATTATATAGTGTGGAGCAACTGAAACCTTAGGTAGAAGTAGGAAGAATTAATATAAAACTTTGTCCTCTTCCTTTTTTATTTTTTTAATGAAATTTTTGAAGTAAAACTTTAAAAAAAATTTAGTTATGCATGACAGTAGAATGTATTTTGGCAGAATATATGTACATAAAGTATAACTTATTCTATTTATGTTCCCTCTCTTGTGGTCGTACACGATGTGGAGTTACCTTGGTCATATGTATAAATACAAGGCTAAGAAAGTTATATCCAATGAATTCTTCTGTTTTTCCTATTCCCCTCCTTCCCTTCATTTCCCTTTGTTTAGTCCAGAGGATTTCTATTATCCCCAACTCCAACATCGCTTGTTTTGGGTTAGCATCCACAATCACAGAGAACATTTGGCCTTTAATTTGGGGGACTGGTTTATTTCACTTAGAATGCTCTCTTCTTATTGTGGATTATTTCAATTTACCCCCCAAAGTTAAAAGGGATTTTCCCATAATGCAGGGATTGTCAATAGAGACATAGACAATAGTTTCCTATACTAGTGTTGTGGTTTGGAGGTCAGGTGACCCCAAAAGCTCATGCATGAGATAACACAGAAGGTTTAGAGAAGAAAGGATTGGGTTATGACAGCCTTAACTCAATTAGCGAAATAATCACCTGACAGGATTCATTGAGTGATAATTGAAGGCAGGTGGGGTGTGTCTGGAGAAGGTAGGGCATTGAGGGCGTGTTTGGGGGGGATAAATTTGTACTTGGCAAGTGGAAATTCTCTCTCTCTCTCTCTCTCTCTCTTTCTCTCTCTCTCTGCTTTCTGATCATCATGTGAGCTGCTTCCCTATACCACACTCTTCCACCATGATGTTCTGCCTCACCTTGAGCCCCGAGGAATGGAACCAGCTGTCTATGGATTGAGACTGTGAGCCCCCGGATAGCTTTCCTCCTCTGTGGTTCTTCTGATCAGGTTCTTTAGCCACAGCAGCAAACAAGCTGACTAAAACAACTACTCCTAATCCAGGTTGGATTTGTAAACTACTGTCCTTCCAGGAACTAACGACACAACTGATTTTTGGTGATCTTACACTCTAGTCCTCTCAGCATTCAAGGGCCATTGATGGTCCCACTTCTGGAAGTCCCTGCCTCCTGTCATTATCTGCTGTGACCCTCTCTAACATGTGGAGGCTGGGCCCATACCCTAACTTTTAAGTATTTCACATTGGCATCACTTCCTGTTGTTTCTCAAGCACTAACATTTATTTTCACAACTGGATTATGGGACACATTATGGCTTAGAGGAAAATGCACAGCTGGGCTTGTGTCCTGCCTCTGCTGCTTATAGGATGTATGCCCTTAGATCACGTTCTTAGCCTCCCTTTGTTTCTGTGAAAGAGGGCTCATGCTACCTACTTTATAACACTTCATGAAGATTAAATGAGAGAATACATCCCCAAAGCCTAGCCCTTTTTATAGTTCCCCATAAATGATAGCTGATACTGTCCCCTTATTATCTCTGATTTATTGAGCTCCTATTCAGTGTCTGGTACAGCACTCCAACCAAGGAACACAGCTGCAGACAAGAAAAGCTTATTATTCTTTCCTTGAGAGTAGGGACCAGGTATTACATTTCTGTTTTATTTAATGTTGAAAAATAGGTTGCAAATTATAGTGTAAGCATTTAATAAATACTTGTTCTTTATGTGACAATATGGTCAAAATAAAGATTAAAAACATCAGTGTTCATGGTGAGAATGGTGGGGGTTTGTTTTCTGGTTGCCGGGGTAAAATAAGTTTTTAGTGCTTCTTTGATTTATTTCTCAAAAGATGTTCTTCAGTGGTCCAGTAGTTGGTCTGAGTGGTCAACGTGCTGTTTGATTAAAGTGGTGTTTTAACTGCTTGAAATAAGATTTACTTTCCTGTAAATTTCACTTGAATATCATCCTAGGTTGTTGTAGTGTTTACTGTATCTTGCCAATGGGCAGTCAAAACATGGAAAATTACATGGAAGGGCTAAAGAACACAGGAAATTTGAGAACAGGAAATCTCTGTAAGTCTAGTTGAGTCTGCAGTTGTGTTACCCCATAATTATTTTTCCTTTGTAATGTTTATATCCTTAAAATATATAGTAAATGTATAAATACACATATACATACATACACTACTACTATATTAGCAATCTGAACCTGTATAGCAGTTTGCACCGTAAATTTACCCCTGTCTTTGTAAAGAAAACACCCTAAAACTTACTTAATACCATGTTTTTTCCTGGGCTTAAGTACATATCCTCTCTTTTTTTTCTTTTCCTTTGGCATTTGGTCCTTGCAAATCTCCCTCTATTCTGCTATCTTAGAATTGAAGACATTCTTAGTGAATTCCCTTTCCATTTTCTTCTCTCTTTTCTTTCTTTCTTTCTTTCTTTTTTTTTTTTTTTTTTTTTTTTTAAGGAGGAAAGTAGAGTAACTGTATTTCCAACCTTTGTAAATAATTAAGGTCCTTGAGTCCTTGTATCATTCTGGTTGCCCTCTGTTGTACCTTCTTGATTTCAATAATATTCTTTTCATATTAATGCGATCCGTCTTGTAGGACTGCTCTCACTGCATTCCAAATGGAGACTCCTCCAGCCCCCGCCATTATAATGCAATAATTGTTGTTGACCTGCATTCTTGGGCTGTGCCTCCGCAATTCCATTTCCTATTCTTCAGAGCTGGATTCTCCCCCTATTACTTTTCTTCCTACGCCTTCTTTATTATCTCATGACCCATTAGACCCCAGACCTCAGGGCTATCTTTAGCTTTTTCTGTCTGTCCTCGGTCACAAATAGTCTCCTGCAAAAGGCAACTGATCACACTCACAAATCATGTCTGTTGAAGATGTAAACAGGCTCAAGAAGTATTTGTAGACATTCAGACATGAGAAAGCCTAATGAACTCATGAGGGGACGTGGGAGGTACATTGCTAAAGTCTTTTGGATTCAAGGAAGCAATAGCCATGCTCAAAGAAGGTCATTGCCGTGTTGGTGCCTTGGCCAGAAATGAGCAGTGTTCCCCATAGACCTATTCCATGAGCTGTTATGGTTATTTCTTGTACCCTTTCCTGACCCTTCTTGAGTCTTCCAATTCTTCCCTGTGTCACTACTACTGCACCCAGTTTCTGGTTTGCTTCTTGGATTATAAGAATACCCTTCTTTCTCATCCTCAAACTCTCTCTCTATCCACTCTAAATTATTCTGCACATGGCTGCCAGAATAATTTTTCATATCTTACACTGGGATTGTGGTATTGGTGACTTAAACCTCCAGTGAGTCTTCATGACTCTATTCCAATAAATTCTTCCAAGTTTATTGCCTTTGAAGGCCTCAAGCATTTTGAACTGAATCTGCCTGTTTGAAGTGATCTTTTTCCACTTCTTGTCTTTTCTTTTGCCATTTCTGTCTTCTCCTCACCTACCTCCTTCTGCCTTCTGCCAGATTTGACCCTCCTTCAAATATTTATCCCTTCTTCAGTAATCACACATGCATTATGTAACATATCCCAACATCTTTCTCCATCCTTTAAATTACTAAAATTCCATTCTGCCTGGAATGAGATGTGACCCAGCTCTGCCACTCCTTCCTATTTATCCTAAAGAATTAAAGTCAGCATACTAGAGTGATATCTGCATACCCATGTTTATAGTAGCACATTTCACAGTAGCCATCATGTGGAACTAGCCTAGGAGTCTAGCAGTGGATGAATGGATAAAGAAAATGTGGTTGATACACACAATGGAGTTTTATTCAGTCACAAAGAAAACGAAATTATATCATTGGCAGGAAAAATGGATGGAACTGGACAACATTATGTTAAGCAAAATAAGCCAAACTCAGAAGGTCAAGGGTCAATGTTTTCTCTCATATGTGAAAACTAGAGAGGAGAAAGGAAAAGAAAGTGGGGTGGGTCTCATGAAAATCAAAGGGAGATCAGTAGAGTAGAGGAAAGGGACTAGAAGGAGAGAGGAAGGAAGGGAAAGGGGAAATACTGGAGAATGATATTGGTCAAATTATGTTGTTATATTGTGTATAAGTGCAAATATATAACAACCAATCCAGTGATTATATATGATTATAGTGCATCAGTAAAAATATGGGGAAAAAAGAGAAAATAATTTACCAAAGTTCAACTTCTCCAAAAAATTCTGGTTACTTAACTTCACTCAATCACAAATAATGGTATCAATCCTATGCTTCTCTCATGCAACAAGGATAAAATGCAACTATTTATTAAAAACCATACCTCTATGTTTGAAAGAACTGTATTCATTTGAGGCATGCATATTCATTCCAGAAGTTCCAACGGAACTGGGAAAGGGGAGCAATTTTATCAACTACATGTAGCTCATCTGCCAATTGGTTTAGAGAAGCAGATGAACTCTAATGACTTACAATAACTTGGTTAGTGAATTGTTGCTTTTTGTAGCAAATCTGACACTACTAAAAATAACTGCATAGGAACAACTTAATGTTTTATCCAAGAGCTCCTAGGGTTTGTGTATAATGTGTGTGTGTGTGTGTGTGTGTGTGTGTGTGTGTGTGTGTGCTTATCATGAAAGGAATGGGGATACCATTATGGGCTAGGCAAGATTTTTAAGAATATACATAAAGAGCTCCCTCTTTACCATTCAGGTTGGCTTTTGATAAATCTTTTTTTATTTTAATGATTTTCCTGTCTTATTGATGATGGCCATTTTATGGGGTTGCTTTTATGGCTTCCCAGATGGAGCTATTCCTCTAGCAACCTTCAGTATAATGTGATCACACTCATTGAACTGCATCTCATGGCTGCCGAGTCATGATTCAAAGGGTGCAAAAAAAAAAAAAATATATATATATATATATATATATATATATATATATATATATATATATATTAATGCCACTTATATATCTGTCTTGTCCCCTTATTATCTCCCTTTGGGGAAAAAATTAAAGTAAAAGATTCTCAGTTATAGTGATTTTGTGGTAAGAGGAATGCTCATTCTCTACTGTTGAGAATGAAAATTGTTCCAACCAGTCAGAAGAACATTTTGACAGTATATAGCAAGATCCTGTGTTTCCACTTCTAGAAATCAATCATCAGGTAACCAGAAATGTTATAAAAGACTTACATGTCATAGTGTTGGATTGTATAGAAATAGTTAGATGGTGGTTAGACCCTTTATGGACATGGTGTAATCCTTTGTTACTCTGGCACCATTTCACGGAACTGTGCTCAGAAAGCAAACATCTCCATAATGACCTGCAGGCAGAGACAGAATCTTATGGCTTTTTTAGAAATTAGAAAAACTGATGTCTAAAATTCTAAAATAATTTTTGCAATAATTGGAAATCCAAATTTGCTTTTGGGGATTATTCAATTGTCAAATGAAAGAATAACATATTGGTAGCCTCCATGTTGATCCTGGACTGTGGACCTCTGGATTTCATTTTCATGAGTGAAAAATAATCCTTTCCTTTATTGAAGCCACTGTTATATACAGTTTCTGCTATTAGCAGCTAAAAATAATTCCTAACTGATGCAAGATATTTATGTGATAGTTACAAGCTGGCAGAATTTAGGACATCCAAGTATTCCGAAAATTTTTTTTATATAATTTTACTTAGGAACATGTGTGTGTGGTGTTTTCAATAAGTAGTAATAATAACAATTACTATTAGTGTGGAGATTTATAGTTTGCAGAGCATGTGCACAGATCTGTTTTTATGGGCTTATTGCAACGACTCTTGGTAAGGATTTAATGGAAAGGAAATTCACAGAGTTACTTTGGGTTCTACCTTTGGAATTGGCATTAGCTAGTTCTGTGATCTCAGCTGAGTAATGGGACACATATTCCCATTTTACAGAGGAGCAAACTAGAGCATGATGAAGCTAAGTGGCTTTTCCAAAGCCCTTAGATTTTCAAAGCCCCATAGTACCTTTCAACCTTAAATCTCAGAAAGCCTCGGTGAAGGAAACACTATTTCTGTGTATTTAATAGGCAAATAATACGCTTCACTCATTTATATTACCTGTCTGGCTCCCTTGGGTTTGGAGAGGCGATTACCTCAAAGCTTCCAGATAACTCAATAACGTGATCATCATCGTGGGAAGGAATTGTTGGCTAATATTAGGAAAAGACCATCCAAAATATCTACTCACACCTTGACTGACAGAGGGGAAAAAATGTAATATTTTAAGCACCAGACACATTCATTTGTGGTATTTTTGAGGTGTGACTGAGACAACCATTTTAGCTTAGAGCTCTGGATCTATGTTATCCAATACACGAGTTGCTAGACACATTTGTCTATTTCTATGTCAACTGAAGTTAATTGAAATGATGAAATAAAGAGTCAGCTCCTCAGTCACACTAAGCACATTTCTGTTCTCAATTGTCCCACCTGGCGGGGCTGACCTGTTGGACAGCATAATGATAGGACAAACCCACTCTCACAGGAAGTTCTGGCTAGTAGCATCTCTCTATATCAGCCACTCAGCTTTTCCAAACATCAGTGTGTCTGAGGTATATGATGCAAGCCCATTACAAAACAGTGCCTTAAAAGTGCTTTTCTTCCATGGGACTTCCTCTTTCTCCAATATGGGAGGCCTGACAGTCTGGGGCAAAGGTAGTTCAGAAGAGTCCCTGGGGTATGGTCTTGTGTGTCTCCTACTCCAGTGTCCCTCTGAGAACCTCTGTTCCAGAGACACAGGTTTCTGTCCACTGTGGTTCTCAGCCTTGACTGCACATTGGGATCACCTGGTGATTAAAAATTGGTGATGGCTAACTAGCTCCCACTCCCAGCTTTAATGGGGCATTGGGAGTATAAAAGACCTCCCAGGGAATTCTAGTGGGCAGTCAAGATGGGAAAAACACTCTTTTAGGGATTACTATTTGGTGATTAACAGATTAGTACTTGGTTTGATTCCATTAGAAAATTATGAATGAGGGGTCATATTTACTTCCAGGAATATCTCCCTGGAATGACTTCTCTCTAATCTGCTTTTTAAAATATATACTGCTTTTTATGTGGATGTGTAACTGACGTGATTCTGCAATCTGCATTTGGGGTAAAATTGGGAGTTCATAACCCACTTCAATCTAATATATGAAATATGATATGTCAAGAGCTTTGTAATGTTGTGAACAACCAATAAAAAAAATAAAAAATAAAATAAAATATATACTGCTTAAGAGTTACATTAACTAAGAGGTCACCAGAAAACAAGATTTGTGACTTGATTATCCAAAAATATCATTAAAATAGATGAATTTCAAATTAAAATTCCCTCCAATAGCCTCCTGTCTCCCTTAGGAGAAAGCAACAAATTATACACCCTCTTTAGCCTTTTCTTTGATCTCTACTTCCTCCTCGCTCTATTACAAGTTTCCAGTTCCTTAGACTTGCCATCCTCTCTCTTGCTTCTGGTTCTCTTTGCCTGGAGCATTTGTTTCTCTAACCCTTCTGTCCCACCCCTTCCTTAATCCTTCCCCTTCACCTGACCTTTAAGTCCTAGTTTAAGTTTCATTTGCTCAGTGGCAATTTCTCTGATCCAAACTAGATTATTATGGCAGAGGCTCACATTAACGCATGCCAATCATTCCAGATGCTCCCCTACATTTCCTAGCCCTCTGGCAGTTAGTCAAGGTCATGTGACAAGTGAATGGAGAGTGGAAATGGTATGTGGTGATTCCATGACCAGTGAAAGCTATTGTTTGATTCTCTCATTTTCTTTCCCCTTTGTGGTTATAAATGGTATTGCAGATGGTAAATCTCCTTCAGTCTGAACCTCTTTCTGACCATGTGGACTATAGACCCTGTGTTGAACACAGAGAACAGACCAAAAAAAAAAAAAATTTTGTGTTGAGTTTGATGATTACTTTGTTATTACAGCATATCCTAACCTAACCTGACTAATACAGCTAATATGCTTGCATTGCAACCTTTGTCTCTTCTCTATAACCCACTCTCTGTAACTCTTTCACTTTGACTGTTAGCTACATATGGGCAAAAATAGCATCTGTTTTGTTCACTGTTGAATTCTTAGCACACTGTTCACTAATTAGTACATATTGGTGATTGAGTAATATATATACAATGAGTGAATGAATGAATAAGAGGAATGAGTGCTAGATATAACTTCACATTCTTTGTGTGTACAGAAGCACTATATTTATAGTGTGTTCTCAAACACCATTATTATGGTAATTATAGAGAATAGAAGGTTAAGCCATTATGTGTCAGGATAAATTCAAAAAACATGAACTGGAAGGAAAGTTAGACATCATCAAATTTAGGGTGTCTCTATAGGAGGTCAAAAGAACATCTACATTAGAATAACCCAGGGGGATTTGTTAAAAGACATGGATGGACTCAGCTGAAAGAGGCAATGCCCACCTTATCACACAGGGCAACCTGAAAATGAACCATGAGTTCTTACTGCTCATGACATCACCACATGGTATTTCCACTCACCTACACCAGAGTAATATCAGAATTCTAATAGTGGGGCCCAAACACCTGCATTTTAGCAGACACGTTGGGTGATTTTTAACTTACTAGAATTTGAGGACCACTGACTCAGTTCAACAAATGGATAACACCAGGGGAGTGACCCTCCTGTGATCACACTGCCATCATCATTGCTCTTGGGAGCTGGATTCACAGTGATGGAATCACTGTTGGGGGAAAAATCCACCCTTGATCCATATTCTGCCACCATATCAGGTAATATTACAGGGAGCTCTTCCCATTTGGAGGGTAAACTGGGTAAGAACCCCATCTCTGAAGTCAGACTTTCTTGTTTCAGTTTGGCTCCACTTCCTTAGATGCCTAATCTTAATCTAATCGCTTAACTTCTCTGTGCCTCAATTTCATCATCTGTAAAATGGAGATAATGGGATCTGTTTTAAAGAGATATTTTGAGGATTTCATGAAATGATGCATATGAAAAACAGACACATGAACATTAGATCATGTACATTAGCTATTATTTTAGTTATCGTTGCCAAATCCTGTGCTTTTCCCAAAATTTTGAAATACTTATATTATCACCTTGAAGAGATTTCTAGTAAAGATATCTGTCCACGAGAAGCACAATTAGATCCTCATTGTAAATAAATCTATAGTACTGCAGAGGCATTAGATTATCCTTTATGACACATGCAGACCTTGCTTAAATAACCCCAGTAGGCAAAAATATAGATTTACACAGAAAATATATTAATAGGTGACTATTTATGTCATACATATGTCTTCCCTGTTTTAAGAAAAGTTCCTATGAGATTTATTTGAATAAAAATTTTACTATTTGAATAAAACATTCCTATTGTGCATTTAGAGTACGACAATATACCAAAAGAAGTTTATGTGAAAATTTTAGAAATATGCTTACTGTACAAATAAAAGTGTTTCATATTTTTTTCCTTCTTGAAGAAGGCTGGCTTTTGAGATTGGGTAGCATCACCATCATAGTTTATTAGCAAAGCATTAGGGCTAAAGCTGGCTAGATGGTATACACTTGGAAGTGTGAATCTAGAAAGGACATAAAGATTTGGAATCGGGCTGGGGATGTGGCTCAAGCGGTAGCGCGCTCGCCTGGCATGCGTGCGGCCCGGGTTCGATCCTCAGCACCACATACCAACAAGGATGTTGTGTCCGCCGGGAACTAAAAAAAATAAATATTAAAAATTCTCTCTCTCTCTCCTCTCTCACTCTCTCTTTAAAAAAAAAAAGCCATGGGCTACATAAAAAAAAAAAAAAAGATTTGGAATCATGGAATAATGTTAGCACTGGAACGAAGATCACTTCTAGTGATTCTCAAATGTCCACATGTGGATGGGGACTATCCTGTGACAAAGTTTTCACTGGTCCATGTGGGATGAGAAAAATAAGGAAAACATAGTGATGTTTCCCCAAAATGAAATTTCTTCAAATTAAAATATGTTCTTTATTCTCATGTCATGGCTTCTTATTTTAGTGGGTTAACATTTTTTGTTTCAGAAGATATTGGTGGATAGCACAAGGTTATAAACATGACTTTTATTTTTCATGTCCTTAGTTGATACACTAAAATATTAGCACTCTGCATTATTAGCTCCTATATTCACTTTTTTATACTTTATTATAAAGTCTAGAAAACACTAAAATTAAACTGTGAATTGGATGTACTGGAAAACTGGAAATCCATATGTAACAAAATGAAATTAGAACTTCTCTCTCACCCTGCACAAAATTCAACTCAAAGTGGATCAAGGACCTAGGCATTAGACCAGAGACCCTGAGTGTACTAGAAGAAAAAGTAGGCCCAACTCTCCATCATGTCGGCTTAGGAACTGAATTCCTCAACAAGATTCCTAAAGTGCAAGAAGTAAAAACAAGAATCAATAAACAGGACTGTATCAAACTAAACAGTTTCTTCACAGCCAGGAACGTGAACTGAGAGACTAACTAATGGGATAAAATCTTTGCCACTTGCACCTTGGATAGAGCATTAAACTCCAGGATATATAAATAATTTAAAAAACTTAACATCAAAAAAACCCAAATAACCCAGGCACTAAATGGGCAAAGGAACTGAACAAACACTTAACAGAAGAAGAAATTCAATTAGTCAATAAATATATGAAAAAAAAATGTTCAACATCACTAGTAATTAGAGAAATTCATACTAAAACTATACTGAAATTTCATCTTATTCTAGTCAGAATGGCAATTATCAGGAATACAAGTAATAATAAATGTTGGTGAGGATGTGGGGGAAAAGGTACAATTATACATTGTTGGTGGGACTGCAAATTGGTGCAACTACGCTGGAAAGCAGTATGGAAATTTCTCAGAAACTTGAAATGGAACCACCATTTGACCCAGTTATCCCACTCCTCAACATATATTCAAAGGACTTAAAATCAGCATATTATAGTGATGTGGCCACATTAATGTTTATAGCAGCTCAATTCACAATAGCTAAGCTATAGAGTCAACCTAGGTGCCCTTCAACAGATGAATGGATAATGAAAATATGGGACATGTACACAGCAGAATATTACTCATAAAGCAGAATGAAATTATGGCATTTACTGGTAAATGGATAGAATTAGAGACTATCAGGCTAAGTGAAATAACTAAATCCCCAAAAAACAGACTGAATGTTCCCTCTGATATATGGATTCTGACTGTTTTAGTCAGCTTTTCACTGCTGTGACTAAAGGACTCAACCAGCATAATTATAGAGGAGGATGAGTTTATTCAGGGGCTCATGGTTTCAGAAGTCTCCATCTATAGAAGGTCGGCTCCATTCCTCAGGACTCCAGGTGAGACTGACTGAACATTATGGTGGGAGAGTGTGGTTGAGGGAAGTAGCTTACATCATGGTGATTAGGAAGCAGAGAATTTCTACTCTCCAGATAAAAAATATAGACCTCAAAGCCATGGCCCCAAGTACCACCTCCTCCAGCTACACCCTACTACTTCAGTTACCCCTCAGTTAATCCCTATCAGGGGATTAATTCACTGATTGGGTGAAGACTCTTATAACCCAATCATTTCTCCTCTGAATCTTACATTGTCTCACTTGTGCTTTTGGGGGACACCACAGCTAAACCATAACACTGATTTACAATAGGTGGGGCCTGAACTGGACAGGACAGTGTAGGGGAGAAGAGGGGGGTGGGAATGGGAAAGAGTAGAATGAATTGGACCTAACTTTTCTATGTTCATAACTCCACATCATGTAAAAACCACAAGAATGGGAAGTTATATTCCATGTATGTATGATATGTCAAAATACATTCTACTGTCATATATAACTTAAAAAAAAAACAAATAAAATTTTAAAAAAAGAAAAAGAAAAGAGATCCTAAGCATTGAGAAAATAGCCTGCAAGAGAAAACCCAGCCAGTGGCCAAGTGGAATTTGAACTTGGGTTTGTTGGGAGTCACCCAGGCTCCAAAGACTAACTTCTCCATCCCCCAAGAAGAGCCAGCCAATGGTGAGCCCTGCTGGCTCACATGATCCTTACCCACCAATCAGACTAGCCCTGCTGGCTCACATGATCTTACCCACCAATCAGAAAGCACCCCATGCCAACTGTCAAATCACCCCTGGCTCTATAAATATGCAGAGCTGTTCCTCAATAAATGAGCATTTGCTCCAACAACTAGTCTTGTTCATTCTTTCAGGGTTTCCAGGTGCTTTCTGCTGCTTGAGTACTTTCTTATCATTGGGTCTCTTATTATTCTCACCCTTCTCCCTGCCTTTTGTTTTTTTCTTCTTCTTCTTATTTTTTTTGCTGGTGCATTATATTTGTATGTAATGGTGGGATTTACTATTACAGATTTGTGCATGCACACAAGGTAACAATATAATTTGGTCACTATCATGCTCCAGTATTTCCCCTTTCCCTCCTGTCCCTCCCCCTGGTTTCTTTCCTCTTTCCCCTGATGTCCCTTTGATTTTCACCTTTGTCATCCAATTCCGGTAGGACGTGTATTTATTTCCTATTCCTAGAGATTTATTCCCTGTGTGTAATAACATTTTCTTGTACATGACATTACCTTTTTTGTTCCTTTTATAAACACAAAATTGTTTACTTAGTACTTAATTGGGTTGTTAGAACTAAGTGGTTATTTATTCATTTATTATAATAAAAAGACCCATTAAAACTTGCTTTTACTTACAAATAACATGGTGTTCGGCCTTTTTCTTCCCCCTAAAATAATGCTTTGACCTGAAATTCTATGGAGGAGCTGAGAGGGACTTGTCAGCCCAAGGAAAGCTGTAAATTATTAAGTGAGATGTTGAGGGATGAATGAAGGTGTTTGAAATAGAATCCTTTGTTGCTTTATTTTTTAAAAAATATAACCCACTTGTTTCCTTCCTGTTTGAAAAGGAGACAACGCGAGAGGCTAAAAATTAAAGCAAAACTCTGTTCATGTCATGTTTATGTCATGTTCATGGGACACAGACTCTCACCCTGGAAGTGGCATGAGTGATTCATGGGTGAGCAGGAAGCACACCAGCAACCACTGTTGTCTCTGCGACTCTTTCTTCCTCCCTTCCTCCTTCCCTTCTTTCCTTCCTCCCTCTGTGGCTTTCTCCCTCCCTTCCTTTCTCTCCTTCTCTGTTTATTCAGAAACACACACACACACACACACACACACACACACACACAAAACCCACAAAAACAAAAATCCACTAGAAACATCTGAGAGTTAATCTTAATATGAAGAAATTACAGGGGGGAAATATTCTTGTGATCATGTTGGGGTGAAACCCTCAATGTGGTCATGATCAGAAGGAGCAGGGTCACAGAGTTCTTTGTGTGAGCCGCTGTAGTTGGATTGCCCTGCTGGCCTGGGCAGGCTGGACACGCTCTTTGCAATTTCTTTTGGAGTCCCAAAGCCAGATGGGGGGCAGAGAGGCCCTGCTCAAGTTTCATAGGAGAGCTCGAGGCCCTCCGTGGGCTGCTCTTTCTGTTTGTCTCTTCTCTGGTTCTGATTTTCCTCTCTTTTTTTTCTTTCAGGGTGAGAAAAGTTATTTTCAAAGGACTCCTTCCAAATCCTGGTAGTCATTTTATGTATGTCCATCAAGTTGTCCATTTTGAATTTTCATGCTTGTATGAGAGTATATGTTTATATACCTAGTCAACTTAGGTGTATGAATGTATATACATATATGCATTTCCATGGATACATGTATGCATGATATGCATAAAGCCTAGAAATGAAAAATATATAAATAACAAAATCACTGATATTCAAAATTTTATATCTTATAGGAAAAGCCTCAGTAATTGTAAACTTTTATGGTCATATGGGTAAATAAAATATAGATTTAATTAACAAGCAAAAAAAAAAAAAAGGAGGGAAAATACCTTCTGGAAAATCACCACAGTAAAGCAGAGCAACATCGAGTACACTCCTGCCCTTAACATCCAGAATGCTTTTCTATCAACACAGCTTCATGTGATGAATGGAATTAGCATCTTTTCTGGATATAGAAAATTGTAAATTGTCCTATTCTATGGTGGCTAACTTGCTATAAACTGTAAACTTAGGAAAATATATATATAAATCCTAGTTCCAGGCAGTCCTTACAGCGCATGATTTTTTTTCTTTCCTCTCCCCCTTTTTTTCCCCCACTTTGAAAAATGTCTCTATTATTACCTGCAGTAGGCTCTGAACACTTGCACACGATTTTGTTGATTGCCCTGCCCTCAGAGACTGCACATTTAAATCCCATTTGCAGCAGCAGCAGCAGCAGCATCAGGATGGCTTGGAGGTGACAGCCCCCTCTAGAGTTCCCCAGGGCCAGCTACCTTGGGAGTGGTCTGGATCAAGGCACAGGGCAATTGGAGTGGCAGACACATAGAAAAACAAACACAAACAACCACAAAAACAAAGCAAGAGTCTTTCCTCCTGATTCTTCTTACAAGAGAGATAAAGGCAATGAGAATATGTTGATATTTGATGAATTGGGTCTATTCAGAGGAGTGCTATCATTTTAATGTCCTTTTTTTTTTCTTTGAAAATGCACCCACAGTCTCTGAATTCCCATTAATGCAAAGTTCAGATAAAGCTGATGAAAAGCATCTGCCATCTTGATAGTTGCCATGGCAGATGGCGCCAGCCTTTATGCTTTTATCAGTATTAGTATCAGAACATACTTTGTGTTCCAAGCTGAGATAAAAATCATTGAAAGCTGTACCTGGAAGAGGCAGTGTCACACTGCAGGCCCCACCGTTCTGCATGGTGACAGGACTGCCTGCATAAAAGCCACACATGACACATTCCCGCGGTTCATTAGTTGGACTGTGCTGGTGGTATTTTGCAAACTTTGAGGAGGATTTTCCAAAAAGCTGCTCTATTCGTTCTTTGCTACCTTTCCTTGCCACTGTCACCTTGAAATGTGTGGAGGGGCACATAACCAAGTAGCCATGTACGCTGAACCTGCTGAGTTGTCTGAGAGGGGAATCTGATACCCACAATGGGAACCTAAGAAAAGTGTGAGAAAGAAGGAACCTTTTGAGAACTTGAGCCAAGGGTGGCCTACTCTGGGAAGGGTGCCTACAGCTTCCTTTCAGCAAGTGTAATACAATACTGTGATGTCCACCTCTCTTTCTAACACCCCCTGTCACAGCCTTGGGGACACTCCCTGTCCCTGAAACCCTGTCCCATCTCATCACTCTTGGCCTCAATAGAAGTTCTCAGGTCTCCTGCACCATGGCTCAATAGGCCCTTGTTTATTCCAAATGCCCCACAGTTGTGACTTAGAAAGTTAAAGCCTTTCTCCTGCTCTTTATTGTACGTTTCCAAGTGTATTGACAGATCCTCCCCCACCTCTTGCTTCCCCCTATTTAGTTATGCATGAAGTTATTTTTAGTAACATTGTTGCTTGATAAATAGAGGGGTGGTGAGATCTTGAGTTCTTATGTAAGTGTTAGTGACATAGACTGGTGCACCATTTGGCTGGTGCATGGGGGGAGATGAACAGTAACAAAGAGGAGGAGGGCAAGGAAGTTATTTTAAATTGAGGTATACGTAGGTATCTGTATGACATTAATAATAAGGGTTGGGAGCCATTAGGGTTGGCTGCACTGGCTTTTCAGGCACCTCCAAGAACATTTTAACAGAATGGAAAAAGCAAAAACACAAAACTGGCATTCTTAACTTTCCCTCCCTAAGAGGACTGGATTCAGAGCCAAGGCTCAAATATTGGTGCCACCATATACTAACTGTGATTTGGGGAAGCATACTTAACTTCTCTATGGCTTTTTTCCTTATCTATGAGAAGGAGATTATATTCATGTTCACCTCACTGAGCATGATAGGAAATAATGCTTGCAAAACACAGGGACATAAATGATTAATAAATGTCAGAGATTATTAATATCATTTTCATCATTTCTCAATTTCTTAGCACTGAGATAGCTTTAAAGGAGATATGGGTCATTAAGACCTAGCTCGCCAATGGCATCGGCCTAGGCAGGGCACCAACTGCTGTTTACCTCCAGTGCCCGGTGTTCAGAACCCATGGACTCAGCCCAGCTTCCAGCCAAGCCCAGGCTGAGGTATCCTCACTGCCTGGTGAACATTGATGGCCTGATTCTCAGTGCAGGACCTGGGTTGGAGAAGTGAAGTTCAATAAGTAATTAACATATATGAACTGTGTCTATAACTATGGTTTGCAAAGAGCTGTCACAGGAAAGGGGAAGGATTTCATTACTACTCTACAATGAATTCTCAATCCTTACATCAGATTATGTCACTGTCTCAGTGGATGGTGACAAAGAAAACATGCATTTTCTTTCAAGAGTATGTGTGTGTATATCTATCTCTATCTATGTATATGTAATACCAATAATATATAGCATATATATACCATAATATATCAACAGTATGTCAATAATTAATCTTATATTTGAAAACAGGATGATGTATATATATATAATATAATACATGTACCAAAATATATCAAGAGCATATTATGTCAATTATTAATATAATCTTATATTTGAAAACAAGATGATGAACTTTGTCTTTAATATTTTTCTTTTTAAAAATTTTTAATTCTAGCTTGTTATATATGAGAGCAGAATGCATTACAATTTATATTACACATATAGGGCACACTTTTTTCATATCTCTGGTTGTATGCAAAGTATATTCACACCATTCATGTCTTTATACATGTACTTAGGGTAATGATGTCCTCCATCTCATCCCACCATCTTTTTTTTTTACCCCCATGCCCTCTACCTTTCCCTTCCATCCCTTTGCCCTATCTAGAGTTCATCTAATCCTCCCATGCTCTCCCTCCCAACCACATTATGAATCAGACTCCTTATATCAGAGAAAACATAATTACAGTTATCTTACATTAAACAAAGGCACCAAAAACATGTATTGGAGAAAAGATAGCCTCTTCAACAAATGGTGCTGGGAAAACTGGAAATCCATAGGAAACAAAATGAAATTACATCCCTATCTTTTACCATGCACAAAACTGAACTCAAAGTGGATCAAGGACCAAGGAATCAAACCAGAGACCCTGTGTCTAATAGAAGGAAAAGCAGGCCCAAGTCTCCATCATGTCAAATTAGTCCCTGATTTCCTTAATAAGACTCCTATAGCACAAGGATTAAAATAAAAAGTCAATAATGGGATGGATTCAAATTAAAAAGCTTCTTCTCAGCAAAAGAAACAGTCAGTGAGGTGAATAGAGAACTTATATGTTGGGAACAAATTTTTACCACTTGCACATCAGATAGAGCACTAATCTCTAGGATATACAAGGAACTCAAAAAGCTAAACACAAAAAACAACCAACCAACCAACCAATCAAAAAACAAAAACAAAAACAAAACAAACTGAAGAGATACCTCTTAGAAGATGATATATAATCAATCAACAAATATATGAAAAAACGTTCAACATCTCTAGCAATTAGAGAAATGCAAATCAAAACTACTCTAAGATTTCCTCTCACTCTAGTCAGAATGGCAGCTATCAAGAATACAAACAACAATAAGTGTAGGTGAGGATGTGGGGAGAAAGGCACACTCACATATTGCTGGTGGGACTGTAAATTGGTGCAACCACTCTGGAAATATGGAGATTCCTTGGAAAACTGGGAATAGAACCACCATTTGACCCAGCTATCCCACTCATCAGTCTATGTCTTTCATTTTTTTGAGGTAAAATTTATACACAGTAAAATGAGCACTTTTTAAATCACTATTTTGTTTAAGTATTTTATTGACATTATTGCTTTATTCTTGTTATGAGTAAATAGACACACACTGTTGTGAGTTTTGAGACATTAATCTGTTATTGAAAAACCAGTTAATCCTCCCCATTTCTTAGGAAGTTATAGCAAGGAATGTTGTTTTATTGCTAAAAGAGACTTTAGTTTTTTAGAAAATTATAATTCAAATATTATAAAATTCAGTGCTGTTTGGCATATTTACAATTGGGCAACCATTACTACTACTGTCTAATCTAGCACTTACATGGCTGCCCCCACCCCCAAACCCACAGTTACTGTGAATTCCCTCTTATCCCTACCCACTGGCAACCATAAAATGGGCACTTTTTATTGTAAAGTTCTGTAGTGTACAGTTTGACAAACTATCACAATAGAGATGTGTGACAAAATTCTAAAAAATACTTCCTTGTGCAGCTCCTTTGGAGACAACTGTCCCCTACACTCTTTTTCTGGTAATTGCTGATTGATTTTCTATCTCTGTCCTTTTTTTAAGAGACTTATGTAAATGGAATAATATAATATGCAGTCCTTGGGTGTAACTGAGTTTCCATATCTTAATGTATTTGAGATTCATTCATGTTGTGCATATCAGTGGTTTGTTCCTTGTGTTTGTTTACCTAGTATCCATTTATGGATATATCAGTTTACCACTACTCAGTTGAGGAACATTTGGATCATTTCCCCTTTGGGCCAATTATGTATACATGTCTGTATAAAACACTTGTGAACATGTTGTTGTGTGAATATACATTTTATTTCACTAGGGTAAATACTTCAGAAAGTGACTGCTGGATAGTATACTAAGTGTATGTTTGTCATTATAAGAAATGGCCAAACTGTTCCCAAGAGCCTATACTACTTGGCATTCACACCTGGATTTTATGAACGTTCTAGTGACTCCACATCCTCATCACAACTTGATGGTGTCTGATTTTTTTTTTTTTTTTTGGTTTGTTTTTGATTTTAGCCTTTCAAGTAGGGATGAAGTGGTTTTTCTCATTGTGGTTTTAATGTGTATTTCTTCAATGAATATGATGCTGAGCATCTCTGGTATGCCAATTTGCCATCTTTAAGATTCTGATGAAATTTCTGCTTATATATTTTGCCTCTCTCTCTCTCTTTTAAATTGGGTCATTGTTTTCTTACTGTTGAATTTTGAGAGTTTCTTTTTAAAAAATTCTGGATACAAGTCCTTAATCAGATATTGGATCTGCAAGTATTTCCTTATCTGTAGCTTGTCTTATTTATATTCAAATTTTAAAAAAAATTAATGAAAAGTAAAAATTGTTTATATTTATTATGTACAAAATGTGGTTTGAGAACATATATACATTGTGGAATGATTAAATCAAGAGAATTAACATATGAATTACCTTACATCCTTTCATCTGTGTGTGTATGTGGTGAGACACTTAAAATCTACTCCCTTAGCAATTTTCAAGAATGCCATACATTGTTATTGCTGGAGTCACCATGTTGTATGGTAGACCTCTTTAACTGATTTCCTTCTAATTGAAATTTACGTACTTTGTTTAATATCTCCCAACTTTCCCTTTCCTCTTTTGTCTTTCAATTCTTCAACATTGTCTTCCAATAGCATAATCTCTTATTTTGGCAATGTTCCTTTTTGTCAATTGACTTTGATGAAATAAGGTTTTATCCCCCCTTGTGGATCATGCCTTTGGTGTTATATCCATGAAACCTTTGTCTTATGTGAAGTCACTTCCACTGTTGTGTTTCTTCTAGAGGCTTTTTACTTGCAAATTTTACATTTAGGTCTCTGATCCATTTTGAATTATTATTTGTGCGTGTGTGTGTGTGTGTGTGTGTGTGTGTGAGAGAGAGAGAGAGAGAGAGAGAGAGAGAGAGAGAGAGAATGTATAAAATGAAGTTTTTGGGGGGCTTTTGTGTAGGCTTTTGGGGGTTTGTTTTGAATATCTGCATCCGGGTTCAGTTGTTCTAGCACCGTTTGATGGAAATATCCTTCTGATTAAGTTAAGTTTCACTTTTCTTAAAAATTAATTGACAGTCTGTTCCATTGTTTTCTGTATCTATTCTGCCTTCAATACTGAACTGTTTTGATTACTGTAACTTTATAGTATATCTTAAAATCAGATAACATGTATCCTCCAACCTTATTCTTTTTCAAAGTTGAAAACCACATAATGTAAAGCATAGAAACATTTCAAGCTATACACTTGCTTTAGGTGACATAGTGATTATGAATGGATACCCTGTGAGAGACACCCACTTCCATTCTGGGGATTTTAGAAACTCTTCAGGGTGTGTGTGTTGGAAAGAAGACTAGAGAGACCAATATGAATGCCCAGAGATGGACAACTATTGGTGTTTGGACAGTCTCCCCCAGGAAGTACAGGTCCTCTCAAAATGCACATTGAGCATGGAATGTCCAAATTGAATATCCCGTTGAAGAAATAGATACAATTGGCATATATATGTATACACACACACACACACACACACACACACACACACACACACACACATTTGTCCACAAATTTGATTCAGAAAATTCTAACCCTTTTAGATTGCTCTAGGAAATTTCTAAGTTTAAAAATAAAATGACTGATCCTTATTGCTTACCATTAGATCAGACTTAATACTAAAATCTTGCCTTATGCAGCACTCAACTGTCAACAAAGTTATCTCATGTGTGTAATTTCATTAAGTCCTGATAACAATCCTTGAAGCAAGTCTTCCTCTCCCCATCCTGCAGATAAGGATTCTCCAGAGTGTTCAAATTACTGCCTCATTGTTGCTGACAGGAAGTACCTTCCAGTTAAGAGGCTAACTTAAGCTCTATTCCAAGCCTTCTGAATATATGCTTCAGCCTGTCCTAACTTTAGAAAGTTCTGATTCCGCTAGGTTGATGGCATTTGAATACCCTGAAGTGCAATGTGACCTAGTAGGCACTCTCATTGATCTCCAATTCAACCAGAATTAGATCAGTTTGTGGGGCATGTTGGTCTTGGATATCAGCTGCCCTTTGATGGCCAGACTCCACTGTGCCAAGATTGAATTAGTCCTCTGTGTTAGGGAACAGGAAAGTGCTACTTTAAAAGGATGAAGTACTCAGGAAAACCCCCTTACCACTAAAACTTGCCCCTCTTCTGAGCTGGGTGGAGACCCCATGGGTGGAATTTGTGGTTTTATTATTCATATTTATCAGCTACTCTGAGTGAAAACTATGAGTTTCAATATTTGTCAAAATTTGGCATCAAAAACAAGGTAGAATTGTGGTATTTGTTCTTGCATTTTGTGGTTACAGAACCATTTTAACCTTTCCTCAGCCCAGAAAGCACTTTAAAGAAACTTTGTCTAAGCTTGTGATTCTCAAACTGAGGTTCAAGGAGCAGTAGCTGCCGCATGATCCTCACCTGGGAGTTAGTTGATTGCAGATTTCTCCTCCTTGTCCCCATCTGGTTTCATTTAATGTTTTCTCCCCTAAGTGAGTGTACAGGATCTCCAAAGAAGGACAGCCTGAGAAGGGGATATGTGTTTCAGCATTCAGAGAACAGACTTGTTGATATTTGGTACCCCAGGTGGATTCATGTTAAGAAAACACTGACATTATCTATTGTGGTTCAGGAAGAGCTGGAGCGTAGTCCTAAGATCAATTTGGTAAGTTCAACCACAAAGTTCTGTTAGATTGGACTCAGATTACAGATTAGTTTATGCTCCTTGTGTTGGTGGTGTGAAGGGAGCACGTCTTCTGATATAGAATGCTTTCTGCACTCTCAAGGTTGTAAAATATTCAGTACGCTTTCTTTATAGACAAGGGCATCCTCACACCTTTCTGAGGGGACTCTGTTTGTGGAAGGGGATGATATGCCTTGGACTTGGGTGTTCATTTTCATCATGTTCAAGGTCTGTACTTTCAGTTAGAAGATGCAGAAGAAATAAGGAATTATTTGTAATCTTCTTCCTTCTGTATATCCTCTTGAGTCAGCAAGCACCTATATGTTTTCTCCTATGAAGAGATAAAACCCAACCCTTCCAAATTTATATGATTTTGAGCTGGAAGGAACCTTAGAGAATATCTAGTTTTCTAAGGGAGTTCATGTGCATTTTGAGAGGACCTGTACTTCCTAGGGAGAGTGTCCAAAGGTCTTATACTCCTGGCCTCTGATACGAAATGCTAATTGAGTCCCCCTGAGTAGTACTAGAACAAAAACCCTCCCAATATATTCCAAACACCCCCAAAGATGTTACCTTAGTTGAGAACTTCCTCTAAGCCCCATAGTTTTATTAGTGAGGAAATTGAGATCCTGGTTTTTGGCAGAGACAACCTTTGGCCCAACTATTGACAGAATTGACTATTAAGGATTTCCAAGATTCCTACCATAATCAGCTTTCCAGTCACCAAAAAAAACTAAGATCCATTATCAGAAAGGAAGGAGCCACAGAATAAATGGGATTCCTAAAGGCAGTCCTGTATTGTCACAGAAATGTGAATTCCAAATTAAATGCAGAACCTCTACTGATTTAAGATGTACACTATTTCCATTAGAAAAATAATACCACCACTGAGATTTTGAATTTATGTACATATTTATGGAGTTCACTCTCTACTGATGGATCATAATGATGACGTGCCTACTGCAAAAGAGGCCAAGCCTGGCGCCACAGATCGGTCCTCTCTTCTGGAATTTTGCCACAAGGTGCAGCACCCTGTGTGTTACTGCCTCTTGGGAATTGTTAATTCTATGAACTGCTCTTTGAAGGGTGTTTCCTTTTATTCATTTCCCTAATCAAAAGCATCTCTAAAGATTGTTCCATGCTTTTGAGTTCATTCAAAACTATTATTTGTGTGGGTGTGTATGTGTGTTTTCTGAGAGGGAACTCAACAGTTTCAAACAGTTTGGGGATGTGCTGGACTCTCATAGTGTGCTTTGTTCACCCCTGTTCCATTGTAACCACATATTGGTATTCGGGATCTCATCTTGCCATTTTGAAGCTCTGTTGAGTGTTTTAATATGGTGATGCTTTCTAGCTCACTAGATACCTGGGTGAGGCAGGTGAAGCTTAGAAAAGCAAAGAATGGCATTCTAGGAACAGTGGCAACATTGGGAATATCTGTGCCTCAGTGACCAACGCATAGGGGATGGTGTGTTGCCTTTTCTTTATTGTAAGTATTTGGAAGCAGATTTATTTTCACTATACTTTTAAGTAGCTTTAAGTGTAAATCCCCAGTTCTTATCTTCATTTTTCAGCTTGAGAAACACATATAGAAATGTAGAGTATTTATAGTGTATTAGGATATTTACATTTTATTGTGGTAAGAAACACCTCTAAAATCTTCCTTGATTAACACAACAAAGGTCATTTCTCATTCACATCAGATGTATGCTATAGGTGAGCTGGGGCCACCCAGACCTTAGAGATCCATTTTAACAATTCAAGACCAAATTAATACATGAAATACATGGCTTCTTAGGTCACTGGGGCAGAGGAAGGGACATTTGGAAAGCCATATCCATCTCTATTGCCCAGAACTGACTATACTACACTTTCCACAACACACTGGCCAAAAACAAACTGTCCCTTTGGCATGATAACTAATGATACAATGTATTCTCCCCATATGGAAAGAGAACCAGATTTCAGAAAGTTCTAGAAATTTCTACCACAGGTAATAAAAACTTACCCTACAATTTACTGTAAGGGCAATTCTCTGAAATAAATGAATCTCATATCTAACATGTATAGATTTTAGTAGTATATAGACTATAAGAAATAAAAATATGTGATTAAGCTATATTTGAAAACTTCCTCTATTAAAGAAAGCTGTTATTAAATCCTTCACAGAATAAGGTGAAATAACATGCTCCTAAATGTAAATATGTAAATATATATACATACCTAATAGTAGGTTTATAAACTTAATAGGATGTTCAGCAAAGAAATATTTCTTTATTTTTTGGTAAAAGTTTAGTCCTTTCCATTTCCTTACCCACTGGAAGGAGAAGAACATATTAACTAAATATCCAATTTTCTTTAAAGCTTAGACAGGGACCCTGAGTGGTCATGATAAACAGAGTTCCGGATGATACATGTCAAATAGGTACATGAATAAGAAATTTTGTTGTGTCTAGCCACTGAGATGATGGGATTATTTGTTATCACTGCATGACCTAGACCATCCTGACCACAATGTCAAGAGAAATAAGGGCCTGACCTCATAATATGGAAACAAAAATGGGGAGGAGTGACAGGTTCAAGAGATGTTAAGGTGATAGGGTGACAGCTTCAATAAACACTAAGTGTTGGCCATAGCCAAACTATGCAACCATCCTAGGTATCTATCAACAATAAATGGGTAAAGAAAATGTGGTATGTATACATACATAATAGAGTTTTATTCAGCCTCAAAAAAAAATAATGAAATTATGACATTTGCAAGAAAATGGACGGAACTAAAGACCCTTATGTCAGTATGTCAATCTCAGAAGATCAAGGGTGTATTTTCTTTCATATATATTTTTTCTCTCATATGTGGGAGGGGAGGAAAAATGAAAACAGAAGTGTGGGCAGATCTCATGAAAATCAAAGGGAGATCACTAGAGGAAAGGGAACAGGGGTTGGGTGTATGGAAGAAGGGGGGAAAGTGCTGGGAAGTAAGATTGGCCAAACTATATTGTTCTACTGTGTGCATGTACAAATACGTAACAACAAATCCCCTCATTATGTGCCAATATAATGCACCAATAAAAAATGTGGGAAAAAAAGACCAAGTGTTGGGAATGGAGGGGCTAGCGTAGGATGCCTTTTCTAATTGGTAGGACCAACCATACTCATTCATGTGATTTCAGTTTTCTTCCCCACTGAATCTAAGTTCATTGAGGAAAGGATTTTATAACCCTTTTGTGGAGCATTTTGCATACCTATTCTCTGCCTCCCCTCCAATTCTCAAGACAGAATTAATTATTTATACTTCTCTCTGTGTTTCAATAGCATTTGATGCACAGCACAACTATAGCATATTTTACAAATCAGATATTTACAGAGTGTTATTTTTATAGTGGCCACTTTCCCCCCAGGATTCCTAAGAATAGTGACTTCCTGTGAATATTGACTAACAATCTTCTGATTGATTTTTTTTTATTTTAACATTTCAATACTCCCTGTTACTTCTGTTATGGAGAAACTACTTGGAACTATGAGTTAATCCAATATCATCTCTGTTTAAAATTTTTAACAACCAGTTTTGATACTAAGTTTTGCTGAAACGATTGAATTTAGGATTACTTATAGAATTAACTTATCCATGATGTCCTTCTCCTATTTTTATGTGTAACAAAAAGTTGGCAGGAATTTTTTTCCCCCAGTAGAAAAATGAGCCTCAAAGGGAAGAATTGAATTTGCAAGAGGAATTCATTTTAAAGCACTTTTTAAACTTAAAAAAAAATGCTTAACAGAGAAAGAGCGTAGGATCCAATTCACCATTTTAAATAGCACGAGGCTCATTCAGGCAGTGTCAAAGCACATTCTGAGGTAAATTTGTAAGAATCATGGAGGAAGAATCCGAGATTCTCAAATATGGGTTCCAATGGCTCCTCTCCATTCAGCCTTGAGCTATTATTAAGGGCTGCCAAAGAGGTGGGGCTGTGGAAACAGACACCCCAGCTCTACCTACGCCTCTCTGGAACTATTGGGGCTGGTATAATTTAGGATCAGAGATGAGAAGGGGGTAAAAAAGAGAAAATTATTTCTTACATTTAAGGGCTCAGTTTACCGCTGAAATTGCTTTTCATTTAATTCAAGCAGCAACTGATAGCGCAGAACACTTAAACAAAATTAAACAGACATCTTTCATATTTTGAGAGGCACTTATGTGTGCTTTGTGTTGTTTTTATTCCTTTCTTGCTCTTCCTTCCCTCTATCTCCACTTCTTCTCCACTTTTCTCTGGCCCCCCTCCTCCTCCTTTTCTTTCTTCTTAAATAAGATTTTGCCAGAGAAAAAGAGCAGAAAAGCTTCCCCAGAGTTCACGTCTTTTCTTTGGCATTTGGGATAATGGAGAGAGGGTGGTGGATATCACACAGGGGTTGGCACTCAAAGCATCCCCCTCTGTGTTTTGCAACTTAAACTCTCCCCTGTGGATTTTAGACAGATCAATTTATTAATAAACCTCGACAGTATCCTAGATAGATGTGATCATATTCAACCCATGACATTCACACATTTGTGTGTTGTATGTCTGTAGATCTGAGCATTCACATTTTTTTTAAAGAAAAAATCATGACAGTGTACTGGAAACAAATTTCTGAGCAGAATGGACTATCAGATAAAACTCCTAAAGCAAACAATAATTGACTTAATTTTTGTAGATTGTACAGTTGGCTAAAATAAGCTAACCAGATTTGCAGACTGAACATCATCGAAGATTTTGTGATGCGGGCAGCAGGGTTGTTGAAGTGTTGCCAGTGAGTGGAAGTGGTTTTGTGGCCACTGGGCCCCTTGCCCACCTTTCTGGGGGCCTAATGGTGCAGATGTGAGGCATGAAGGATCCCGGGCCATTGGAACAGTGACGGGGAGGAGGGGAAACAGACCAGAAGAGCTGGAGCATCTCACTGCCCGGA